>NC_133664.1:138104364-138422647 GCF_037893015.1 Macrotis lagotis | reverse complement strand
ATAAAATCAAGGTAGTAATTGCATCTCTCTCATGGTTGCTGTGAAATTCAAAAGACATATGTGAAATGCTTTGTAAACCTTCAAGTACCATATAAACTCTTTTATATTATTTTATTATTCATTCTCTCAGTTATGAATTCATGGAAGCCTAAACAACCATAAAATTTATTAGAACCTTCTTTCCACATCATTAAACTCAGAACAGACAACCTGGAGAATCTCTGGAGACAAAGCTAAGGAGTAAGTAAATTATGTATGTTAGGGGTTAGGACAATCATTTTCCTATATTACTATCCACATCTTTGTTGTTGTTTGGCTGTTTCAGTTAAGTCTTTATGAGTTAAGTTCAGTAAAGTCTTTAACTCTTTATGAGCCCATGTGGGTTTTTCCTAGCAAAAATATTAGAGGAGTTTGCCATTTCCTTTTCCTAAATAATCATTCGAAAATATACTCAAAGAAAGGGCATCATATGGGACAAGCAGACTGTACCGTCCCTATTTATGGACGTAGCTAAAATGTTGAAGGCAATTTCTAGATAATCTGAAGGTTACAATTTACAATTTCTGCTTTAGCAGAGGAAATGGCAAGCTTTGTTCATAATAAGTACTTTGAGAAGCAGAAATAATAGGAATAGGAAAAATGGCCCAACATAGCTTTAAAACTAAAATCCATTCTTTTCTTTGTCTCTGAGGCTTTAATTTATAAAAAATATAGTATCTAGAAGTAGGAAAGTCAGGTTTTAGGTCAGTACCAGGAAAAACTTTAATAAATTTAAACAACCAAAGTAAAATGGGCTATTTCAGGCAATTACCCATTTGTGGAGGTTACTTGAGTTTTACAAAGGGAATTCCCTGTTTGGATATGGGTTGAATCAAATCAAAGATTTAGAACTGGTAGAGATTTTATAGGTAATCTAGTCTGACCCCATCCCATCCCTTCTCATTTTACTGAGACCTAGAAAGACTAAATGAAATGACTTGCTCAAAGTCACACAAGTGGGGAATGAAATATCTGGGATTCAAACCCAATCCAAACATTCCCCCTGCACTATACTTTTCCTTGAGATATCATTCAACTTGGAGAGCCCATGATTCTAATGTCATTATAATGGCAATCATTATTACAAAAGCCCATGTTCATGAGAAGCCTTTCCTGCTCCCTCTTAATGCTAGAACTTTCTCTCTCTCTGTTGATTATTTCCAACTTAACTTATAAATATCTTATTTGAATGCAGTTGCTTGAATATATTGTTTAACCTCTCAGTATTCTAGGCATCCCTCTAAAACAACAAATGACTGAGCAATTTTTAATGTGTGGTAGAAGAATTTTCCTTTCTGGATAATTGTCTAAATGAAGAGCTTTAGTTAGAAATTTGAGAATGATTTCAGGCCAAAGGTGCAGCTAACATGGAACAATTCCTATAATTTTCTCTAACTTTTATCATTTTTATTATTATTATTATCATTATTATTTTTAGTTTTTGCAAGGCAATGGGGTTAAGTGGCTTGCCCAAGGCCACATAGCTAGGTCATTATTAAGTGTCTGAAGTCACATTTGAACTCAGGTCCTCCTGACTCCAGGGCCAGTGCTCTATCCACTGCATCACCTAGCTACCCCTCCTTGAGTATAGTATCTTAAAGGACTAGTCAGAGCTATGATAAATTTAAAATTACATATATACTGCTTATTTTTCATTTTCTTGCTGTATATACAAAAAATTTCAATTGTTTGAAAGGCACTATTTTAAAGGAAGGCCCTCAAATTATTTCTTCAATCACTACTAATTATTACAACATGCTGTCTCACAAAATTTTATTCATCTGTTGTGTATCATAAAATTTTTTCAAATTTTTTAAAAATAGAGGAGTGTGAAAGGTTTAAGTGTGAAGGGTTTATTTTTATTTAGTCCATTTTCATGGCAACTTTTACATAGCCTTAGGGGCCCCTGAAATATTTAAAAAGTTATAATGTGTTACAGAGTTTGTAACATTTGGTTCAAGGAAGACTTAAGGACTTAACTGAAAAAAATTGAATTAGTCTATCCTGAGACTATTATGTGAATAAAGTAGATGTGGGGCTTTCTTGGCAAAATGACAATTATAAGAGGGCAGCTAGGTGGCAGAGTGGATAAAGCACCGGCCCTGGAGTCAGGAGTACCTGGGTTCAAATCCGGTCTCAGACACTTAATAATTACCTAGCTGTGTGGCCTTCGGCAAGCCACTTAACCCTGTTTGCCTTGCAAAAACCTAAAAAAAAAAAATGACAATTATAAGGGATGTGAAAGTTATGTTAGGTGAAATGAGTAAGAAGAAATCTTTGGTTCAAATTGTAGAAGAGAGAATTTAGTCAGCATATCAAGAAAGTTTTCCCAATAGAATATGAAACTGAGGGAAACTATTTCTAGAACTATTTCAATAAAAAATGATACCTGAGGCCAGTGCGAAATGAACTAAAACTTACTTTCCTATTGATCTTCCATTGACACTGACTTAACACTTTTGTTTGAAATTTCTATCTCTTCAGAAGTAGACCTAGTATATATTCCATTAGTGTGCTTCCAGAAAATTTATTTTTCTGAAGTGATATAACTTCTTAGTCTTAGTTTCCTCCTCTATAAAATTATGAGAATAATAGCTTATACTTCCAAGTGATTGTATAGATCAATTGAGTTTTATAAAGTGCCTTGAAAACTTTAAAATACTATGTAAATATTATCATGATAGCTATTATTAAGGGTTAGTATTTTTTGAATACTCAGTCATATTTTTTTCTTTTCTCTTTTCTTTCTTTTCTTTTTTTGCATTCCAAAAACACTGTGGCTCCTGGATGTGAAGACTCTCATTTTGGAGAGAAGAGGCATAATTACTAGAATCCTTCAAATTGAAAGATCTCTTTTCTCATGGACAGGAAAACATAATAACTGTCTAATCTACCTTATTCATAAAAAAATAAAATCCAAGACTTAAACTTAACTTTTAAAAAAATTAACTATTTTATTTTAAAAAATAAATTTTGAAAAATATCTTTTTTTATTTTTAATCAAACATCTCTCCTTCCCCTAAAATAGAGCACAATCTTTTCAGGCTTATCTTCTTGTCTAAAAATAAATTTTTCCTACTAGACACTGCTCAACAAAGTCTGAATGTCTTAATGAAAAACTTACAGTGAAATATCAGGGTTGGTGATTAGAGTCACTTTCTTTTAAAATTTTCAGGTGCAACTTCTTTGCCTTTCTTGTTTGCACCAATCTGAGCCTCAGGGCCATGAACTAAACTATGAAAAACCAAGTAGCCAGAGGGATCAAATGGGGAAAAATGTCTGGCTGACTTTTCAATGATCTGATCTCAGCTACAACAGAGGAGTGACAGGATCCTGGAAGCAGTAACTGGGAAGGAAGACAGTCCCAGTGATCCAGATGGGAACTGAACTGGAAGAAGAGCACATCATCAGAGAGGGGAATGCCATGACAACCACAGGAATTGGATTTGAATTGGGGGCTGTGCTAAATCATCAGCCTCATTTTCACTTCCAGAGCCATCTGGGTCCAATGGCCAGATATAGTTCAGGATGACTGGAGATGACCCAGGATGCAGGGCTATCAGGGTTAAGTGATTTTCCCAAGGTCACACAGCCAGTTAGTGTCAAGTGTCTGAGGCTGATTTGAACTCAGGTCCTCTTGACTCCTGGGTTGGCACTCTATCTAGTACATCAACTATGTCTAGAAAAGTCTTACATAAGTCGAAAATGTAGAGCAAAAGGGAAGATTAGGAAGGAATCAGGAGCAGGAGCTGTAGGAAAGAAAATCACCAGAGGTTGGGAAAACTGTCCCACCTCTGTTCTGTAGACATGGATTTTCATATATTGAATTATTTAAGGTACAATTTTTAAAAAGATAATTTCTTTGATTTCTTCAGTGAGGCCATGTTGGGGATAAGAGTCTCCCTTCCTTTCATGGTTAATGGTTTATAAACTACCAAATTTCATTTTCAAAACTATCAGTCTCAAAATAAAATAAAACATACTTTGAAGTTCAAAGAATAAATGAAGTTTAAAGAATAAAAAAAGATGAACATCAAGGCAGCTTCCATCATTTGCATACTTTAGAAATAATATTCTTCTCTTTTCAGCTGATATTCGAAGACAAATGGAACATGAAAGCATTTAGGGTACAATGAATGAGTCTATTGTAAGAAAATTTCTTTACTCATTTATCTCCCCTTCTTTGTTTTCCTGGATTTTGAGGAAACTGAAGGCCTGCAAATTGCAAAAGAATTTTGGTCAAAAGCAGGAGAGGGTTATAAAGAGTCTGAGTCAATGAAAGAATGAAGAGATTTTTGTTTTTGCTTGTGATATTTTTAGCAAGAGCATTTAAAGTCTTTTATAAATACATTATCATGTTTGAGAATTGGGACAGAAAGAAAAGGACTGAGAAATAGAGAGAGGCCATTTATTAAGTCACAAGAAAACAAATGCATATATTCCAGTATGTCAGTCTTTGTAAATTATAATGTAACCATAGAGTATTTTCTAAATAATGACTAAAAATGGCTGAGTGAGGACTCTTAAATATCCTACTTCAAACACCTCAAAATGTTTTTATGTTTTTAAATCTATTTTAAATTACAAATCTGGAGCAGGATAGGACTTCAAAAGCCAAGTAATCTAATCCTCTCATTGTACAGATGAGAAAGTTAAATGATTTTCCTAGGTGGTAAGTATCAGAGGAAAGATTCAAATATAGCACCTCTGACCCCAGAGACAAGACACTTTCATGCCACTCTAACTCCATCAAAGAATATTAAAAGTGTAAGGCACCATAGAAGTCATCTTACCAACTTTCTCATCTCACAGATAAAGAAACTAAACCCTAAAGGTTAAGTAGGCTACTGGCATTAGTTCAGCTGGTGATAGTAAGTGGTAAACTGTTTTGAAATGCTGAATTTAAAGGTATCCTTCAAAAAAAAGCCAAGATGGCAGAGTAAAGGCAGGGACTCACTCAAATCACACCAAATACCTTTAAATAACGACTCTAACCAAATTCTAGAATGAAAGAACCTACAAAGACTGAGTGAAACAATTTTTCAGATCAAGACAACTTGAAAGATTGCGTGAGAAGGGTCTGCTGCACCAAGATGAGAGAGGAGCACAAAGCAACATGGGCCACACCAGAGTGAATGGACCCCAGTAATTTGGAAGAGACAGTGGTATTCACCTAGTTCCTGACAGCATTGGTGATTTCCAGACCTCTCAGTTCAAAGATCACCAAGGACAACTTGAAAGGTCATCAGGATAAGTCTGCTCCATCAGGGAGAGAGTGAAGCACAGTCTAGTGCAGATCTCAACAGTACAGATCATATCCCAGCAGACCAGGAGTAGACCTCTGGAGCCAATGAATTAGCAGAGGCAGCTGCTTCTGGAGCTCCCAGTCCATGGATGGTACAGGGGTCTGTGAGTGGCCACAAACACCCCTTTTTTGCTCTAGAACTGTGAGGAAACTCCCTGCTCCACTGCAGCCATAAGCTCTGTTGCACTGGTGATAGGGAGTCTATATATCTTTCTCCTAAAAGCCTAATAAATAAGAAAGTCCATATGAGTTATCAGCATCATCTTCCATGCAAGAATATAAGCACTTCAACATCAAGTCCCTTGTGATTTGCAACCATCTCTTTGCTATCACTGAGGCAGAATTCTGTTGCTTTGTCCATATTCAGATTTGGATCACAGTCTTGAGTTCCTGGAAGAGTAGCAGAAGAGCAACAGAGCTTATGGCTGCAGTGGAGCAGGGAGTCTTCTTGCAATTCCAGAGTAGAGTGGGTGCTTATGGACACTCACAGGCCAGGGCACGGGTCAGGAGAGTAGAACAAAGCTCTCTTTAGATCATAAGACCTTGAAAGAATTGAAAACTCATGTCCCTAGAAGTATATCTGAAAACAACTGCAAAAATCCCCAAGGTACATTATGTCTTCCATCCTGAAAGCAGAGCCCCATCTTAACAGTTAAAATCAAGTCATAGGTGGGGAAATGAGCAAACAACAGAAGAAAAAAAAATGATCATAGACAGTTACCATGGTCATGAGGAAGATCAAAATATACACCCAGAAGAAGATAACAAAGGCAAAAACTCTACATTCAAAGCCTCTAGGAAACATCTGAATTGGACTCAGGCCATGGAAGAGTTCAAAAAGGATTTTAAAAATCAAGTAAGGCAGAGGAAAAATTGGGAAGATAAAAGAAGGAAATGCAGGAAAATCATGAACATCGAGTCAGCAGCTTAGTATAGGAGATTCAAAAAAATACTTAAGAAAATAAGCTTTTAAAAACCAGACTAGGCCAAAAGGTCCAGAAAGGTCAATGAGGAGAAAAATACCTTAAAAAGCAGAATTGGTCAAAGGGAAAAGGAGATACAAAAATTCACTGAAGAAAATAATTACTTAAAATATGGAATGGAGCTAAGGGAAACTGGTAACTTTGTGAGAAATCAAGGAAACAATAAAATAAAACTAAGAGAATGAAAAATTAGAAGAAAATGTGAAACATTTCATTGGGAAAAAAATAATTGACCTGGAAAACATTTCCAGGAGAGATAATTTAAAAATTGTTAGATCACTGGAAAACCAGGATCCAAAAAAAAGAGTCTCGATATCATCTTTCAAGAAATTATCAAGGAAATTGCTATAATAGTCTGGAAGCAGGGGAAGCTAGGTGGCGTAATAGCTAAAGCACTGGCCTTGGAGTCAGGAGTACCTGGGTTCAAATCCAGTGTCAGACACTTAATAATTCCCTAGCTGTGTGGCCTTGGGCAAGCCACTTAACCCCATTTGCCTTTCAAAAACCTAAAAAAAATAGTCTAGAAGCAGAGGGTAAAATAGAAATTGAAAGACTCTACTGATCATCTCCTGAAAGAGATCCCAAAAATGAAAATTGTCAGGAATATTATAGTAAAATTTCAGAATTCCCAAGTCAAATTGTAATCAGCCAGAAAGAAACAATTCATAATTGAGCCACAATCAAGATAACAATAGAATAAGGGCTCATAGAACTTGGAACATGATATTCCAGAAGGCAGAAAAGCTTGGATTACAACCAAGAATCAACTACCTAGAAAAACTGAACATAGTCTTTCAAGGAAACACATGAACATTCAAAGAAATAGGGGACTTTGAAACATTATTGATAAAACAACCAGAGCTAAACAGAAAATTTGATCTTCAAATACAAGACTCAAGTGAAACATTAAAAGGTAAACAGGAAAGATAGATAATAAGGGACTTAATGATGTTGAACTGTTTTATATTTCTGCATGGGAAGATGACTGATAAATCATATGAACTTTCTCATTTATTAGGGCAATTAGGAGGAGCATATATAGATAAGGCACAGGTAGGAGCTGAATTTGAAGGGTTAACATTTAAAAGATGGAGTTAAGGAGTGAGAGAAATATACTGGAAGAAAGGGAAAGGGGAAGGTAGAATAGGGTAAGTTATTTCACATTAAAAGAGGCAAGAAAAAGCTTTTGCAGTAGAGTGGAAGAGGGTGGGAAGTAAGGACGAGTGAGTGAAACTTAATGTCACTGAAATTGGCTCAGAGAGGGAATAACATACATACTCAGTTGGGTATAGAATTCTATTTTGCCCAAGAAGAAAATAGGAGGGGAAAGGGAAGAGGAGGGCAGAGGTGATAGAAGAGAGGGAAGATTATAAGAGGAGGTAGTCAGATGCAAAATACTTTTTAAAAAGGGACAGGGTGAAAGGAGAGAGAATAAATGGGGGTGAGGGAAATAGGATGGAGGGAAAATACAGTTTGCAATAGTAACTGTGAGAAAAAATATTGAAAGAAATTTCTCTGATAAAGACCTCATTTCTCAAATACAGAGAACTGAGTCAAATTTGTAATATTTTTATTAGAAGAACCATTTTTCTTTTTTGTTGTTTTTTAATTTTATTTTTTTAATTCTCATTTTGTACAATTTTTTTACATTAATAAAATATTCTTGTTTAAGAGTAAACAAAATATGGGGCAGCTAGGTGGCTCAGTGGATAAAGCACTGGCCCTGGAGTCAAGAGTACCTGGGTTCAAATCCAGTCTCAGACACTTAATAATTACCTAGCTGTGTGGCCTTGGGCAAGCCACTTAACTCCATTTGCCTTGCAAAAACCTAAAAAAAAAAGGTTGAAGAGTAAACAAAATATCCCTGCCCCCCATGAATATAGACTTGCTTGGGCAATAAAGGGGAGAGAAAAAAAATTAAAATTAAAAAAAATAATAGTAATAATTGTAGGTATGGCCAGGTGGTGCAATGGATGAAGCACCAGCCCCGGAGCCATGAGCACCCAAGCCCACATCCAGCCCTGTAGACCCAACAGTCACCCAGCCGTGTGACATGCAAGCCACCCGATCCCCACTGCCCTGCAAAAACCAAAAAGAAGAAAAAAAAGATCCAAAATAAAATAAAATAGTAATCATAGTAGGGGTGGCTGGGTGGCAGAAAGAGCATTGGCCCTTGAGCCAGGAGCACCTGGGTCCAAAGCCAGCCTCAGACACCTAAAGATCACCCTGCTATGTGGCCCCAGGCAGGCCACCCAGCCCCAGAACCATTTTTCAATTGATAAATGATCCAAATGTATGAATAATTTTCAGATGAGATTATCAACACTGTCTATTTAAATCATTTAAAAAATGTCCTAATTCATTTCTGATAGAAAAAAATGTGGGTTGGAACAGTTCTGAGGTACTGACTTATACCTATTGGATTCACTAATGGAACAGTAAGAGAAAATGCCAAATGTTGAAAGGGATATAGGAAAATGAGATTAATGCACTATTAGAGGAGTCATGAAATGATACAACAATTCTTTAGAGAAATTTGGGACTATGCCCAAGGGGCTATAAAACCATGCCTATCCCTTGACCTTGCAGTGCCACTATTAGGTCTATAATACAAGAAGAGATGAAAAACAAGAAAAAAAAGGATATGTATATATAAAGTTATTTATAGAAGAACTGGAGATTGGGGGGTGCCATAAGATGGAAAATAGATAAATGAATAAATAAATAAACAAATTGAGATAATGTGATTATGATGAAGTGATATTCTGTTATAATGATGAACAGGATGCTCTCAATAACACATTTTACATGAGCAGATGTAATGGGAAATGTACTATAAATCAAGTAATACAATGTTTTAGGATGATCAACTGTGAATGACTTAGTTTTTCTCAGCAATATTATGACCTAAGTTAACTTATGGCAAATGAATGACTTATGGCAAAGAAAACTATCCATATCAAAGAGAACTGATGGTATGTTTACTCTTACAACATGATTATTGTGATAATGATTTTTCATTGTTTTCATGACTACATAGTTATAATTTGCTTTCTAAACAAGAGGGATTAGGGTGGGCAAAAGGGAGAGAATTCAGAATTCAAGGTTTTAATAGTGAATATTGAAACTTGCTTTTGCATAAAACCAAAGAAAATAAAATAACATTTTTTAAAAAAACAAAATAATTTGAACATACTATCTATCACAGGAAAGATTGAGAATGTTTTTTCTTGCTACAAGGGCATATTTTCTTTTTTTTGCACAATTGATATTTTCTTTTTCCAATTACATGTTATGAAAGTTTTTCAACATTTATCCACATGCAATTGCATACATAATTTCCTTCTATTTTCCCTTCCCACTCATCTCCCCTCAACAGCCACAGCAAGGTGAATATTGTACCTAAACATTTGTGTTTAACATGTTTACACATTTGTCATTTTCTGTATGAGGGATTAGGACTCAGGGAAAAGAGGGGTAGCAAGGTCACGCAGTGAATAGAGCACCAGTTCTGGAGTCAGGAGGACCTGAGTTCAAATTCAGCCTTAGACACTTAATTGTCTAACTGTGACCTTGGGCAAGTCACTTGACCCCATTGACTTAAAGAAATGATTTTTTTTTTAAAAAGGACTAAGGTAAAAGAAAGAAAACCATGAGATAGGAAAGAAAAATACAGAAATTTTTAAAAATGTTATTGTATAGCTCATTCAGATTCTGTAGGTTTTTCTTTGCTTTATTTTGTTTTTCTATCTCTGAATGTGGATAGCATTGTCTATAATAGGTCTCCTAGTGTTGTCCTAGGTCTGAACTGCTGAGGGGAGTTACATCCATCAAGGTTGATCAACTCACAGTATTGCTGTTAATGTGTACATTGTTCTCTTGGTTCTGCTTCCTTCACTCAGCATCAGTTCCTGTAATTTGTCCCTTGTTTCTCTAGAGTCCGACCATTTGTGATTTCTCATAAAACAATAGCACTAAAGGGCATATACAAAACTTAGTTTAAAATTGGTGATCCTAGTGTTATTTTCATACTCAAGAAATGCAGACTGTTTTCCAAAATTGCATATTATCTCTATATGTTTACCAGTATGCTCAGTAAACTATATGTTTAGTAGTATGCTAGCTAATGAGGGCCCAACACCAGGGACACAATGTGCTTAGTGAACTGGCTCCTGAATATGCATATTGAAGGGATTTGTTCTTCACTTTGGGGCATGTGCACATTAACTTTCTATTAACTTTCTCATTCATTGACTTGACTTTTTTCCTCTTTCCTGACAGAATGATTGAATCAGGAGGAAATAATTGTTTAAGCCTTTGGATGGGAAAAATAGGCCACTGATAGGAAGAGTGATTAGCACCCTAATACTTTTTAATCAGTTAGAATTACTTAGTTTTTACAAAGGTATATTTACTGAAAAGAAAGTAAAAAACTAAAGGACAAACATTTCCTTTCAAGGGAGGAAAGTGGGGAAAAGTGGAGGAAAGCACTTCTTTTACTACTCCTTTGTCCTTGGGGAAGAATGGGTTTAGATTTAAAGCCATATCTAAAAAGCATTCAATCTCACTGTTTACTTTACAGTATGTAATGGTTAATGTATAGGATGGCTCTCTTGCTTACAGGAAACATGTATTTTAGCTGTAGGTTTGTAACTGCTAAATTGGATCCTGAGTACTTCTCTTCAACCATTTTTTTAGTTAAAAGTATTTTATTTTTTCCAATTAGATACAAAAATAGTTCTTAACATCCATTTTTATAATATTTTGAGTTCCAAATTTTTCTCCTCTCTCCTTACATAGCAAGCATATATAGGTTATACATATACAATCATGTTACACATATTTCCACATTAGTCATTTTGTAAAAGAAGAATCAGAAGAAAAGGGAAAAATGAGAAAGAAAAAACAAAAAAAAAGTGAAAATAGTCTTCTTTGCTCTGCATTCAGACTCTATAATTTTTCTGTGGATTTGGATGGCATTTTTTATAATTTCTATAATTTCTCTCAGTATTGTCCTCTATCCCTGAACTGTTGATAGGAGCTACTTCTACCATAGTGGATCATTTCACAATGTTATTGTTATTGTGTTCTTCTGCTTCTGCTCACTTCACTCAGGATCAGCTCATGCTAGTCTTCCCAGACTTTTCTGAAATCAACTTGATCTTCATTTCTTCTATCACAATAGTATTCCATTACTTTCATATACCGCAACTTGTTTGGTCATTCCCCTCAATTTTCAAGTCTTTGCCACAACAAAAAAAAAAGTTGCTACAAATATTTTTGTATTTGGGTGTCCTTTCCCCCTTTTTATGATCTTGTTGGGATACAGACCAAGTAATGGTACTGTTGGATCAAAAGGTATGCACAATGTGATAGCCTTTGGGCATAGTTCCAAATTGCTCTCCAGAATGGTTGAATCAGTTCACAATATTACCAACAAAAACTTAATGTTTCATTTTCCCCTCATCTTCTCCAGAATTTGTCATTTCCCTTTCCTTTCACATTAGCCAATCTGATGGGTGTGAGATAAGTACCTCAGAGTTATTTTAATTTGATTTTTCTAATCTAGAAAGCACTTTTTCTTAAGACTATAGTTTTAATTTCTTCATCTGAAAACTGCCTGCTCATATCCTCTGATCATTTGTCAATTGGGGAATGACTTGTATTTTTACAAATTTGAGTTGGTTGTCTATATATTCAAGAAATAAGGACTTTATCAGAAACATTAGCTGTAAAAATTGTTTTCCAGATTTCTGCTTTTCTTCTAATCTTGAATGCATTGGTTTTGTTTTGTGCAAAACCTTTTTAATTTATTGTAATCAAAATGATCCATTCTGCATTTCATAATGTTCTCTGTTACCAATGACTTGTCATTATAAATACTTAGTTCAGAATGATTAAAAATGGCTTTTATTTATATATCTTTGCAAAGATGGATCCCTTAAAAATTTTAAAAGAAAAATTAATAAATAGAAAAAATAAAGACAGACCTCTTCTCTTAAGGACAGAATGTCCTGAATCACAGCAATGTTGGGCCTTATATGTATTTTAAAAGACTTGTTCCTCCTCATTTGTGCCAATCATTGACCAAGGTCACAGTCTAATTGATATATTCACTCCTTTACGTTTTCCCACTCTGCTCATCAGACTAATAAGCTCAGGGGAGTGAACAGTAACCTCCCTGAGTAGGTACAAAGGACAATAACACAGACCCTTGGTCAACTCCTGACTAACTGCAAAGTTATTCCTTTAATCACCTTTCCTTTTGTCTAACTCTCCCCTTCCTGTAAAAAGGCTAGCATCTTTCAGATACCACAAAGAACAGACATCCTGGCTTTTGTAATATATTATCCTCATAAATATCTGTGAGATTCTGGCAATACCCTCTCATCTTTGTGGATTCTTTCCCACATTCTCTATCTCTTGTTTGGTCATAAATTCCTCTCTTCTCCATATATCTGACAGGTAAACTATTTTTTGCTCTCCTACTTTACTTATGGTATCACATGTCTAAGTTATATAGCCATTTTGAACTTATCTTGGTATATATATGAGACATTTGTCTATACCTAGTTTCTATCATACTATTTTCCAGTTTTTCCAGCAACTTTTGTCAGATAATGAGTTCCTATCCCAGAAACTGGAGTCTTTGGGTTTATCAAATAGTAGATTAGTCATTTAGTCATTTTTATACTTTTGTACCTAATCTATTCCACTCTATTTCTTAGTCAGTACCAAATAGTTCTGATGATTGTTGCTTTGTAATAAAATTTTAGATCTAGATCACTTTCCTTTGCATTTTTTTAATGATTCCCTTGATATTATTGACTTTCTTTTCTTCCAAATGAATTTTGGTATTATTTTTTCTAGCGCTCTATAAAATAATTTTTGGTATGACGCTGAATAAGTAAATTAATTTAGGTAGACTTATCATGTTTATTATATTAGTTTGGCCTACCTGAAATTTTTCCAGTTGTTTAGATTTGATTTTATTTGTGTGAAAAGTGTTTTGTAATTCGGTTCATATAATTCCTGGATTGTCTAGGTGGGTGGGTGCCCACTATTTTATACTATCTACACAGTTATTTTAAATGAAATTTCCTCTTTCTACCTCTTGATACTGAGTTTTGTGGGTAGACAGTAGACATAGTGATGATGTATGTGGATTTATTTCATATCCTGTAACTGTGCTAAAGTTTCTAATTATTTCAAGAAATTTTTTAGTTGGTTCTCTAAGTTTCTCTAGGTATACTATAATAAGCATCTGCAAAGAGTGGTAACATATCTAGAACAACATTAAATAATAGTGTTAATGGTCATCTTTCTTTCATCCATCATTTTATTGGGAAAAATTCTAGCTTATCCTCAATCCAAATAATGTTTGCTGATGGTTTTAGATAGATAATGCTTATCATTTTAAGAGCACTCCCTTTATTCCTATACTCTCAAAGTTATTAATTAATAGGAATGGATGCTTCTACTTTGCTAAAAGCTTCTTCAGAATCTATTGAAATAATCATATGATTTCTGTTAATTTTGCTATTGATATTGTTACTTAAGCAGATAGTTTTCCTAGTTTTGAGCCAGTCTCACATTCCTAATATATATAAAGCCCCACCTGATCATAATGTATTATCTTGTAAACTTCTTGCTAATATTTTATTTGAAATTTTTGCATCAATATTCATAAGGGAAATTGGTCTATAATTTTCTTTCTCTGTTTTGGATCTTCCTGGTTTAGGTATCAGCATCATGTATGTGTCATAAAAGGAATTTTGTTGGACTTCTTCCTCATCTATTTTTCCAAATAGTTTACATAGTAAAGGTATTAATAGTTCATTAAATGTTTGATAGAATTCACTTATAAATTCATCTGACCCTGTAGATTTTTTTCCTTAGGGAGTTCATTGATGACTTGTTCAAGGTCTTTTTTCTAAAATGGGGTTAAGAATGTTTTTTCTTCTGTGAATCTAGGTTAATTTATATTTTGTAAATATTCATTTAATTTAGATTGCTAGATGTCTTTGCAGTTGGGTAAAATAGCTCTGAATTATTGCTCTAATTTCTTCTTCATTGGTAACAAATTCACCCTCTTGATTCTTGTTACTGTTAATTTGGTTTCCTCTTTCTTTTTTTTTAAATCAAATTTTAAAAAAGCTTTCTCTATTTATTGTTTTTTTAATAAGACCAGATCTTAGTTTTATTTATTAGTTCAATAGTTTTCTTAGTTTCCATTTTACTACTTCTCCTTTGATTTCAGAATTCTAATTTGATATTTAATAAGGGATTTTTATTTTGTTCTTTTTCCTGACTTTTTTAGTTGCATGTACAATTTATTTATCCTCCTTTTCTCTAGTTTATTCTCATAAACCCTCAGAGATATAAAATTTCCCTTAGGAAATGTTTTGGCTACATCCCATAAATTTTGATATATTGTCTCATCCTTTCCTTGATAAAATTATGATTGTTTCTATGATTTGTTGTTTTATCTTCTTGATGATTAAATTATTTTGTTTATAATTACTTTTAATCCATCTTTTTCATCACCTTTTTTTACGTGTAATTCTGATAGCATCATGATTTTAAAAGGATAAATTTAAAATATCTGCCTTTCTGCATCCAATTGTGAGGTTTTATATTGTGGTCAATTTTAGTGTAAGTGCTATGTTTCATTGAGGAAAAGGTATATTTCAAAATAAAATAAAGTTCTTAAAAAAGAAAAAAAGATCTATTTCTATCCACATTCAATTTTCATTTGTTTGTTTGTTTGTTTGTTTAGGTTTTTGCAAGGCAAATGGGGTTAAGTGGCTTGCCCAAGGCCACACAGCTAGGTAATTATTAAGTGTCTGAGACCAGATTTGAACCCAGGTACTCCTGACTCCAAGGCCAGTGCTTTATCCACTATACCACCTAGCCGCCCCCCACATTCAATTTTCTCTAGAGGTCTATCATTTCTAATTTTTCTAAAATTCTATTCACCATCTTAACTTCAGAAATATGGAAAGCTTCATGAATTTGTATATCATCTTGGTGCAGGGACTGTGCTAATTTTTGTATTATTCCAATTTTAGCACATGTACTCCTGAAACAAGCATCTTTTCAACCTTTCAAAGCTCATGACCTTTCAAAGCTTCAACAATTCAAAGGCTGTAATTATCTCTAACAATCCTTCATCTAAGCAATGAAAAGGACATAGAAGAGGCAAAGAGCTGAGATGCCATATTTTTAGCCTGGTAAGGGGGAAAATAAGCAGCTGACATCAACACTGTTGCTATCTCTGCTGCAACTTTCTACTTCTGCCATAGGCTTTTATTTTTGGTGGAGTGGAGGATTGAGTCTCCTTGTCTTGACCAGACTAAAAATGTAGTATGACCACTAAGAAGTTTAATTCTACTAATTGGCACAGAAGTTTTACCTACTCTGTTTTTTCTAGTCTAGTCTGGTGGCCCTGTGCCCGTTGGTGTCAATCTCAGTTCAGTCTTAGTTAATCCTTGGTTAGCCCTACTGTAGCTTAAAATTCCAAGCATATACTACCCATTGGGCCCCAGCCTCTTCAACAGGAATTACTGTAGGTACCACCCCACTCAGAGGTTTAAGTTATTATGTCCTTGATCAAACACATCTAGGATGGAAAGAGAATAGGATCAAATAACTTTATAAGGTTACTGAGTTCTGACTCAGAAGCCTTTGTCACAGGGTAAGCAGACAGCAAACAATTATTAAATAATTGCTCTAAAAAGGAAAAAGGGACCTCCATCATGCAGGCTCATTAATCTTATATGCTCCTAAAACTAGTCTCAGTAATCAGTCCCCAATTATACTCTTCAGATTCTATTTTATTTCTAGTTTTTTCTTTTATTTTCTTATATTCTCTAAATACTTGTCCATTTTAATTTTTATCTATTTTTTAAATTTATTTTGCCAACTATTTGTAACTATTTTCCAACAATCATTTTTTCCCTTTTTTCTCCTTCCCTTCCTCCCTTCTCCCTTATGACAGAAAGCAATGTAATACTAGACTCTATGTCTATAACCCTGCTAAACATAGATTCATATTAATCATGTTGTGAAAGATCCAAACTGAAAAAAATTAGAAAAAACCATACATAATTCATAACACAACTCTTTAAAAATTGAATACTCTCCATCACAAGTCTTTTAGTATTGTTTTTGATTAATTCTAAATTTTAAAAGATAGAGTTGAATCTCTAATAGATTTATAGTTATCTAGTGGGAACTTCAGAATTATTAGTAGGTAAGAAAGAAAGAACAGAAAGAGAGAGATGGGAAAGAAGGATGTTAAGAGTAATAGTAATCACTTTATAATTTACAAAGCACATTGTAACATATATGATGAGGAAGATCCTCTGGTCTGTTGGACTGCTAACTCATTTGATTCTCACAATAGCCCTATTATGTTATCATTATCACCCCATTTTGAAAATGAGGAAACTGAGATTTGAAGAGAGAAAATGAATAGAAAGGAGTCAGCTATAAAGATACTTGGGAAGGTTGCTTTAGGTCAGGTATTCAAAATACTTTTTTTCCCCCTTTATCTCCAGTCTTCCCAACTTTATTCCTAACTTGATAAAAATGAAATAAGGAAGGAAAAGAAAGAGTTTGAATACATATTATTTTAGTGTTGGGTTTTGTTGTTGTATCAGGGTCAAGATTGTGGGTTTAGAGTTAGGAAGCCTAGGCTCAAATCTCTGACTTACCTTTTATTTTTTTTTTGGCTTTGCACAGGTCACTAGGCCTTAGACATCTCTTATAGGATAAGGAGTTGAACTAGATGGATTGAAGTCCATTCCAAATCTAAACCTAATATCTTGTGAAACTATAAAACAATGGGAATAAGAAATATTGAAGAGCGGCTGATAGTACAACCAAAAAAAGGTAATATGATCTATTATTACAATATTATTCTAAGCCACAAAGAAAATACTCAGTCTGGAATATCAAAAGAGTCTGGGATAGCACATAACTAAGCAAATTGGCTTGAGGAAGGTGGATTTTTCACTAATATATGTGTGTGTGTATATATATACATATATATATATATATATATATATATATATATATATATATATATTGTGATAAGAAGGATTTGAATGAGAGCAAGAGTCCTGTAAGAGAGGGTAGAGATAAGAGTTCTCAATCAGTGGGAGGGCTGGTACAAGCTTGGTAGGGTGACCTGCCAGGTGTAAACAGCAGTCTGGCATTCCATGTCTCTATTCCCATCACATCTGTGTTAAGCTCAACTAGGTTACTTGGACCTCTGCCTCATCTTCCTCCTTTGGCCTGTGCATTCTCTTTCTTCTTCCACTTGCTTCTAATGGCATGTTGGATTTCAATGAGATGGGGCTAAGATTAAGAGGGGCTATAATTCTGGAATGAATTTCCTCTGTCAACTTGAAATACATTAGTTGCTGGAATACATGGACTTTGGGTTATGATTACCTTTTTTTCTGTTCAATATATATTCATTAAGAACACACACACACACTATCTATATATCTATATAAATATATGCAGATATATATGTGCATATGCCAAACATGTAAAGGCAGAATACAAAGATAAAAATGAAATGATCCTTGGCAGCCTTTGTTCAGATAAGGGGGAACAATGTGAACATAGATAGGTCAGTAAAAATTACATACAAAATAAGTAATTTAGGGGGGAAAATACTAAATGAGGATCTAAGGAGGGGGAAGTGAAAGCAAGAAAGGCCTTATTCAGGAGATGGTTTATTCCTTGAACTAAAGATAACAAGAGTCAGAGGTGAGTAGAAAGTACTTTCCAGGTAAAGGATCAAAGTGGAAATTCTGGTTTGGTTTCTCTATCAGTTAATTTCTCTATCAATTTATCAGATTAAATCCCCACTATTTTCTGCCATATTGATATGGCCCTTGCAAATTGTGTTCAGATCTAAAGACACATTAATAAAGGAAGGAGGAGAACCAAGTTCTACAAGTGGAATTTGTTTCTTACTCACTGATAATGGCTGGGTGGAGTTAGGTTTAACAAGTAAAACTTGTTTCTGTCTGAGACTGTCTGTTCCTAAGAGGGGATAGAGGGTTAACTGCATTTTGCTTAGATAATGAGAAGATGAAGACCCTAGAATAAGCTGTAATTTCCCCAGGGGATAGTTTGTCATTTATCCAAAGATTATCTTGGTGATGTGCTGTTTAAAGTATTGAGAACAATCAGTGGTGGTTTGTTAAGTATTAAAATTAGATTTGGAGTTTTTAATATTGACTGTTCCCCAAGGATGAAATTCCTTGGTATTATATAATTCATGAGGCTTATTAGGGAAAAAATTATATAAAAATATAATCAAGATTCCTTTTTCTTAAGATTTTTCATTTAATTTTAATAAATAGTGAAGGCATATAATTATTTGTGTAAATTCAGTTGAGGTAGCTTTTTAGCACATTGGCTATCTAATCAATGAGATCCTTTGTGGCAAAAAACATTTTACCTGCCATCTTACCATTTTTACAGAAAAAAACAGTTGATTACACAGTCATTACACAATCAAAACAGTTGATTACACACTGGAAAGATATCTAAAGCCATCAGTACACTCCTCTCATTTAACAATTGAGGAACCTGAGGGAAGAGAAGTGACTTGCCTGAAGATACAGGCAATAAACATGAGAGGGGAGATATAAACTCAGTTTCTCTAATCTCAGAGTTGTAGTTTTTCTACTCTTCCAAAATGAATATGTCAATTTGAGTTTAATAAAACTTAAAGTGATTCACTTAATAGGGCATAAAAATCTATCTTACCCTAAAGAATGAGAAGAAAGGGATAGGATAAGGGGGAATGGGAGGGAGGGAAGGGGGAATAGGTGATAGAATAGAGGGAAGATTGTGAGAGAGGGTACTCAGATACAACACACTTTTAGACAGGGCCAGGATGAAAGGAGATTGTGAATAGAATAAATGAGAGTGGGGAGGAATAGAGTGGAGGGAAATACAGCTAGTAATAGCAACTGTGGGAAAAATATTGAAGCAACTTCTCTGATGGGTTTATGATAAAAAAGGCAACTACACAGACTGAAATACATTTTTTTCTCTCTATTCTTGAGGTTTCTCATCTTCTTGGGGGGGTGTTTATGTTACTCTTATAACAAGATTATTGTAATAATATAAAATAAATAAACCCCCCAAACTTAAAGTGATTTAAGATGATTTTATAACCTAAAATAGTTCTGTGGGGTTTTAAAGGCTCTCAATTAAAAAGATGAGAAGAGGGTATTAAATGTAGCAAATTACAGGTGAGATTTTTTTTTAAAAAACAAAAACAAAAACAAAAACAAAGCCGGCTGAGTCCTGGTACATATGTAGGAGGAAGTCTAGCTCCCTTAAAGTTTAGGCTGTTCTTGAAAGGTGTGAACTCACCTTTCTGGAGTCCTTGCTGAACTGGTAATAAGCATCTTTGTTTTTTTCTCAAAATCACAGCTTCAGCTTTTAAATGAGGATGAATGAGTTAATAGCACATTGGTAATGCAGTGAAAATGTTGGGAACTACCCTTAAAAGATGTCAGGATGGGAAGAGGATGGAGTTTGGGCTTCTCATAAAGGTCATGCATTGGGAAACCACCAGGTGGCAACACAGGCCAAAGGAGAATTGAGCCAGACATTTACTAGGATTTAGGGGAAGGATAGGTAAACTTGGTCATGGATAAACTCACTGAATTATTATACATATTTTAGCTACTGATTCCTGGCCAGAATCTATTGCTGGGAGTTGATTGATCTGCAGGATTTTAATAAGGGTATTCCACAAGGACAGATTGCACTATGTCAACAAATATTTGAAACCACAACTTTTGAAAGGACCAATTGGGTGTTTCCATTTCCCTTCAGGAGCTTAGCTCCATAGTGGTCTACTTACAGTGCTCTTCCAGAAGTCACTGGCCTGTGCAATGCCAGGCCTTGAATCCTAGCCAATACAAGCTGACTATATCACTAGGGACTTGCAAGTTGGAGTTTAGTATGGCCATGTAAGAATTCTTTGGCCTAGATGCAAGAATACTCAATTTAAAATATGGTACCCTTCCAACACTGCAAATGTTTATTTTACTGTAAGCATATATGTCCATGTGTGTATGTATATGTATATGTATATATATACACATATTTTGAAGATACTAATAAATACTGTGAGATTCAAAGATGAATATACATCTTACTTTTGAAAGTAGATATATAAATTAGCAAACTGAGACAGCAACTATATGGTCTTCCAGAAGAAAAAGAATCAAAACCAGATGGAGTCATACATTAATAGGGAGTGAGAGATGCAGAACAAGAGAGAGTTCATTAGGCAATAACATTAAGGTCAAGAAAGATTGGCATGGCAGAAATCTATGCAGTGAAGGATCAACTTGCACCTCTCCTTTCACTGGTACCATCTGAATGTGTAAGGTTGGAACCTACCAAAGTGGAATGTTTTTGGACTCTCTAGAAATTCTAAAATTTATCCCCTTTTTCAGAAAAGGAAGGGTGGGGTAGGTATATGGTATAAGAACTATAATTATGAAGGATTAAATAGATTGCTAGGGAAGATAGAGGCCTACCAAAGAGGAAAAGTATTTTAGTTGTTTATGAACTTATGATGTAATGCTGTAAGGACTTAGAATTCTGGGTTGGACTAAATAAAAACTGTCCTAAATTCATTGTTTTGTTCACCTTAGCATGGGAGCTAAGTGTCCTTAGAGTGATATAAGTCAAGTTCTATGAGTAGAGGCAAAATGAACTAAACTCTGATATTCTCAGGGAGGAAACCATGGGTCAGAGGAAAACAAGTCTTAGAGATAAGAAATTTTGTAAGTCTCTTTCAAGCAGAACATAATTCATTTCAGTTAAGAGCTTCAATAATGGGTCCATTTCCCCAGATATTTTAAAATAGAGATTGTCATAGTGATCTTTATAAAAGAGATCACTGTAGATAGTAACATTACAGCAGAAGTTCATAGCCTCAGGAATTTTCACTATTGTCTCACTAGTCCAATATATGTGAGAGTCCACTTGAGATCACAGGACAGGTTGTAGGAATGTTTTTCCACATAGAGCACCTCCTTAGGGATGAGATGAAATTTAAATAGATGATCATATAGTCTCTAGCTGATTACTTTTAATTTTAAGAAACTCAAACTTTCATAGGAAAGATGGTATTCTTCTTTCAGTTTAGTTGTTTTCCGTTTGTGTCCCAATTCTTCAAGATCCCATTTGGATTTTTTTTGGCAGAGATACTGAAGTGATTTGCCATGCCCTTCCCTACCTGAGGTCAAATTTGAACTCAGATCTTTCTGACTTCAGGCCTGGCACTCTATTGACTGTGCTACCTAGCTACTCATGTGTATATATCTATCTGTCTATATATCATCAAAGCAAAAATCTACCTTATTCATGCCCCCAAATCTGCACTTTGAGAACTTTCAGTTCTCTATCTGAAGCATGTTTTATCATTATCCTCTAAAACTCTGGTTCCATTGTGTTAATCAGAATTCCCAAGTCTTTCAAAGTTGTTTGACTTTATAATTTTGATATTATCATAGAAATTCTTCTAGTTTTTCTCATTTCATTTTATCAGTTCAAACAAAATTTTCCAGGTTTCCTAAACCTTCATCACTTGTTTTTACTCTTTTTAATTTTTTTCTAATTACATGTAAAGATAGTTTTCAACATTCATTTTTTGTAAGATTCTGAGTGCCACAGTTTTCTCCTCTCCCTTCCCTTCCTCCTCCCTTTGTACTTACTGTTGTAAGTAATCCAATATAGTTTATACATGTGCAACTATGTTAAACATATTTCCTCTTAGTCATGTTATGAAAGAAGAATTAGAACAAAAGGGAAGAAAACCATGAGAAGGAAAGAAAAACATAAAACCCTTCATCATTTCTTATAACATAATAGCTTTACAATTTATACAGGTTAGTCAGCTTTCTTTCCTTTTCTCTTTCCTATTAATAGCAAATCTCTCGCCTTCCCATGTATTAAAAATATAGTTCAATCTACCAAGAAAAAAAATTTTGATTTACACATCACTTTTCTAGATTAATGTTTCCAAAATTATATATACCAATAAAAGGAAAATGAGATGAAGGAAATAAATCTGAATGTCTCTCTCTAAATGGATTTATTTAAACAGTAACTTTAAACATCATGTAGCAAAATAATCAAGTGATATTTTTAACTGTTGTGTTTATCAAATATTTGTTAAAATTGAGAGGAAAAAGTGATAGATAATATGAACTTCAGAGAACAGAGAAATTGAGGCTAAAAATAATTCTCACCATCTCCAGGGAGTCTGAAATTAATGGGGAATTTAAGAAGAAACTAAGATAATTTATTTATGAAGGGATTACATTTAATTATGTCTTCAAAATTTTATGTGTAAATGTCATCACCAGGTGGCATGCAGATTGCAGTTAGCAGAAGAGATCAGATATTGGTTAAGTTCCATGTCTATTAAAGTTATAAAAGTGATCATAGAAAGTCTATGATTATCAGAAAGTGAGTCAGATCCCCCATCTCTGGCTTTTTTGGTGACTAAGTGGTCTAACTAGTATGAGTTGGGTGTGATTAGTATGGATTTACTCAATCAGAAAAGCTCTAAAGCCTGACCTCAGGCAAACCCTACCTCCTCCTTGACCTTATATTTCACTGTTAGACTAAGGTGTCATTTTCCATAGGGACAGACAAGAATACTTGGACATTTTGTAATATTTTATTCCTTGTAAAGATTCAATAAAAATAATACATTATCAGAAGCATAAATAGAATTTGGGCTACAAAACACAGAAATTCTAGAAAGGGCAAAATTTTTAAATTTAGTTTACTTAACTTTCTTCCTCTAAGCAGACAAAGTAATACAGATTAAAGCACATTTCCTAGATGATATTCAACTAACATTTTTTAGGAATAATCAATTGAGGAACAGTTAGGAACTCTGCAGCTGGGTTTTAGCTCCTCCTGTGGTAGAGAACAGGGACTTATGGTGGTGCTTTTCTACTTGTTTCCAGTCACATTAGAGAACTCAGAGTTTATCTTGTGGCAGGGAATTCACTATTTGTGAAAGACAGAGTAAATTCAATGGCAGGCCCAGGCAAAGAGACTGCTGGAATCCAGTTTTTGTGCTTGAAAAGTATGACACCTGCCTTCTATTCCTGCAAGTACTTGGATAGGCACATAGACACTACATGTAGAAACATGAAGTTGGCTTTCTTAAGTGGATTTATATTACCCAAGATCTCAGATTTTTAAATGAACAGAATCAGGGTATTTGGAATGGGGTTAAAAAGGATGGACATTAAATAGCTATCAATAAATTTATAAAGAATACTAGACAAATATACCTGGACATGTTAGACAAAATTAAGTCCTTGCCGGGGAGTATATTCTTGGACTCCACTGGATAACCTAAACCTTGCTTTGTATAGTGAAAGATAACTGAAGATCACGAATACTATTCTACAAAAGAACTGAATTAGATTACTGGAGAAAAAGGACTGTGGCCTTATATTACCAAGAGTTTTGGACTTTCAAATAACAGAATCAAATTATTAAAGAGGGATGGTAAGAATTACATACTAACATAACATATTTCTATCAATAAATTTATAGAGAACATTAAATAAATATGCCTAGACAGTTCTTAGTACAATTTTGGATAAAACAATATGATGTCATCAGTAAGTGGAAATTAAGTATTTAAGATTACGTATAGGCTTTAGTAAGGTACTTGTGGGAGCACAGGATACTAAACTTCATTATAATTGATGACTTAAAGTTCTAATACTAAAATTTTTAAAAAATAGATAAATAGCTTTCATCAAAGGGACAAACACAAATTTTAAGTCTTTTATTAGATAATGATGACAGAGAATTAGCAACCTCTGGGAAATCATTTATTCAGTCTTAATCATTTACTTACTGGCTTTAATAACAGGGAAGTAAAGTCAATTAGTTAAATCTTCATATGATATTAAGTTGTGCATAGTAATGAACACTAAATAACAAAGAAGGCACTGAGAATGAATTGATGGCACAAAATCAAGGAGATAGTTTGTACAGAATTCAACTATCTTGGATTATGTAAAATTGTAGATAGTCAAGCTATATAATTCTAACCCAGAAAATCAGTTTAAGGCTTGAGTAGTTAAAGTATTTTTCAACTTTGGTCAAATAAGACAGATAATTGACATTTTCTTTGTTTATTTTGGGTTTTTTGCAGTTATTCTTGAATATTAGAAACATAAATGAAAGAAAATTTGATCCAAATAATACAAAGTGATGTTTGTGATGAAAAAAACTGAAACAAAATTTTTAGGAGGAATAAGATATTATTCATAGAAACACCATGAATTGTAATTCCACATAAAGCCTAAGAATCATTTCATCCAGTGCAATAAAAAGAAAAACAAGGCAATCTGTTTAGAATTAGAGTTTGAATCCACTGGCTAATTCTATCATTCTACCAGTCATAAAATTATAGAATATTTGAGCTGGAAGGTTCTTTTCTCATTTGGTAATCCAATCTCCTCATTTTACAAACGAGGAAATGGCAGAGTAGAATGAATATGATTAGTTTTGCTGATTTTTTGGTTATGTGATTGGTTGTTATATATCACTTGACTAAATTAATGCTGTTTGGAGTTGTGTTGTCATAGGTAAACCTGACTAAAGCAAAAACGAGTGCACAAGTAAGACAACAGTATCAGCAATTTGAAGAAAATAGCTTTATTTCTTTGTATCCACCTTCTGTGTCAGTCTTCATTAGTGCGAGATGTTTTTGGATGCTTGGTCACTTTTGGAGAATGCAAGAATATAGATATGTAGATATATCTCTGAGGCAAACAGAAAAGATAGCAGCTTAGGAGAAAGCATTATATGCCAGTCTCTCCCACACCTAGTTCAACAAAAATCAGGGTAAATTGTGAGGTTGATCAAAAAAATCAAAGGAGAGGGCAGCTAAGTGGCACAGTGGATAGAGCACTGGCCCTGGAATCAGAAGGACCTGAGTTCAAATCCTGCCTCACTTGATAATTACCTAGCTGTGTGGCCTTGGGCAAGTCACTTAACCCCATTGCCTTGTAAAAACTACCAAAAAAAAAAAAAGAAATCAAAGGAGAAACCATAATAATTTTTACAGCTCAGGTCAGTGAGCCTGCCAGAGGCCTATAAGCACTGGGGAGGTGGGTCAAGCCAGGAAGGCCCTGCCTGGAGCACAGGGAAAATAGAGCCAGGGAAAAGTATAGGGTTTAAGATCCATGCCAAGGGCCTGAGGTTGTGTACCGTTTGGGGAGCAAGAACAAGAACCAGCTGCTAGCCTTGTTGTCTGACCTTGTGAATCCAGCATAGACTGAGGAAGCAACTGTAGATCCGGTACAATTGGGCCAGAGATAGCTGTACTGCTCTGACTGCTGGGGAGTCCTTCATTCCTTGGGTCTGTGAAGTCAAGATTATTTTCAAAATCATATTAAGCTGGGATAGCTAGGTAGTGTAGTTGATAGAGGACTGGTCCTGAAGTCAAGAGTACCTAAGATCAACTCCAGTTTCAGATGTATGACCTTGGGTAAATCATTTAACCCCATTGCGTTAAAAAAAAAATCATGTTAAGTTGTTATTTGCCTTCTTTCAAATGCTATATGTCTGTATGAGGCTGGATTTTTTTCATATATTTGAAACCAAAACAACATATCATAAGAGACTAAATATAGTAGATATAAAGATTCAGCTGTCTTTTATTGTCACACATAAAGGAGATTTGAAAAGATATGTAAACTGATGTCACTCTCCTCATATTTATTTTGGAAGATAGTATTATTTTTCATAAAAATATATTATATTAACATGTAATTGATTTATTATTATTTTTAAATGAATAAATACATTTTTAAAGATTTATCCATTTTAAATTTTAATGTAGTAACTATAGCCTATATAAACAAAAGCTCTTTGTAGTCCTCAACAATTTTTAAGAATGTAAAGGAATCCTGAGAAACAAAAGAATTTGAGAATTACTACATCAATACCAATATCCCTAACAAATACTGATGAAAAATTTTAAAGTAAAAATATTTGCAGAGGCAACACAAATATCAAAAAGATTACATATTATGACAAATATTTTATACCAAAATATGCAGGGTTAAGCTGTTTCATTATCAGGAAAATTAGAGTTAATAAATGATAAGGACTAGAATTCAGGTCTGCCATTTACTGCTGTAATGTGTGTTCTACTATACTTTGCCAGATAATATGGTAGTTGGATTTTGTTGAGAAGTTGGATCTTGGTTTGATATTTTTGAGATGATCCATTTATTTATTCCTACATTGTCATTTTACCTTCCCCTAGTATCCTCTCCTGATCAGTTGGGAAAATGCATGTAATGACTCCTTGCAAAACTTAAGATAATTGTAAGCACTTTATTGTTATAGAATCAGAAGGAGAAATCATTAGTATATGTTCAGGAGGGCTGTTGGCTCATTTTCTTTTCCACTTCCTTTCAAGGGGAGCTTAGTGCTTTTGCTTTCCTAATGGAGATTAGGATTTACCCTTCCATTGCCGGTGGCAGATCCCCCAGGGATAGGGCTAGACTACCATCGTCTTTTAATAAAGCTATTATTGTTCTCTACCTGGCATCCTGTCGATCAGGATTGCTGTGTGTTTCAACAAGGCACCTTCATTTTATTTTTGAAACCTTCATTTGAAGAGCAATAATAGATAATGAGGAGTTTCACTAAGATATAGAAACTTCTCAGGATGTGAAAGACTACATAATTCAACAAATATTCAGACCATATTAAAGAGGTAAAGTGCCTATGACTGGGAGATAATATTCCTACTGTACTTTGCCTAAGACCACATGTGGAGTATTGTATTTAATTCTGGGGAGATAATATTCCTATTGTACTTTGCCTAAGACCACATGTGGAGTATTGGGTTCAATTCTGGGGACTATATTTTAGGGAGAATATTGATAACTGGCAAGGATACAAGGGAGGCAACCTGAGAGGTACCAACAAAGGACTGGTTGAAGGAAGTATGGATCTTTTACCTAAAAAAAAAAAACTGAAGACTTGGAAGGGACATGAGACCTGTTTTCAAGAAGTTGAAAGGTCTTCACATTGTACAAAATTAGAATTGTTTTGCTTGACCTATAGAATTCAGAACTAGGAGCAGTGAGTATAAGAGAACATATTTTATCTCAGTGGTAAGAAAAACTCCTCAATAATGACATCCCCAGATTGGGGGAGGGGTACAAAAGGAAAAAAAGGGAGTAGGGTACCTTGAAATATAAGTGGTGTTAGAACAGAAACTGGATGCCTACTATTTGGGAAAGTTAGAGAGAGGATTCCTTCTCAGGTTGGACTAGATGGTCTCTGAATTCCCTTTATATCTTAGATTCTACTCAATACTTGCCTTGAAATAAACTTTTAGTTATGTTCCCTATTTAATAGAAAATAAATCATAATATTTATCAGGTGTCAAAAGTATGCATTAATAATATTAATATTTTAATGTTATTAATTAAATAACACTAAATTTCTCAAGTCTAAATATATGTTTATGTTAAAATATTTGGAAATTATGATAATCTGTGATTAATATATTTTACACAGATTCATAAGAGATTGGTTAAGTCTAATCATGTTTTAATCTTTTATACCTCTAAAAAATTTACATTCATGGTCTTTAGATTAGGAATTCCTAACTTTTTTGTGTTGCCTTAGTAGCCTGGTAAAGTCCATCATCCCATTCTCAGGATAATTTTTTAAAAGCATAAAATAAAGTACATAGGA
This sequence comes from Macrotis lagotis, assembly GCF_037893015.1. Classification (NCBI taxonomy): domain Eukaryota; kingdom Metazoa; phylum Chordata; class Mammalia; order Peramelemorphia; family Peramelidae; genus Macrotis; species Macrotis lagotis. Next base: position 138,394,498 of record NC_133664.1, on the reverse strand, counting down.
ATAAAAACAGAAACCAATTATATTTAAATGCAGTAGCAGAATGTTTAAAGCAAACAAATCAGTTCACAGACTACAGGTTAAGAACCCCTGCTTTAGAAAGAGATGAAAATGGTTAATGAAAACTCCTGGAACTGAAATTCTTTTGAAATTTTTTCAAGGACAGCACATACAATTTTTGATATATAAAACATTAAATCATTATTACAACAATCTGTAAAGCTTTTTATATTGTGAAGTAATGTTGATATCTGATATGTTGGTTATAAAGTAAACATCTTCATGTCTTTATCATCAAGAACAGCTATTAATGATTCTGAAGAATAAGCAATGAGGAAGCAGTCTTTTATAACATAAATTAACTGACTGATATTCTTGGAATATGAATTATTCAACTCCTAGCATGCCATTTAATAAAATGTCACAGGAAATTAGAACTTTGCAGTAGATTTGGCATAGGATCCAGAGCGGGTAGTGACCTTTGAGATCATTTGGTCCAACTTCTTTATTTGACAGATGAGGGAAGAGAGGCCTAGGGAGGTTGTACCTTGCTAAAATTAACGCCCATGGCCTCCTACTTCAGTGTTAAATGCTCTTCCAAATAATTCTCTAACTCCAACACTGGGATTCTGGTTGACTACACTGCTTTTTCCTGATAGTTTTATTCCATCAAGGCACTAGAAAGATAAAAATCAATTAGTTTACCACAGATAAGGAAGTGCATATTAATAGAATTTTCCTACACACATTTTAAGATGGTTGTAAATGTCTAAATTTTGTTGATTCATTTTGTTTTTATATCACATTCAGTGTATCATTTCCTGTAAGAAGTTTAAAAAAAAGTTTTACAAAATTAATCAAAGCATTGACCATGACCAACAGTATATATTCTACATCCTCTTGTATGCTTTTGATCATCTATATCATTGCAGCAAATTATACTGTAACATTCAGAACAACAACAACAACAACAACAAAAAAACCCTTGGGGGGAAGGTATTTTCATGAAAATAAATTTATATCATAAAATTTTTATACAAGGTTGTATTCAGATTCCTCATCATGGTATGAAGGTGAGCCTGAATGCTCCTAAGCTCTACCTGTCTTCTATCAGTTTAGAAGAGTTTAATGTACTGTTCTGATGTGAATAATTGAGTCTATACGATAAGATTCAATCTAACTAAGGAAGGAGAGACTCATCTGTAGATTGACCTTTAAGTGATAAATTCTTTAACCACAAAACTTATAAAAATAAAAAAAAAGTTGCCATCAGTTCTACTCGGGTCTTTTTTTGCTTTCAAAATGACAACGGTGAAGTGATGGAGGGGGAGGGCACAAGGAGTGCTAAGAATTAACAACATTTTTATACACCTACTATCATTAATTTAGCTGAATAGCAGCCAATAAATTGATAGACTTGAATTGAACAATATTATGTAGCTTCTCTATTCATAACATTTCCATGCTTCCCTATTTCTTCTAGACCTTTTTTTTTTGGCAAGGCAATGGGGTTAAGTGACTTGCCCAAGGCCACACAGCTAGGTAATTATTAAGTGTCTGTGGCCAGATTTGAACTCAGGTACTCCTGACTACAGGCTCGGTGCTCTATCCACTGTGCCACCTAGCCGTCCTCATCTCCATCTCTTAAAAACACTAGTCTCTAAAGTTCAGTTCAAATATCATCTCCAGCATGTAGTTTCTCCTGATCATCTCAATGGTTAGTGCCTAGTCCGATTCATGAAATTTCCTTGTATAGAGTTTGTTATCAGGGCAGCTAGGTTGCCCAGTGGATAGAATGCCAAGCTTAAAGTTATGAAGACTCATCTGTCAAATTTCAAATCCAGCCTCAGACACTTCCTATTTGTGTGATCCTGAACAAGTCATTTCATCCTGTTTGCCTCAGTTCTTCATGTGTAAAATGAGCTGGAAAAGGAAATGGCAAATGACTATAGTATCTTTGCTCAAAAAACCCCCAAATGGGATCATGAAGTATTGGACATGACTAAAAATGACTTAATAAAACAGTTTACATTTACTTATTATAGGTTTATAAATGGGAGAAACTTTTGAGGTCTTGTCCTGATTCCTTCATTTTACATTTTACATACTTACCCAAGATCACTCTGACCTTAGGTGATACAGACAGGATTTGAACCCTGGTTCTTTTATTCCAAATCTAGGATCATATTTTTAGATTACATATTATATCTCCCCCAAGTAAGCTAAGTTTCTTGAGAGAAGGGATTGTTTTCTTTTTTGTCTTTGTACTTTCAATGGCCAATACAAAGAAAGTGTTTAATAGGTGAAAGTTGATTACCTGATTTTGGAAATGATCCTTTGTGTTCAGCCTATTGATTAGAGCAAGACAAATTCAGCATGAAATCAGAAGACAGGAAAAGGATGAGAAGATACTGAAAAAAGGACTCTAGCTTCAAAGCATTTATTTAAGGACCGGTCATTATTCCAAACTGGAGAATGATAAAATTGGGAAAAGATAATGCTCTCAATTATAACCATTTCCTACAAAGTTGAATAGTTATAAAATTCTTCTTAAGGAAGCTAAAAGAACCCAAAAACTGCATAAGCCAGAATACATTTGTACTATTTGCCAAGCTGAGAGAGATTGCATACAGGGGCAACACAAGTTTGGAAATCACACACAATTGTAAATATTTCAAAGAAGATTATGAATAGTTTCAGCTCATAAAACAGTGAAAGGCAGTGGAAGGAAAGACAAACCTATAGAAAGTTTGGCTTGAGACTCAGCTAAGATACAGAATCCTAAAAGCATTAATAAATGAAATTGGCAGGGAATCAAATCAGAAGTCAAATGGAATATATCTGTCAATGTTCTATAATGAAGTATTTTCCTCATCAATGACAGATCACCCCATTTGAGCACTAAGAACTTATTCTCTGATGTACTTTAGGATTGAAAAAAACACTTAAGATGAATCAGAGATGCTGAACCAAATATGTGGAAGAAATATGTGTTGGGGCTAACACAATCTTGAAAGCATTTGATGGATCTTTTTATAAGAAATCAAAAGGATAGGAAGATAACAAAAGAATGGAAAAAATTGTGGATGACATTAATATCTAATAGAGGCAATTGGGAGAACATCAATAATTACTGACTCATATATCTACTTTATCATCTCATGAAATCTTTAAGAGGATGATCTATATGCAAATTGAAGGTATTAATAGATAAAAATATTAGAAGGGAGCAAGCAGATTTTTGTAAATGATTCTCTTTGGCAGATAGTTATAGTTGCGTTTAAAGCATTTGACTTGGTGGAATGAGAAGCAGCTTTAGCAATTCTTCTAAACAAGGAGTTTCTCATGTATGTGTTAAAAAACATATCAAGATTTCTTGATGAGTGCAACCATGCATTTAACTTTGTACAATGATCCTTTGATTATTACCAAGTGAAAGGAATATCTCAAGTGAAATATTGTCAATGGTACTAGCCTCAGTCCTAGAGTTTGTTTTACAAACTGAGAGAGATTTCTTTCAGATCAGGGATTCTTAATCTTTTTTTGTGTCATGGACCCCTTTGACAAACTGGTGAAGTCTATAGAACTCTTATCAGACTAATGTGTAGAAAATCAAATACATTGGATCGTAAAGGAAATAAATTATATTGAAATAAAGATGTACACTTTTTTCTACCCAAGTTCAGAATTCCCTGAAATCTCTCCACAGATTGATTATTTGTTTGTTTGTTTGTCTTTGCAAGGCAATGGAGTTAAGTGATTTGCCCAAGATCACACAGCTAGGTAATTAGGAAATATCTGAGGTCAGATCTGAATTCAGGTACTCCTCACTCCAGGGCTGGTGCTCTATCCACTGCACCACCTAGCTTCCCCCTCTGTCTGTCTGTTTTTCTTTTTTTTAAAAAAGATTTTATTTCTTTTGAAATTTACAATTTTCCCCCTAATCTTGCTTCCTCCCCTCACCCTCCACAGAAGGCAATTTGTCTTTACATTGTTTCCATGGTATGCAGTGATCTAAGTTGAATGTGATAGGTCTTTCTTTTTTTTTTTTAACATACACATAAGAGTTGTGAATCTTGAAAACCTGAAAACCTAAAGAAACAACTGTCTAGATCACCCAAAGGTGGTAGAAAGAGTCCTAGTAAGTCTATTCAGGTTGCAGCAGTAGTTCCAATTCTGACCAAAGAGACATGATTTAAGGGATATTATCAAGCAAATCTATAAGTGGAAAAAGAAGTGATCCAGGTAGGTATTCAGAGTGATAGATAATTTATGGGCTCCACGGGAATCAATTAAATGTAAAAATACCTAGAAGGAGGTCTTTGGAATACAGTATGAATCCTATGCAAAAAAATCTGTGGACAAACATGGAAAAGAATCCTGAAGAATGAAAAGTTTTATCTTTATTATTTCTTAGCACAGTGCCTAGCAGTTGGTCAACTTGCATTTCTTTTTAAAATTTTTTAAAAATTTGAATAGTATTTAAATTACATATTATAAAGAATTTTCATTCATTTTTATAAAATGTTGAGTTTCAAATTTTTCTCCCCCTCCTCCCCTCCCCTCTTCTGAAAATGATAGGTAGTTTGATATAGTTTATACATGCGCTATAATGTATAACATATTTCTGTATGTATTTCAGTTGTGGAAGAATAAAACAAAAGGGAAAACAACCCTGAAAAAGAGTAAAGTAATAGAAGAAAATATGCTTCAATCTAAATTCAGAATCCATCAGTCCTTTGTCTGGATATGGATAGTATTTTCCTTAGTGGATCCTTTGTTCATGTTTGGATCCTTGTATTACTGAGAAGAGCTGGGTCATTCACAGGTGATCTTCACACAATGTCACTGATACTGTGTACATTCTTTTCCTGGTTCCTTATTTTACTTTGCATCAATTCATACAAATCTTTCCAGATTTTTCCAAAATCTGTTTTTTCATCATTTCTTATTGCACACTAGTGTTCCATCAAATTTACACACTACAGTTTATTCAACCATTTCCCAATTGATGGGCATCACCTCAGTTTCTAATATTTTGCCAACATGAAAAGGGCTGCTATAAATATTTTTGCACATGGAGGTTCTTTCCCCCTTTTTAAACGATTTCTTTGGGATTCAAAACTGCTGGATCAAAGAGTATGCATTTTTGGTTTTCCCTTTGGGCAGAGTTCCAAATGCTCTCCAGAGTGGTCAGATCAGTTTACAACTCCACCAACTGTGCATTAGTGTCTCAATTTTTCCACATTCTCTCCGATGTTTATTGTTTTTCTTTTTTGTCCTATTAAGCAATCTAATAGGTGTGGGGTGGTACCTCAAGAGTTGTTTTAAGTTGCATTTCTCTAATCAAAAGTGATTTGAAGGACTTCTTCATATGCCTACAGAGCTTTGATTTCATCCAAAAACTGACTGTTCATATCCTTTGACCATTTACCAAGTGGAGGATGGTTTTTGACTATCATTTCTTAAACACCTATTGTTTGGGAGATGATGCCATGACATGAAGATGGTCCTGGATGCTGTGTGAGGCCTTGGCTTTTTAAACTAAGGTCTCAGTTTGAGGCAAAACCCATTCAGAGTTTAAGGTTAGGTTAGAGAGAGATGAAACAAAGAATTATCTCTTTTATTAGTAAAAAAAAATAATCTGAGAGGGGAAGACCCTCAGGATTTCTGGTCAAAATAGGAACAATTGCTATCCATACCCACTCTGAGCCAGTAGGGCCCCCCAAATTACAAATAGGGCTTGGTCTGGGATGTATTATTGAACAGTCAATGAGAACTAGAGTGAATTTGAAGCTGGTCAACCCTAGGATATCTTGCCAGGTTTCATCAATCAAAATGTACATTCCTTTAGACAGAGCATGATACCCTATGTGGACAGAAGGAAGGGAAGGCAAGGGGAAGAAGGAAGGAAAGGTGAGGAAGGAGCTGTGTTGGCCAACTCGCCAGTCCCAGGTGAGTTCCTAATGGGTCAGCTCCTCTTCCTCCTCCTTACAGAGATTGTTTATCCTTGGTTCTTGAAGAGGTCCAGGACATCACGGAGGTGATAGCATGCAGGGTTCTAAGGACTGAGGATACAGAGGCAAAAGATATAACTTTTGAGTATCTTCAGTTCAGTAATCATGAAAACAAATGATGAATGCGTTTTGATTGTTTGATAATTAAATTAATGTAAGATCTCCTATTATTTTTTGTATGCCCAGTGCTTAACACATTTGTTGTTGCTGTTCTTTGTAATCAAAGAAGATCATGACTGTGGGAGTCCTTGGCCTTTTGGATGGTTCCCTCCCATGTCATCGAGATACCATTGCAAATGCTAGACAAAGCCCCAATAGGTGATTTTCTGGTGACAACACAGTATAGCTATCCTGTCTTTCAATGGTCTAGTCACTAGTAAGGTGAATGAATTTTTCTACTCAGCTCTGCAACCAAAGACTTTGATTTCCTGCCTGGCAGGTCACCATGGGATTAGTAGTTGGAATTGTTTGTGGTGGGAACTACAGTGGTATCTGACCATCTCTGAATGGCCAACTTTTGTTCTAGATTAATGAAACACTCTTGGTAAATGTTTTTGCCCTGGTTCATCTTGCACTAGTTCAAGAATTTCACCTCTAACAGGATAAGATTAAGAAGTTGTCCCTCTTAATCACATTCCGAAAACCAACAAAATAGAACTGGGGTCCTATTCCATTATTCCTAGCTTGGGAATGCAGGTGACCCAGACCTGCTTTGAAGACTATTTTTTTTTTCAAAGTAAAGGCTTTGGGCCCTGTGAAACACTCATCTAAGAGCATTGTCTTGAGAAGTGGAGGTAGCTCCATCCCAGGATTCAATTTCAAGATTTTTAACTGCAGCAACTTTAATATACACTATTGGGTCTGGAATTTTCAGGACTACTGCCAATAGACTTGCTCTCCAATGGATCCTCCTTAAAGGAGTTAATGTATACTTATTCCAGTTACAGGGTCTAGAAAGAACCATGTATTTTTCATCTTCTCTGGAGGGAGTAGGCAATTACTCTGAGAAACAGCTACCCATTTAACACATAGTAGGTGCTTAAGAAACACTAGTTGATTGATCAACTGATTGCCAGGAACTTTTTATGTTGTTGATTTGTTTCAGGCATTTTCTACTCTTTGTGACTTCATTTGGAGTTTTCTTGGCAAAGATATTGGAATGGTTTGCATTTCTTTCTCCAGTTCATTTTACAGATGTAGATACTGAGGCAAACAGGGTTATGTGACTTGCTCACAAGCTAGTAAGTATCTGAGATCACATTTGAACTCAGGAAGAATAGTGTTCCTGACTATTCACTCTGCCACCTAGATGTCTTTCTGGTACAAGGGATACAACTTTTCATCCTGTGGAATTCTTGTCCATGATTTTTCTAAAGATTTCCTCCACAGGATCTATCCACTGTGCTATAGGCCTTCTTCTAGGCTTAACCCCCGCCCCCAAACATTTTATGGGTTCCAGGGGTGCCCATAAATGACTATCCATTTGTTATTTCTCTCAATAACTAACCTACCTCTTCTTTTAATTCTACATTCTTTTCTTTTTTTTTCACAATTGTACATTGACAAGGTGTTTTTGAATATATTTTTTGAATATATTGTTATTTCTAGTGGTTAAAACTTGCCTTTGAACATAGGGAGCTTTATCTATCTAAAAGTCACAGTTGTAAGGAATATCCATCTTGATGAGATCACAGATTCATTAAACTACTAAGAACATAAGCTTGAGTCAAGAGGAAAGCATAGACTATTTTATTATAGCAAAATAAATAAGAAATAAATTGAATAATATTGAAAATGACATATTCCCCTGAAATTATAAATGACTTAACATCTTGAATATTAGTTGGAAGAAATGGTAAGAAATGGAAGAAGTGATGAGGGTATTTATCCTTCATTTTGTCTCTCTTTTCAAGGCAGTGGTAGTTAAGTGACTTGCTCAGGGTCACACAGCTAGTAAGTGCAAGTGTCTGAGACAGATTTGAACCTCAGGTCCTCCTGACTCTAGGGCTGGTGCTCTATCCACTGTGCTTCCCCTTCTACTTCATTCTTGAAGACCAATGACACCAGGAGAGTGCTGTCTTGACTGTTGAATGAATTGGATTTAAGTGAAGCAAGCTATGCAAAGTTATCAACCCCACTTTCACTTCCAGAGTCTTCAAAACCCACCGGCAAGACACCAGTCAAGACAGTCTCTGGTCCCAGAATCAGTGAATGACTTTGGCCTTTCATAATTAAAGTCTTTCCCAGACCTCATTTTGTTTGAGGCAATCTTCTTTCAATAATTTTAAGCTTTCAAAATCTAAAGAAGAGCCATAAGGGTTTAGGATGACAACTTAAAAGACCAAGATTTTTAAAGTATCAGTAGATATAGGTAGCAATGTTTTAATAAGGCAGGATACAGAATAATAGTTATGATAGCTAGTATTTACATAGCATGTTAGCTATTTGGAAATTTTATCTTATTTGACTCTTACAATGATCCTGGGAGGTAGATTCTATTAAAATTATATTGTTAAAATAAACTTATAATCTCCATTTTACAAAGGAAGTCACTGCAGCAAAGAAAAGTTCAGTGATTTGCCCAGGGTCATACAGCTTTTAGATGACAGAAGTGGGATTTACACTCAACTCTTTGACTTAGTTCATTATCCACAGTTTCACTCACAGGCATAAGGGAAAGCTCATAATTGGCTTAATGGATATAAGTAGCAGGCTTATAGCCTAATGAGCCAAATTGTCACAAGGAGGTACTTGTATTGTAAAAAAGGCCACTTTGACCTAGGAAGGAAGATTTGAGTATGTCTGGTCTGTTAATGTATAAAGCAAAAGAAAAACTAATAATATTAGTTTTTTGGGGGAGGGGAAGGGAGGCAGGAGTACCAAAAAAGTTGCATGAAAAAAATAAATAAATAATGGTAAGTGATAGATGGCTCCTAACTGGCTGAGTTTGAAGATTTATTTATGCCAGATTGCCTCCAATACAGTAATGCTGCATTTTTTTAGTTTAAGATTTCAGTGAAAGTTGGTTAATTCTAGTGACTTATGAGGTAGGCTAACTTTGGAAATTGCTGGTATAAGGGATACTATAAAATAAATGTATAATTTGGGGAAAAAAGAGCTAGTTATATGCAAGATGTGTATTACACTTTTGGGACACCCTTTACATGTGTGCCTGTAACCATATATGTGTAAATAGTTATGCATATCTGCATATACCAGACACACTGTAATGTGTCTCAAACATAGTGATGTCATTTTGGTCTTCTTGGCCAAGAAGCAATCATACCAGATATAGGTCAAAAGACATATATATATATATATATATATATATATATATAGTATCCCAACAGAATATTATACACTTAAATATATTGATCACTCTATTTCTGTATAATTGGTTTCTCTTTTAATCATATATTCTATACCTTTGGAACATCCCTGTGTTGTCTATATAATTGGTTTCTCTTTTGATCATCTATTTTATATCTTTGAAATATCCCTGTGTTGATCACTGTATTTCTATACAATTAGTTTCCTTTATAATCCTAAGTACTTATGTCTTTTGAAATATTGCCTATATGCAAGGATGAGTTACATAGATGGAGATTTTCCTAAAACATATATTCAATATATAGATACACACACACACACACACAAATATTGAGGGGACTTCCTTCGTAACCATGTATTTTATGCTTTTTCTAGCCCAGTGTGTCTCTCTACATACACAGATGTATTTGCATATAAGCATCCCATATATATATGGATATTTAAACATTTTAAATTTCTATACATTGATCACTGCTTTTCTATATAATTGACTTCCTTTGCAAACCTATTTATTTTATGCTTTTTGGGATGACCTGCCTATATATCTATAATAGCCCCCATATCTATCTATCTATCTATCTATCTATCTATCTATCTATCTATCTATCTATCTATGTATCTATCGATGTATCTATCTATTGATCTATCTATCTATGTATCATCTATCGATCTGTCTATCGATCTGTCTGTCTATCGATCTTTCTGTCTGTCTATCGATCTGTCTGTCTATCTGTCTATTGATCTATCTTTCTGTCTATCGATCTTTCTGTCTATCGATCTGTCTATCTGTCTGTCTATTGATCTGTCTATCTTTCTGTCTGTCTATCGATCTGTCTATTGCTCTATCTTTCTGTCTATCGATCTGTCTGTCTGTCTGTCTATTGATCTGTCTATCGATCTGTCTATCTGTCTGTCTATCGATCTGTCTATCTGTCTATCGATCTGTCTATCGATCTATCTATCTGTCTGTCTATCGATCTATCTGTCTATCTATCTGTCTATCTGTCTATCGATCTTTCTGTCTGTCTATCTGTCTATTGATCTGTCTGTCTATCTCTATCGATCTGTCTATCTGTCTATCGATCTGTACGTCTATCTGTCTGTCTATCGATCTGTCTGTCTATCGATCTGTCTATCTGTCTGTCTATCGATCTGTCTGTCTGTGTGTGTCTGTCCAGTACGAGTGCTGGCCTCGGCTGCCGCGTAGCTGGCTCCCAGACTGGACGCGCCGCCGTGCCCGGCAGGGCCGGACGGTCCCACACGCGCGGGCCGCTCCTGGAGCCCGCTCCGCTCCCGGTCCGCTCCCGCTCGGCTCCCGGTCCGCTCCCGGTCCGCTCCCGCGGGGGCTCGCTCGGGCCGCGGGGGCTCGCTCGGGCCGCGGGGGCTCGCTCGGGCCGCGGGCTCGGGCCGCCTGTCCCGGCGGCCGCAGGTTCTCCTTTAAGAGGCGGCACCCGGGGCTCGGCGGGTCCGGGATCCTAACTATTACGGAGAGCGGGGCGGGGGCGGGGGCACGGCCGCGGCGGGCTGACCTCGGCGGGCGGGCGGGGGAGGGGAGGAGAAAGTCCGGGCCGGGGGGAGCCGGCGGGGCCGGGGCCGGGGCCGAGGCCGAGCCCGGGCGCCCGCGCTGTGGCTGGGCGGCTCGCCGCGCTGTGGCCGGGCAGGCCGGGCCCGGGCCGGCCCATGCGTCCTGCGGGCGGCCCGCGCGGAGAGGCGGCGGCGGGAGCTGCAGCCCGGCGCAACTCTTGACTTTAAAAAAAAAAAAGCGCCCCGGTGCGCGAGGCAGCAAACATGGCTGAAGCGGGGCCGGGGCTGCTGGAGCAGCTCAAGTCCTGCATCGTGTGGTCCTGGACCTACCTCTGGACCGTGTGGTTCTTCATCATGCTCTTCCTCGTCTACATCCTGAGGGTGCCCCTGCGGATCAACGACAACCTGAGCTCAGGTAGCCGGCCGGGGCCCGGCTCGGTGCAACTCGCGCCGCTGCCCCGCGGGCCGAGGGGGGAGGGGATGGCGGCGCGCGGGGCGGGGGCGCCCCCGCCGCCGAGGGTACGGAGTCGCGCGTGGGGACCGCCCCGGGCCGGGAGCGGGCTCGGGCGCGCGTGGGCCACGCCGGGCCGCCTCCCCCCCGCGTCCCGCCCCACAGGCGGCCACCACCGTCCCCGCCGGGAGTCTGGAGGAGGGGCCCGGAGCCCCCAGAGAGCCTGGCCAGGGAGCTCCGGCCTCCGGGCGCCGCGTCCCGCCCGAGGGGACCTGGGCCCGGGAGCCGCGGCTGGACCCGGGCCGGGCCGGCGGGGCGCGTCGGCCCCTGTGGGACGGACTGGACCCGGGCCGGCGGGGCGCGTCGGCCCCTGTGGGACGGACTGGACCCGGGCCGGCGGGGCGCCTCAGCCCCTGTGGGGCGGGCTGGACCCGGGCCGGGCCGGGCCGGCGGGGCGCCTCGGCCCCTGTGGGGCGGGCTGGACCCGGGCCGGGCCGGCGGGGCGCCTCAGCCCCTGTGGGGCGGGCTGGACCCGGGCCGGGCCGGGCCGGGCCGGCGGGGCGCGTCGCCCCCTGTGGGGCGGGCTGGACCCGGGCCGGGCCGGCGGGGCGCGTCGCCCCCTGTGGGGCGGGCTGGACCCGGGCCTGGCCGGGCCGGGCCGGCGGGGCGCGTCGGCCCCTGTGGGGCGGGCTGGCGGCGTCTCCCGGGGCGCCCGAGCCCACGCGGGAGGAACAGGACGGAGGGCGGCGCGGGGGGCCGGCGCCGGCAGCCTCGAGAACTCGCTCAGCTCCCCTCCGCTTCCCTCAGCCGCCGAGAAGCGCTGGGCGACGCGCGTCCAGACTTGGTGTTTCCAAGCCCGGCCCGGGGACTTCATGGGCGGAAGGCAGTCCTGGGCAGGAGACTGACCGAGGACCAGCTCTGCACAGGGCCTGGGGCTTCGCACGGGACCCCGCGGGCAAAACACATGGGGCCAGACCCTCGCCTCTCAGCCTCGGCGATGCTGGCAGAAAATGGAAAACATCTCACCAGCAAGCCCCCCCAAAACTGACGGAAACACCTTGCCAACATTTCACACCAAAACAATGAGAAGTGTTTTAGAAAGTGCTGAAAAATCTGGCTCGAAGTGGATTGCAGTTTCCATCTCCACGACTATTTTTTTTTTCTTTTACAAATTCTGGGACTTCTGAAATTATTGTATTACAAGAGAATTTTGGTCTGCCCCAGCAGATCTCAGACACGCATCTCTATGTGTTATATTAAACTCTAAAATTAGTTTGTTTGTTACTTAATGCAAACTTGGAATGTAAATTTCTTGAGGACACGACTATTTTTTATTTTTATTTTTGTATTTTTATTCAGAGATCCTAAGCACAGTGCCTAAAGTCATGAGTAAATTCTTATTGAATAATAGATTCATGTCTTTGTGTGTGTGTGTGTGTGTGTGTGTTGCAGTCTTGCAACTACTTTCAATTAGAACTAGTTAGGGCTTTTGTTTTCTAGAGCTCTTCCATTAGTTCTTTCTAGGCTGACCTCATCTAAAAAAAGTAGATAACAGCAACCCATTTATACTACCTGCTTATTCATATTCACCAGGTTTTCGGAAGTGAGCTGATCGATCATGGGTATAATAGAACAGCGCATTGGATTGGATTGGATTGGATTCAGAGCACCTGATTTGAATTCTGACTTTGCCACTTGCTATCTTTGTGACACGGTGGAATTACTCAAATCACTGAACCTCCCGGAGGATTAGTTTCCAAATCCAAAAAGAGCTTGCCTTTAGGTAGCTAGGTATAATAGTAAGTAGAGGGAGGGATTAAGAGTCCTGCCTCAGACAATTATTGGTCATTGGAATTTATTGAATAGGGAGATGGTATGGTTGAATCTGCGCTTTAAGAAGATTAATTTGGCAACTGAACTGAGGATGGACTGGAGTAAATGATTTTCTCATATCTAAGAGAAAAAAAATAATGCGGGAGCTCGGAGTTCTGGAAGTATATACAGATCCGGAGAGAGTTTTTGAATCAAAGACCTAAGTTTTCGCCCCTCAGTGCAGTTCTTTCTAGGCTATGAAAAGTAGGTAGCAACTACCCATTTGTACTACTTATTTCATAGTGTTGTTAATGTGGAAAGCATATATATATATATATATATATATATATATGTATATATATATTTATATGGCATACATAATGAGCTATAATATACCTCTTCTAACGACTTAAAAACCCTTTTCACTAAATAACTCTGACAGTTTGTGTGTGGCTCCTTCACTTCTGGGATAACAAGCACTAAAATAGAAACTTAAGAGGGTGCATAGTTATTTGTGTATGATGCTGTACTAAGTTTAACCCAGGACTAGTTTAACCTGTATGTGGAAGCAGATACCTGAGGTAAGAAGGTAATGGTTGAGAGAAATTCACCTCCCCTCAGCATTTCTTTGTGGAAAAAAAAAGAGGAACCAGTTATAAAACAACAAAACAAAACAGATTTGAAAGTGAATTTCATCATCTTGAAACTATATAACAGAGAAGTGATTGAATGAATTGAAGACGATTAGCTTGGACAATCCAAAGAGGGAAGAGAACATGATAATGGTTTTCAAATATTTGAAGAGCAAGAGGTGGCTAGGTGGTGCAGTGGATAGAGCACTGGCCCCGAAGTCAGGAGTACCTGAGTTCAAATACGTCTCAGACACTTAATAATTACCTAGCTGTGTGGCCTTGGGCAAGCCACTTAACCCCATTTGCCTAGCAAAAAACTTAAAAACAAAAACAACAACAACAAAAAACCAAATATTTGAAGGGCTATCTTCTAAAATAAGAATGTTATTTAATTCTTTGTTGTTAGAAAGAATAGGATCAAAAGGTAGAAATTTTTGGAAGGCAGATTTTAATCCAGTCCATCCACAATATTTATTAAGCACCCTAGCCATTATCCTAGGCTTTAGAATAGCTTTTTAACAGTGTGGTTGTTCAGTCCTGTTTCTCCATGATCTGTGTGAATCACAGTATTCCTGTGCTCTCCAAGGGAGTTTCCTGGGCAGAAATACTTGATTGGTTTATTATTTCCTTTTTTGGTGGATTAAAGAAAACAGAGATTAAGTGACTTGAATTTAAGTTTAGGTCTTCCTGGCTCCAGGTCCTGGTGCTATATCCACTGAGCCACCTTTGTGGTTGTTGAGTTGTTTCAAGTCATATCTGACTCTTTGTTATCCCATTTGGAATTTTCTTGGCAAAGATATTGGAGTGGTTTGCAATTTCCTTCTCCAGTTCATTTTACAGATGAGAAAACTCAACCAAACAGGACTTGTCTAGGGTAACACAGCTAGTAAGTGAATGAAGTTGTTTTTCAACTCTAGTCTTCCTGACTCTAGTGTCTTATTATTATTATTATTATCATTATTATTTTGCTTTTTTGATTTTTTTTTTGCAAGGCAAATGGGATTAAGTGACTCGTCCAAGGTCACACAGCTAGGTAATTATTAAGTGTCTGAGGCCAGATTTGAACTGGGGTCCTCCTGAATCCGGGGCTAGTGCTCTATCAACTGCATCACCTAGCTGGCCCTTATTTTTTTATTTTTAACAATAAGATTGTCCAATTCAGGCAGAGACTGGTGTCTTGTGGTGGAATAGAAAGGGCCAAGAGATAATAGTCAGAATTTTTGGAGTTGTGATCCCATTGAATATGATCTTGGGTAAATAATGTTTTTATTTTTTAATGCATTTAATCTAAATGATCTCAAAACCTAGATTCTATGATCATCTGTCTGGGAATTCTGTATATCCTAAAGTCAAATAACCACTAAAGACACTTTCCATTTTTGAGATTTAAATTAATCTACCTCAATATAGTTTTGCTTCATCAATGCCAAAGGGCAAATGGGAAAAGGCCTATTAGCTTCCTGAAGCTGTAACTATTTCCTTATTCTTGAAAAGGTCTGTATAGGAAGAGATAGAAATTCCTTACCCATTCCTGTTCCTTTTTTAAGATCGGCAATTTGACTGCTTACAGATCTTCCCCACTCATTTGCCTTGTTGTTCTTTTCTTGTGATAGAGAAGGCAAATAGTCTCCCAAGAGCCTGCTCTCTTCCAAGAGTTGTTTTTAAGGGATGGTAAGTGTGACGCATGTATACAGGCCTCTCTGGGAAATTGAGAACATTATCTCCTCGTGGCTTTTATAAGCACTGCCTGGCTGAGAAAGAAATACCCAGAGGTGGTCTAGGATTCTTGCTTTAGAATAAGATCAGTGATGCAGTTTCCAGGTTATAGAAAAATATGCTAAAATGTAGGACCAAAGTGCAATTTCTAGGTTATAAAAAATATGCTAAAATGTCAGTTTTTCTTGAAACTTTCCCTGCCTGGCGTATTGCCCTAAAGAGTACCTTCTTTGATAATATACTTTGCTATTTTTGAAATCCAATATTTTTTACTTATGGATCAAATTTTGTGGTAAAGAAAATGAATCATCTTGTTTTTTATAACACCTTATTTGGGGGGAAATTATAGCATATACTGAAAATTAAGAGCTTTAGTGCTCTTTTATATCTATCTATATAGAAATAAAATTTTTCTCTAATATTTTCTTTAACTGTGTTCTTCTCCTTTTTGTCCTTCTCTACTTGCCCTTCAGAGAATTGATCTATTTTCATTGAATTGACCTAATGCCAATTAAAGTAAGGAGGTTAAAAATGGGAAAATTCCCAGCATCCTTTGCTTTAGACTATACAGAGATAACTCTGTTCCTTTACAGGGGCTCCAGAACCTTGTAATGAAAAATGCCTTAAAAAGAAGGGAGAAAAAGGCCAATAGAGTACAGAGGTCAGCTTTCACACTTTAACTTTGATGTTAAACACTACAGCATGTGTTTGGGCTTGTGGCATACTGAGCCTATGCTTAGATGAAGAAGGTTTGTTAATATGGTTTTATGTTTTACTGAAAACCTAGCAGACTAAGCTTTGAACAAGGTTTTCTAAAATGCCCAAAATTTTATTACATGTCATATTTTTTTCCAAGAGCAATAATCTCAGAGGTCAACTTTATATCAGGACAGAAAACTAATTGTAGGCAGGAAGAATCAAATAGAGCTTTGTTTAATAAGAAAAATAGTAGAATAGTTTTGGCTTTTAAAAAACCGTAGTGATATAACTAACTTCATATCATTGTTGTTTATTTAGTAGTCTTTTTATCTTTATCTGAGGGGCTGTAGGAGCAGAGCATGTAATAATTTATATATGGCATCATTTTTTAAATGTACAATTTTGCTATTTCTTTTTTACCAAATGATTTAAATGGTTTTATAGTTATTTAAATAGTTTTTGAAAACAAGTCTCTAGAGTTGAGGATGTATTTTAGCAGTTTATACACTTGAAATTATTATTATTATCTTCTAGTATTTATGTTTGAAAAATGCTCTGAAGATATTTTCTCATCCTTTTCCTCACTAGAACCCTGAGAGGTTGGTGATATTGTTATTTCTGTTTTATAGATGAGAACACTGGGGCACATAATCATTACATGCCTTACCCAGGGACTAGTCATGATCTGAGATGGTTTAAATTCATATGTTCCTGACTCCAAGCTCAGAACTCTGTCTCTGCCACACAACTGTCTAGGATATAGAACTGGATAATTGTGGGTTAAAATTATTCAATTAAATTATACATTAGTTGAATAATTATAAATAAATTAAATTATACATTAGAGATATCTAGGTAGTGCCAAGGTCCTGGGCCTAGAGTCTGAAGTCAAATTCAACCCCAGACACTTAGTTGTATGATCCTGGTCTAGTTATTTAACCTTTATTTGTTTGTTTCTTTAACTATAAAATTTGGGTTAAATTATTGTGAGGATCAAATGAGAAAATATTTGTAAAAAGTGTTTAATACTTTCCAAGTATATAAATAGCATTTTCTACCTATAATTTTTTGTAAAGTTTAGAATTTTACAATTTTTCCCCCCTACCCTCCTTTCCCTCCCCCCATCCTCCACAGAAGGCAATCTGATAACCTTTACATTGTTTCCATGCTATACATTGATTGAAATTGACTGTGTTGAGAGAAAAAATCATATCCTTAAGGAGAAAATAAAATATTAGAGATAGCAAAATTATGTAGTACATAAGACACTTTAAAAAAAATCGAAGCTAAGAGTCTTTGGTATTTGTTTAAACTCCACAATTCTTTCTCTGGATACAGATGGTATTTTCCATCACAGATACCCCCAAATTGTCCCCGATTATTGCACTGATGGAATGAGCAAGTCCATTAAGGTTGAGCATCACCCCAATGTTGCTATTAGGGTATATGGTTCTGCTGGTTCTGCTCATTTTGCTCAGCATTGGTTCATGCAAATTCTTCTCTGAATTCCCATCCCTCCTGGTTTCTAATAGAAAAATAGTGTTCCATGACATACATATACCAGTTTGTTAAGCCATTCCCCAATTGATGGACATTCACTCAATTTCCAATTCTTTGCCCACAAACAGAGCTGCTATGAATATTTTTGTACCCTTTTTACCCTTTTTTCATGATCTCTTCAGAGTATAGACCTAGTAGAGATATTGCTGGATCAAAAGTTATGCACATTTTTATTGCCCTTTGGGCCTCATTCCAAATTGCTCTCCAGAAAGGTTGGATCAGTTCACAATTCCACCAACAATGCATTAGTGTCCCAGATTTCCCACAGCCTTTCCAACATTGCTCATTGACCTTTCTGATCATATTGGGCAATCTGAGAGGACAAGGTGATACCTCAGAGATGCTCTAATTTGCATTTCTCTAATCAGTAATGATTTAGACCAATTTTTCATATGACTATGGATAGCTTTGATTTCCTCATCTGTAAATTGTCTCTGCATATCCTTTGACTATTTGTCAGTTGGGGAATGGCTTTTTTTTTACTAAATTTTACTCTGTTATCTGTATATTTTAGAAATGGGTCCTTTGTCAGAAATAGCAATTGTAAAAATTGTTTCCCAATTTACTACATTTCTTTTGATCTTGATTGCAGTGGTTTTGCTTGTGTAAAAACTTTTTAATTTAATGTAATCAAAATTATCTGGTTTGTTTTTAATGATCTCTTCCTTGGTCATAACCTGCTTCCCTTTTCATAGATCTGACAGGTTAAAACTATTCCTTGATCTCCTAGTTTGTTTATAATATAGTATTTTATGTCTAGATATTGTACCCATTTTGATCATATCTTGGTATAGGGTGTGAGATGTTGGTCTAATCCAAGTTTCTGTCATACTACCTTCCAATTTTCCCCAAAGTTTTTATCAAAGAGTGACTTTCTTATCCCAGAAGCTGGACTCTGGGTTTATCAAACAGCGGATTACTATAATTGTTTACTGCTATCTCTTTTGCACCTAATCTTTTCCATTGATCCTCCATTCTATTTCTTAGCCAATACCAGACAGTTTTAATGACTGATGCTTTATAATTGTTGTTGTTGTTTTTTGGTCTGGTCCAGAACCTTTGTGACCTCATGTGGCATTTTCTTGGCAAAGGTACTGGAGTCGTTTTGCCATTTCCTTGTCCAGCTCATTTTACAGATGAGGAAACTGAGACAAACAAGGTTGAGTGATTTGCCCAGGATCACACAGTCAGTAAGTGTCTGAGGCCCGATTTGAACATAGGAAGAGAAGTCTTTCTGGCTCCAGGCTTAGCACTCTATCCACTGTGTCTCCTAGCTTTCTGAAATTAATATAAACAACATTTGAAGTTTGTTCTTTTTTCCAATTATATGAAGAGATAATTTTCAGCATTCATTTTTGTAAAGTTTTCTCCCTCTTGACTTTTTCTCTCCCCATCAAAGGATACTAAGTACTCTAATATAGGCTCTCTCTCTCTCTCTCTCTCTCTCTCTCTATATATATATATATATATATATATATATATATCTATATATATATATATATATATAAAATCATGTTACACATTTTCCATTTTTGTCATACTGTGAAAGAAGAATCAGAACAAAAGGGAACAATAAAAACAAAATTAAAAAGATAAAACAGGATTTGATCTGCAATTCTTTCTCTGGATGTGGATGACATTTTCCATGGCAGGTCTTTTAGAATTTTCTTTGATCATTGTATTGCTGAGAAGACTTAAGTCTCTCATAGTTGGTCATCATACAGTGTTGCTGTTAAGGTGTATAATGTTCTTGTAGTTCTGTTCACTTTACTCAGCATCAATTCATGTAAGTCTTTTCCTGTTTTTTTCTGAAATCTTCCTACTCATAGTTTCTTATAGACCAATAATATTCCATTATATTCATATATCACAACTTGTTTAGTCTTTCCCCAATTGATGAACATCCCCTCAGTTTCCTATTCTTTGCTACCACAAAAAGAGCTGCTATGAATATTCTTGTTTCTGTGAGTCTTTTTCCCTTTTTTGTGATCTCTTTGGGAAACAAACCTGGTAGTGGTATTGCTGGATCAAAGGGTATGTGCACAGTTTTATTGCCCTTTGGGCAAAGTTTTTAAATTGATCTCCAGAATGGTTGGATCAGTTCACGATTCTACCAACAGTGTATTGGTGTCTCAGTTTTTCCACATGTCCTCTAAGATTTATCATTTCTCTTTTCTGTCATCTTAGTCAATCTGATTGGTGTGAGGTGATCCAGAAGAGTTGTTTTAATGTTCATTTCTCTAATCAACAGTGGTTTAGAGCATTTTTATATGACTATAAATAGCTTTAATTTCTTCATCTGAAAACTGCGTGTCACAAACTTGACCATTTATTTACTGGTTATTGGGGAATGACTTGTATTCTTATAAATTTGACTCAGCTCTTTTTGTATTTTATGAATGAGGCCTTCAGAAACACTGTCAAAATTGTTTCCCAGATTTCTGCTTTTCTTCTAATATTTGTTGTTTTGATTTTGTTTGTGCAAAAACTTTTCAATTTTGGATAATTGAAATTATCCATTTTGCATTTTGTAATGTTCTTTATCTCTTCTTTTGTTATAAATTCTCCTCCTCTCCATAAATCTGACAGGTAAACAATTCCTTGCTCTTCTAATTGATAAAGCTCTGTTCTTTAAAATTGTACTTATATTGTCCCTCTTAGCATCAAGGAATAAATATTTCAATATTTCAAGGATATGTAATTTTGTCAGATGCTATCATGATCATAAACCCTTCTATAACTCTGATTGATTGAAAAATTCATTATCATGCAACCATCTTTTGATGAGTTTAATTTAATGTACTTAATCTTTTTTTCAGTTTAGATTCAAGACCTAGTGCTACTTTCACCTGTATTTCCATAATAATGTAATATTCTATAAGCTTTAAGAAGACAGTCTGACTCTTCATTCTTTCTTGCATTTATCCTCTTTTCCAGGTCACTGCCCCAAAATGAGTTGAGATGGTTGTTTCTGCTCCCTTGGATAACAAAAAGACTTCTGTCTATCTCCCATCTTCCAGTTGTCAGTACCACTCAAAAATTCTCTGTTACTTTATGAATAAAGTAAAAACTTTTGAGCACTTTGCAGTAATGACAACTAATATTAATATATTAAGTCATTTTGTGAAAACAAAGCTGTTCAGGAAGGAAGGAAACATTTATTATCCATATTTATGTTCTAGGCACTGTGCCTTTATACAGATTATCTCCTTTCATCTTTATGACAATCTTGAGAGGTGGGTTCTATAATTATCTCATTTTGCAATGGAGGAAACTGAAATGGAGATTAAATGACCTGCCCTCAAATTACACATTTAGTAATTGTCAAGGCTAGATTTGAGCTTTGACCCTACTCTGGAATGTTTTTCTATCTCTTTTTTACAGCTGAGGAAACTGAGTTTCTGAAATGAGATTAAGTGATTTGTCTATTATCACACAGTTAATGTCTTAGGTTTAAGATTCCTGGAATTCCCTAAGCTTCCTGAATCTAGGAAGTCTTTTTTTTTTTTACCACAATATAACGAATTATGTCAAGTCAAGGTCTACTTCAACTTATATACACAATCAACTTTATGTCCTATTATTTCCATTCATTTATCCTATAATCTAGTGAAACTGCATTAGTCATCATTCTTTGAATGCATATTGGGTTCTATGTTGTCTAGGTCTTTGCTTTCTCTATTCTTATACTTGGTCCTATTAAAATTCTATCTGTCGGGGCGGCTAGGTGGCACAGTGGATAGAGCACTGGCCCTGGAGTCAGGAGTACCTGGGTTCAAATCTGGTCTCAGACACTTAATAATGACCTAGCTGTGTGGCCTTGGGCAAGCCACTTTAACCCCATTTGCCTTGCAAAAAAAAAAAAACGCTTAAAAAAATTCTATCTGTCCTTTAAGATTTGTTTCAAATAGCATCTTTTCCACGAAGCCTTCCCTCAATCCTCCCAGTTGGAAGTCATATTTCCTTTCTTAAAATTCTCAAGTGTATTTACTTGTAGTTTGATTCATTGTAAAAGTGATTTATCCTAGTAGTAGTGTTGCATGTTATTTACAAATATTGAACTTTATCATAATGAAATTTCCTATACAAATGAGAATTCTTTTCCTGTGACAAAAAGAAGTAATTTGTTTAGTGCTTTTATAAACAGTTATTGCTCATAGTACCCCAGTGAGACACATAACTTAGGCATTATTATCTCTATTGTATAGATGAGGACACTGGAGCACAGCTAGCCTAAGTGACTTGCTCCCAGTTTTCATGAATTTGAAGGGATAGCAGCCTTAAGTCTCCTTAAAAAAGACCCTTTTCTTATACCCCAATCTCTCAAGAAGATTTTATTAAATTTTGAATATGATTTTTATTCATTCACTCATTAATATTTAATTATGTAGGAATTATCATGCAAAGAGATCCCAGAGGAGATGAAAATATTAATAATAAGAATTGGTATCTGTTTTCAAAGGATGTATAATATAGTTGGGGATATATATATATATATATTTATATATGCAAACAGACAATGAAAAATTGCATAAGAGAAACAGAATTAAAATATTATGTAATCACTAGATTGTAAGTTCCTTGAGGATGTCAACTAAATCTCATTTTATCTTGGTATCTTTCCCAGTGTCTAGCACAATGTGTGGAATGTCTTAAATGTATAATAAATGTGAATGAAAGATAAATTTATTTCTTAAGAAGAAGAAGGAATTTCTTACCAGGGAAAATCTGGGAAGATTAGGCAGAGAAGGCAGCATTTGAGTTAGGTTTTGAGGAATAAGTAAGATTTCAGCACATAAAAATGCAGTGTTTTTGAGGAATACGTTTATTTCAATAAGAACATAGGGCGAAATGGGGGAGTAAAGACTATCTACATTTCCTTACTGATATCCTGAGCATAACTAAATATTTTTTCAGTCTTTTGTTGTAAGATTAAAGAATATTTGGGTGTTTGTTTTTTATTTTTATTTTTCGGTTCATGTATGTTTTACTTAAATGAATTCATGGTTGATTTAGAGAAAACAACTAAAGCTTGATGAGACTTTTAGACTGGGACTTAGGTTGATAGTAATTTTCTATGTCACTTATCTCATGAGTTCTACAGTTATAAGTTGATTGCATAGGCATAAAATAGTCTTATGTTTCAAGGATGAAAGTCAGTGAGATGGTCAATTCTAGAGGATGATTTAGAATTGGAAGGTGCTAAAAAACAGTACCAACATGCAGAACAAAACTGAAATTACTTTGGAGCTCATTTCTATGTTCCCTTTTGCCAAAAGTTTTAAATTCAGTTTAAGGACTTTTGAGGACTTTTCAACCACAATTGAAAAGCATATCTTTCAGCATATTTCAGCTCTTATATTGGAGTCAATGTGAAGATAGTCTTTGCATCATTGGGTTTTCCACCCAATTTTCCTGACATTTATTTTGTTCCATGAAGTAAAGTGATGTCTTTTTTTTTTTAAAAAGGAAAATTCTGATTCAGTGCAGTCATATGGAGTTGGATACTGAATACTGAATATAGAGTTGATCAGTTAATAGCCCCTGGCAATGCTTTTAAATTATTTCAACCCAATAATAATATAAGTAAATTTACTGATCAAGTACTTGGAGTTTCTTTCTATTCCTGATCATTGAAAAGATATCTTGTTCTACCATTCACATTTTTACTCTCATGTTTTTTATTACTTGTGTGCGTATGGTGCAATTATCCTGGGGTTTTATTATGGTCAGATATTTTGTTTATATTT
The DNA here is from genome assembly GCF_037893015.1 of Macrotis lagotis. NCBI lineage: Eukaryota > Metazoa > Chordata > Mammalia > Peramelemorphia > Peramelidae > Macrotis > Macrotis lagotis. The sequence continues at coordinate 138,371,010 of NC_133664.1, read as the reverse complement.
ATTTATCTATCTATTGATCTGTTTATTTTATTTTATTTTTTTGCAAGGCAGTAGGGTTAAGTGACTTGCCCAAGGTCACACAACTAGGTTATTATTAAGTGTCTGAGTTTGGATTTGAACTCAGGTCCTTCTGACTCCAGGGACAGTGCTCTATCCATTGTGCCACCTAGCTGCCCCACTATGCCCAGATACTTTAAAAAAAACCCCTCAATTTCTTTTTGGTCCCATACATCTAGTAGCTTATTTGGATAGGTTGTTTCCTGAATAAGAGGTTTTACCTTCCCACCTAGACTTTAAGCTGTCTTGTGCGCAGGAGGAGCTTAGTGATTTAGAAAGTCCTGGATTAAAAACATTTTAGGTTCAGTTCCTTCCTCTATAATTTCAGTGAGACAACCAAGTTGTAGTTTTAACGTCTTTACCATGTACCAGATACTGAGCTAAATACTGGGGATACAAGGAAAGGCCTAACACAGTCCCCACCTTTAAGATGTTCACTGTCAAATGGGAGTGATGGAACGCAAACTACTATGCACAAATAAAATGTGAACAGGAGAAATTGGGGTGATCTCAGAGGAAAGAGAGTCAGCTTTGAAGGAGGGCTGGAAAAGGCTTCTTGTAGCACATGAGACTTGAAGGAAGCCAGGTAAGCTCAGGAGGCAGAGATGGGAGGGGAGAGTGTTCCAAGCTTGGGGCACATGCAGTCATGGATAACACTGTCACTTTACATGCTGAGAGACCTTGGCAACAAGATTTTTCTCTTTTCAAACCTTAGTATCATCATATTTAAATGAGGGTTTTGAACTAGATGCCCCTAAGAGACAAAAATGTTTCAGCTCCACCATTCTGGGTTCTTATACAGGTAAATTTCCGCTTTCAAATAAGGAGCAGTTCAAAAATTTTCTTCCAAATTTACTGTTGAGAATTAAGAATACATTTTCTTTGAAAAACAATGTGTATAAATAGTGCAGTTACATTTTGAGTGAAAATTAGGATAATAATAGGATTTAAAAACCAGGGGAAAAAATGAAATGATTTTAAAATTTATTGTGAATGACTGAAAAAAACTTTTTTAGTTGGAAGAGTCTGAGATAAGGTCTCTGGAGATTCATAGTGGATTAAGAATTAGAACAGAACCTCTCAGATCTCACCCTAGGTCAAGATTTTCATTTTACAGATTAGGCAACTGAGACTGGGAGAACTTTGACTTTTGTACCATGGTACACTGTCCTTCCTGTTTTTTTTTTGGGGGGGGGTATTGTATCTGATTACTTTTTTTCAGACTTCTAAGCTTATAATTTCTTTTCTAAAGCAAAAGAAATATAACATGGAAGAAAATGGGAGAAATGGGGAATTCACATAATATTCTACAAAATTGACTGTGAGTTTGAGGGCAAAAAAAATTTGCTTTTTGTTGTTTGATCTCCAGTGTATTTAAGTGTCTTGTACAGAGATACTTAATAAAAGATTGTTGACTGAAAAAAAAAACTGAGTAGTCTTGATTAAGCATAGGGATGCTTAGTAAATGATTGTTGACTGAAAGAACTAAGTCATCTAAGACTAAGTAGAATTCCCAGGATTCTACATGTTCTCCAAAAAATCTCTAAGTGGTATTTAAGAAATAGTAATGGGACTCTTTTTATCACTTTCCCAAGCTTCTCAGACAGTTGTAACCAAGGAGTAATAAGATCTGCCATCTTCTTTAGGTAAGTTTGATTGATCTGAAGATGAGTAAGTTGACTTTTCTCAGTAAAGCTCTTTGAGTTCACTTGAAAGGGAATAATAACAACAATAACAGCAATTACTGACCTTCATATAATGCTTCCCTGTTTACAAAATGCTTTACTTACAATATAATCACAAGCATTATTTTGAGTAAAGCACTGTTCTGTATGACTCTTGATTGAATGTTGCTATTAACCATTCTTCAGATTATGTTAAAGTACTACTAGTCCTGTAGGGCTATTTTTTCAATATTTCACGGGGCGGCTAGGTGCTGTAGTGGATAAAGCACTGGCCCTGGAGTCAGGAGTACCTGGGTCCAAATCCGGTCTCAGACACTTAATAATTACCTAGCTGTATGACCTTGGACAAGCCACTTAACTCCATTTGCCTTGCAAAAACCTAAAAAAAAATATTTCATTGACAGTTAAATTCAAGTCTAATTTAACTGTTGTCATGGCACAACGATCAAGGTAGTCTTTGCTCCATCTATTATGGCTGCTAAGAAGATCCTCAGTTGATTTTTATTTAAGATGGGCATTTTTCCATGTTTATTTTTCAGGAAAAGGATGAGTTTGTAAGTGGGTTTTGTGGTATTGTGTGTGGGATAAAGATCCACTTAAAAATATAGACTCCTTTGAGCAAAAACAAAAAAAAAAGTTTATTTTGTTTTTTTCTCAAGAAAAGATCACACTCCAAGTCTCACAAAGGTAGTGAAGATCAAGGAGCTGCCCCGAATTGACAGTTAAGCAAGATTATATGGCCTAATGTGATCCCGTCCTCCTCCCTATCGACCCTCTGTGTACTCATTGGTTAGTCTTTAGCGTTACATTCTACTTGTGAAAATCTAGGCCAGCAACAAAGAAAAGAATGGAAAGGTTTTCATAAAGTATTACCTCATCATCCAGATAGTGAGAATAACCTTCAGGATTATAACTATCTTATTGAAGTAATGTAACTTGTCTTGGAACGCAAGGTCTAGGGAACAGTCTACTACTTATCATCAAACAAGAGGAGTCTTATGAGTGTCTTTGGAATGCAAGGTTTTTCTCATGGGAAAAAGTCTACTATCTTTCTAGTAGTCAGTAAAAGTAGTCTTATGAAAAGTTAGGAAAGTAAGCCACCTGTTTGGAATACAAGGGGCTTTCTTCTAGAAATCCTTTAAGAATAATAGGCTGTTCTTTCTTTAATATTTGTTTTTTAATCCTGAGAGGACTTCACTAGGAATATTAACCCTGAAATGGTTTTATTGGGACTGTTCCACTAAGTTTATACAATCAAATTTGAGTTCTGTATTTCTGTATTATTCCTAAATCCAACACAATCTTCTGAACTACCCCTCCCTGCCTTTCATAAATAATGTACAAACATTCAGGGAGTTAAAAAAATAAAAACAAATAAAACATGAAGGAAATCTCTGTGGTTCATGGACAAGGATCATTTGCTTTTACTTTTGAATCACTATTTTAAGCACTGTAGCTCAATTATAAGAATACCTCTGCTTTTGAGCAAGGTAATTTAAATATGAACTTGAAGCAGTTTTTTTTAAATACAAGAATCTTTTTATAGCAAGTGGTTCTATCCAGATTTTTATGAAACCTGGAATTTTATCATCTTTGTCAAGGATAGAGTGACATTTCACTGTATTATCTGTTGAAATAGATTATTTGAAAATTTTATATTCTACTGTTTTTTTCAGAGATCTTTTGGTACTAGAGAGATGACATTTCTTTTCTAACAAATTTTTCTTTTATGTTTATTTGATAGGTGCAGTTTTTAGTGAGGTGGAAAAATTTTTAGAATGCTTTGCGATTCAGTGATTTACATTCATTTGTGATTTGACCAATGCCTTTCCCAAAAGTATGTGTTGTAAATACTGTGGGTTTTAGAGGAAGAAATTTGTTAACCACTTTGCACTTTTCTTAGAAAAAACTGTAATGTGATGTTGAGATTTTTTGTTAAATATAAATTTACAATATGACTGAAAAAAGACTACAGTTTGTTGAGTTTAGTCATAAATTATTTGACATAATCAATTTAGAAAATCTTTTTCCCCAGGACATATTTCTGTCACATAAATTTCTGTTCAGAAAATGAATCTTTAGGAAAAGCAAATTTTTCAGTAATATTTAATAGCTGGAATATGAATAGTAGAATGAGAGAAATTTTGGGGAGACCTATAATTTCAGTGGTGGAGGATTTTATTGGGAAGGAAAACTCCCTTTGCCAATGCAGTTGCACAACTGTTTGGCAATTTATGCTTATAGAGGATTTACTAGGAGCATAAGAGATTAAATGACTTATAGGACCATATAGCTATTGTGTATCAAAGGCTAAACTTGAAACCATGTTTTCTTCCCTCTCTCTATCCACGTCATGTTGTTTTTCATTGAGTTACCAGGGACTTAGAAATACTAAATCATTTCTCTTATTATTTTTTTCTAAAATGAAAATTGAATTTCCATTTGGCTAAAAGTTAGAGAATATAAGAAAAACTAGACAAGATTGGGACAAAACCATTTTTGATTTCGCATTTGAATTTTTCAAATGATGAATTTTTGTGATCCAGGATAAGTGCAGACATGAATCTCACTTGTTCTTGCATCTGTGCATTACTTTTGAGGATTAGTTCAAGTAATTTAGGCATATTTAGCCTGGAGAAGAGAAGATTGTGGAAAAGGGAGTGGTGTTAAATTGGATAGCTGTTTTCAGGTATTTGAAGTGACTTGACTTGTTCTGCTGGGGCCCAGAGGGCAAAACAAGGAATATTAGTTAGAAATTGCCAAAATCAGCAAATTTAAACTTAACATCAAGAAAAAACTTGCTTTCTATTAGAGCCGCCCCAGAGTGGAAAAGATTGACTGGAGAGCTCCCCCTTCTTTGAGGTCTTTGGATGATTAATTTCTCTGAATTCTTCATATTTAGTGTTTTGTGTGTGTGAAGGGGGGTTAATGAGGTGTCCTCTAGTTACATCCTCTAGTTACATTATTGTCTTTCAATCTGTATGGACATCTATTTTATTTTTTTTTTAATTTTACAAAAATATTTTTTCTGTGTGTGTTTTTTTAATTTTTGCAAGGCAATTGGGGTTAAGTGACTTGCCCAAGGTCACACAACTCAGTAATTATTAACTGAGACTGGATTTGAACTCAGGTCCTCCTAACCTCAGGGCCAGTGCTCTATTCATTGCACCACCTAGCTGCCCCATCTACTTTATTTCTAGTTAATTGCTACCCCAGAAATGCTGCTTATTTATACTATATGTGAGCCCTTTCAATTTGAATTTAAGGTCTTAATAATGTTGTTGAAGGCGGGGATATATGTCCCTGTATACACACATTCACATATATATTGCCCTGCCTTTATACCCCTGCAAGCCTTTAGCCTAGTCCAGCCTAGTCCCTAACACAATGTAATTGCTTAATAAATGGCTGTTGATTAAATGACTTGTAGGCTATAGATCTAAAGCATTTGGCTTTTGATGATTGGGGAATGCTCTCCCACCAAGGCTCTCAATATTTCTGGTGGATTGGGTACACACTTAGATGAACCTATCAGGAAAACACTGGAAGGAAGAAAATCCATCTGCTTGGGGTTGTTTACATCTCTGGACTGTGGACTTTGGAGGTCATCTTTGGTTCATTCAAAAACATTTGCACTGCATGTAACTGCTATTGTCGTTGGTCCCAGTTACTCTTCAGAAGGGCAGATCCTTTTTTTCCCTTTCTACTGGAACGTAGCATTTACAAGCTCTTTCAATTTATAGTCACCATTAAAATATATTTAGTAATCTCTTTTGTCAAAAGTTACCTTTAAAGCAGAATACTACAAATAAGGCTCTTTAAGCTAGCTATCTCTGGAATGTATAGAAGAGCTCAGCCATCTATTTACTCACCTGGATGTTGTATTGTCCGGTCAGAATGGCATTCACATAGCTCTGGCTGATATATTTAAGCTTGGCAAACAAACCTAACTTAGGTGGGGACCAGTCAAATACACCAACTTCTGACTTCTAGTTACCCATTAGACAAATGGTCCATCTTAGCCGAAGCAGGGGGCATCCCAAGGGAGAAGCAGGAGGCAGCATGTTCATCCCAAGTCAAGCCACTATCCCCCCCCACTTCCCCTAGGACCCAGGTGAACCCCAAACCCAAGAGCCTTGGGAGTAGCTGTGGTTCCAGCTTCAGCCATCATCCTGGGAGGTTAACACCTGACAACTGCTTCTTCAGGAGCTACATCTGTTTGTAAACCCAGAAAAGAAAGTTCCTCTAACCAAAGTCATTGGCACTGGTAATTGGTAACTTTATCAGAAATGACATTAAAGAAGTTTTACTGTCTCCTTTGTAAATGTACCCTAATGACTTTTCTGACTTGTAGCTGAAATTTTCTCTAAGTGTTGTTTTATCCAAGAGGAACGGGAGCTTCTTGAAAGCAGGGATGTCTTACATTTCTGTTTGTAGTGCTTAGTTCAGTGCTTTCCATATACTAAGTGCCAAATAATACTTTATTCCTTCCTTCCTTAATATATCACCAGGGCTTTTGAGACTTCATAAACATATCAAGCTTTGTTTTTTCTTCTTTGATCAGAGATGGCAGCAGAGAGCCATAGGCCCTTATGAAAAGCTTCATCTCTCTCCAACTCTAGAGGATGCTGAAGAGTGATAATTGTCCAATGAAGAAAATTTCCTCTCCCACTGATCAGGAATCACTTAGCTGAAACCTTCTGGTAGCTGACTGCTCCCAACTTCCATTTCTTACACAGAGCAACTTTTTAGACCCTCGCTCAGTCTTTAATTTTCAGGCTCCTCAATATTCTTTATAGCTTCAGTGGTTTAAATGAAATCCTCTGTCTCTCAGGAACTGATCTTTAACTTAAAAGTCATACCTCTCCAGATGTCCTCTATCAAACATATAATGCTTTTATAATTATACTTCAGGCTCCAAATTTTTAAGACTTTTTTTTAACTTTTACTCTCTGTAATCATAAAAATTATATACAGATATTCTAAGCCACCATAATCCTCTGCATTTTAAAAGTTCAACATCTTTAATGTTGTTGAAATTATTTATTTATACTCAAGTTTCTGTAGTTTTTATTAAATAAGTAATTTTCTCTACAGCTTTAAAACCACAAAATGATGACACAATTGAGGCATCATTCTACATTGTCACTAGGTGGTTTGAGATTTTGTATTGACTCCACAGTTCATTTTCTGTAAAACTGCTCCAATCCTATTTGAAAGCCATTTCATTTTACATATATTAGAAGTTTTTATTTTTAGGGTTTTTTTCTAAACAGTGCTAATATGTTAAATACTTTAGTTATTGATGCAAACCTTTCCCTTTATATAGAATTTTTTTTTGTCCTTTTAATCAGTAAAAGGATGAAAAGGACCTTTGAAAAGGACAGTTTATCTTAGATTTAGCAGTGATATCTTTGGGTCAGAAAATATGGTTATGTTAATCACTTTAATCACTTAAAAAGCCTAACTCCATGTTATTTTCTAGAATGACTGGAAGAATTTATAGGTTGACCAAGATTATATGTATATGCCTGTCTTTCTACGATCCCTTCAATATTGATTTTTCCCCCACTATTTTGGGGGTATGTGATAAAACTTAAAAGTTATTTTGGTTGGTGTTTCTTTTAACATTAGTGACTTAGAACAGTCCTTCATATGGCTAATAGTTTGCATTTCTTCTTTTGAGAATTGTTGACCAATTTTTCCATCTCTTGTTCAGTTTAATGTTTCCCTTTGACCACTTAGATTGTGTTTCCTGAGGAAAGGAACTATTTTTTGCTTTTTTCTTTGTATCCCCTTTTACTTTGCACAGCCATTGGCACTTAGTAGGTGGTTAACCTAAGAGGGTATTATTAATCTGTAACTAATAGAAAGAACTGAGAAAAAAATTTTGGAGTGTGATCCTTGGAGTTGGGAAGGAGTAGGATCTCCACAATTGTTCTGCACCTTAATTGCTCCCCATCTTCAGCATGGCTAAATTTTTTTTCTAAAATGGACCCTTTGGATGGGATCAACACATAACTGGCTGTTTCTTGTGTGGTATAATTTGCTTTCTTCCACTGGACAAGACTGTGGGCTTATAGGAAAACTCCTAAGTACTTTTCTTATTTTTTTTGTATGAATCCTGTATTTATTTATCAGTAAACTTGTAAATTCAGTAGAATTTAAATTCCTTGAGGACAGGAATTATCTTACTTTATATTTTTCCATTAATCTTTTTAAAAAACAACAAACTTTTATTTTCTCATCTTCCTACTTTCTGCTCCAGTCTGAAAAAAAAAAAGGGAATAAAGCCCTTGTAACCAATATGTCAGATCAAGCAAAAATATGCAGTCGGGGCAGCCAGGTGTCGAAGTAGATAGAATACCAGCCCTGGTGTCAGGAGGACCTGAGTTCAAATATGACCTCAGACACTTAATACTTACTTAGCTATAGGACCTTGGGTAAGTCCCTTAACCCCATTGTCTTGCAAAAATAAAAAATATGCATAGTCAAGCAAAAATGAATTCAAATATTGACTATATAAAAATGTTTCCTGCATATTTAGACAATTATGTCTCTATCAGAAGGAGCAGCAATCTTTTTTCATGAGTCCTCTGGTATCCTGGCTGATCATTGTGTTGATCATTTTATTAAAGGTCATTATCTTTCAAAGCTGTTTTTACAATTTTTTTTATCACATAGCTCATTTTGTATTTGTACATATGTGCAATACTTAGTTCACCAATTGACTCACAGTGGGGTTTTTTCTTTAGTATAGGTATGTGTGGGTTTTTTGTTTTGTTTTGGAAGGGGTAAGGCATTGGGGTTAAGTGATTTGCCCAAGGTCACAGAACTAGTAAGTATCTGAGGGTGGATTTGAATTGAGGTCCTTCTGATTCTAAATCGGGTGCTGTATCCACTGAGCCACTTAGCTACCCCATGTAGTTACAGATAAATACTTTTAAAGAGCTCTACTATGTTGAGTGGATGCTTTGTGAGAAAGACTTGGTCCCATTAGAGGCCATTCCCCTATCTCTATGTAAGTAGGAATTTAGCTTAAATGTTTATTGAATTCTTACTTTTTTGTAAGTCTCTGAACTAGGTGCTGTAGGAGAACCAAAGACAATGAAAACTATGATCCTTGCCCTCTTGATGTTGACCTTGTCATAGGGAAAATAAAGTCTAATATAATGTAGAAGTGCAATAAAAGTTTCAGAATGCTATTTTAATTATTGGAATAAATGGAAAGTCTGTACCTTGTTACTTTAAGGCTTCTGTTGATGAAGATTACTATCCTTCCATGAGAGTTGTTGGGACATTAAAAAAATTCTCGGATGCTAGCCAGCTGAAGAATTTTTCTGTACTTGGCTAGACTGGTATTACAACTTCAGAAATAGTCAGCATGTTGGTATTTGATAATAAAGGCTGCATTTTAAAAAAATCAACTGTTTGCCTATAGGACTAGGGGAGATTTGTTTGAGGAACTCTTGTGAATAATATTTAGGCTAGTTATAGATAATTCTCAGGGTAGGTATTTTGTTTCCCTTCTTTAAGCCTTGGGCATGTTTGTCTAAATAAACACCAACTGGACTGCTTTTGATAGTACAGTGAGTGTGGACTTACTGATGAATAAAATGATTTGGATTTTTGTGGGATTTTATGTAACAGCTGTTGTTTTTTTCTTTCCCGCCAGAGTAGTGGTTGTAAAAGGGGTTACACAAAATACAGTAAAATTGCTTCACTGTTTAAAGTGTATGTAAAGACTTTGCCATGAATTAACATTTTTTCACACAGGACAACAATCATAAAGATATCAGTCTTAAGATGACAATTGCTTAACTTGAGTCCTTAAATAATAGTTGAAAATAGAAGTTTTGGAACTAAATGTTAATTTTTAAGACATAACAAGTAGACTACAATTATGATAGCTGACATTTGTTGTGTTTTAGGTTTGCAAACACTTTATATATATGATCTTATTTGACACTCAGTCCTGTGAGTTGTGTAGTAGAAGAATTAGCTCCTTTTGCCAGAGGAAGAGACTGAAGTTAAGTGACTTAATCATGGTCAGTCAATTGCTGGAGACATGTTTGAATCTGCTTATTCAGTCACTGTCAAATTGTATTCGCTTTTTTTTGTGAATAAAAAAATTATATATGTTAAATGTAACTATCCCCGATTCTGTGCATTATGCACATTTTTTAGGAGAAATGATACATTTTAGTGTTTTAAATTTCATTCTAAGCAATGTCTGCTCCTAGTTTTAATAGAACATCCTTTTTTTGTTTAAAGTCTTATTTTAAATCCATAACCAAAATTTCAATTAAAATGGACATTTCCATTAACTTAGAGAAAATAAAAAGCAGATAGTTAATGAAACTGTGAATATAGTATATTCAACTGGCTTTTTTTAAAACATAAGTTCTACTTGTATCACTTGGAACTCTCTCCCTCTTAATCACTTATCTTATCACTTGGCCTTATAGAGTTATTCTCTCATTCTTTTTTTAAGATCTCTAGATTTGCAATAAATTTTGATATTTTCCAGTGTGTTATTTGGTTTAGTCATCTTTCCAGCTTTATTTTCTTAATAGATAGTTCAGTCCCCTGCTATGATTTTGAATGAGATGGTAATCTGTGGAGTAGTTAGTGTCTGGCTCTGGATCACCTGGCTAATTGGACCTAACCTTCACTTCATTCAGATTTAGGACCTCCTTCCCCTCCCAATCCGTGATGTTAAGAGTCATAAATATTCAGGGATTTTTTTGGTGTTTCAGGATTTTTTTACTTAGGGACCTTGGAGCCAGGCCTGGGATGTTATGGCCTTTCAGAGCTGCTGCCCCTTTCTGAGACTTCCAAGGCCTTTGATGGAGATTTGCAACGTACCCTGTGACTTTCTTAGTGAAGCTGTTCACTCTAGTTGACTCTGGGCAGAGTGCCCCTTAGGCCCTTGCCTATTGTTGGTCATTCTGTAACACTTATTTGCCTGTGTTAGTGCTGGCTTTACTGCAGCTCCCTTTTCTTTTTTCTGTGAATTGAGGATGGGTTTTTTTATATAATTCTGGGTTTGAAGAGGTCAGTTACTGTAGTTTTTCATCAGATTTTCTTTTTAAAAAAATTGTATTTTTTCATTTTCCATTACATGCAAAGATAGTTTTCAACAATCATTTTTTGTAAGGTTGTGAGTTTCAAATTTTTCTCCCTCATTCCCTGCACTTCTCTTTCCCTTTCCACCCCAAAGAAAGCAAACTAATACAGGTTATGTATTTATAATGATGTTAAAATATCTATATTAATCATATTGTGAAAGAAGAATCGAATCAAAAAGGGAAGGGGGAAAAACTATGAGGGGGGAAAAATCCACAATATATCAAAGAAATTTTAAAAATTGAAAATAGTAAGCTATGGTCTACATTCAGATTCCATAGTTCCTTCTCTGGATGTAGATGGTCTTTTCCATCACAAGTCCTTTAGAATAATCTTTGATTATTATACTGTTGGGAGAAGCAAGTCCATCATGGATTTCTTGATAATTATTTATAATTTTGATAATTATTCATCAAGCAAGCCATCTTAGAATTTGCTTTGTGAGGATCATTAAGATAATCATGCAAAAGAGAAAATGCAATTAGATATGTAGGAGGAGACTCAGGACAGAGCAGTAATAGTGTCTGTAAATCTAAGGAAAGATAATGGAGGAGGAGCATAAGGAGTGTTAAAAATTATAGTGAAGTCAAGAAGGAGCATGAGGACTGATGAAAAAGCCATTATATTAAATAATGAAGAGCCTCTTCCAAATTACATGACCTATAAGATTTGGGGGTTGGTTTGGAGAACTAAATATTTTCTCCAGTTCCAATAATTTTAAAAAGCTTTCCAAAGAGAAGTTATAAATAAGAGGTAGAGCAGTTATAACTGAATCCACAGGATAGGAAAGCATACCTTCCCCACCAGGTTCCATGCTCTGACTAGGCATACATGCCATTTGTGTTCTGGAACTCATTCAGGGATTTCTTTCTATAGAGAGTGTCTTCTGACATATCTTTGCCCTTCTTTCATTCCTGCACTGGTCATTGATTCTGCATAATCATAGGAGGTGACATAATGGGGAAAAGGGGAGGAAACTGAGACTTCCTTTTTGCCTTGGGTAGCTTCTCGGTTCGGGTACCACAGTGTGACAGGATCTCTGGAACACATCCCAATCCTGCAAAGAGAAGCAGACACTAATTGTGTCTAGCCAGAGAACTAAAAGGCAGTGTCAGCATCTGTTGCTTTACCTAGTCTGAAGAAAAAGGAACAGAAATATAATTGGAACCAGACATCCCAACAGGTACTTGGAGGAGGGACTGAGGCCAAAGGAAATTTGAAGAAGACTGAGACATTAGTGAGGTTCAGCCCTAAGAGTTTATCCTTGATCAAAGGGGTAGGAGTCAGAAATTGAATGACAAAGAAATATAGGAGAAAAAAGTTTTAAATCTAAAACTACCTAAGATTTCAAGATGAAAACAATTCATTTAAAAAAAATTTAGAACACAGATAAATCAACAGAGGACACTAAATTAGAATAAAAGATGAGTACTAAACTACTTAAAAGACTATAATCTTCTCCAAATAAATATTATAAGAGAAAAGTTAATTGAACCAGTTACTCATAAAACAGAACCCTGTGGAATCCAATTTGAACACAGAACATAATCACAAGATAATACAGAAGGGTTCAAGAGAGAAATTGAAAATGAGAGGAAATTAGAAGGAACAAATGGCAGAATTTGTAGATTACATAATAATGAACATGAGTAAAACCTTAGAAATAATTGGTAGGTTAGTAAAACTTGAATCCACATTGGCAAATCTATTTAAAAATGAAAAAGAAAAATAGATTTGGAATGCAAATATAATGAAGTAAAGAGCAATCTGGAAAAAAAGGAGAGCAAAAAAGCAGTAAAACTAACAGAACACATGACTGCTATGTAAGTAAAGATGATTTATCTGAAGAGCATGATATCCAAAATCCTGAGCACTATAATGTATAAAATAATAAAAGAAAAATAACAGAATTTTTAGGTATAGGAAACAAATTATCAATAGAAAGATTGTTGGTGTACAAGTGGGAATACTTCCTCAATGAGAGGAATATACTTCCGTAACCAACTTGATTCAGAAGTGAAATTGGAGTTATTGGTGGAACCAATACCCCCAAAGTAGGACATGAACCAATAAAGGCCGCTTAGCTGATAGGAAAGAGAATGATCACAGGGCATAGAATTTGACTACTTAGTTTCAGACATGTGGTGATTTCTACCATGAAGCAATCCTTAAAATCTCATTATTTTCTTCATGAATTGGTATTTTTAAGACTGAGCCACAATGAGAAAATATGATGGGTTATGATTTATATAGAGATTGATATATAGAGAAAGCTCTAGTATTTCAAATGCTTTAATTCTATGAACAACACAAAGAGATTGAAGGAATAAATATATATAGACATAAATAAAAAAATAAGGTTCATAATATACGTGGAAAAATTAGTGAAGAGAACTGGAAAGTGAAGAAAAATGGAAAAAATAAACTAAAAAAATAGATTGAAGAGTAGGAGGATTTTGAATTAACCATTTAGAGGGGGTACAGAAATGAAAGAAAGTAAAAACAATAAGTCAAGTCATCAATATTTGATTGTGTAGCACTGACTACATTAGGCTGTGCTATGTTAGGCACTATGCTAAGTCCTTGGAATGCAAAGAAAGATTGAAACCAATTCTTTTGTCAAGAAACTAGGTCTAATAGGGAAGATTATATACAAACAGCTATGTAAAAACAAGATATATTCAGGATAAATTCTCCAGTTTATTCTCAGGTCCTAGCACTAAGAACTGGGAAAAGCTTGTTGCAGAAAATGGGATTTTTGCTGACACTTGAAGGAAGCTGACAAGACCAGTAGGATGGGGAGGAAAAGCCAAGTATGAGGACAAGTTTGAGTCAGGAGATAGTCTTGTCTTGTTCACGGAACAGCAGGGAACAATGTTAGACCACTGGATCCTAGAATCTGAAGAAGGGAGTAAAGGATAAGAAGATTGGAAAAGGAAGTAGAGGAGAAATTATAAATAAGTGAAGTAAAACTCCAAAGCTAGGGGAAAAAAGTTTACTTTTTTTTTGGAGGAGAACTGAGGGTAGAGAGCAGACAAGCATGGGGGGGATAGGTTGTTTTAGTATATTATGAAAAATTAATGTAGTATAGAAATCAAAGAAAATTATGAAAAATATGGAAGGCATGGAGAATAACACATCTATACCTCAAACAATATTATAAAATAGTAAAACATAAAATATTTTTTAAAATAGAGGCCGATGAAACACATTAGAGAAAGTAGGATAAAAAAACATGGAACTCTGTAACTTTTTGTTTGATAAACCCCAAAATATGAATTACCTAGGAAAGGACCCTCTGAGAAGAATGTTGGAAAACTGGAAGGCATTATGGCACAAATTTGACTTAGACCAATACCTTATACAATGTTCTACAATAAATTAAAAATAAATGTATGAATTGAATAGCAATAAAAAATTAGTAGAGAAATAGGTTGCATGCCTTTTACAGTTCTGAGCAGGGATTTCTTAAATCAATAGGGGATTGATTATTTTGGTTACATGATTTTGGAAAGCTTGTGTACAAGCAAAATTGTGTCCAGGATAGGAAGAGAAATTGTCCACTGGGGGAAAAAACTTTGTATGTAATTTTTCTCATAAGGTTTGGTATCCAAGGTATATAGACCTCTTAACAGACATATATGACCAGAAGTAACTGTCAGCAGACAAATGGTCAAAGGATAGGAACAAATAGTTCTCAGAGGAGGAATTGGAAATTATTAACAATCATAATTAAATAATGCTCCAAAACACTATTAATAAGGAATACAAATCAAAACACCTAGACAGTTGACAAAAATGACAAATGACAGAAATAGTCAATGTTGGAGGAGCTGTGGAAAAACAGACTAATGCAATTTTGATGGAGCTTTGTATGACTATTCCAGGCAGAAATATGCAATTATGCAAATAAAGTGACCAAAATACCCTTTGACCTAGAGATTCCTCTGCTAGACATGTATCCCAAGAAAGTGACTGACAAAAAGAAAAGTTACATGTACATGAAAATATTTACAGCTTTTCTTAAGGGGTATCGAAGAACTGATAATACCTGCCTCTTAATTGGAGGAATGGCTAAAATAGTGCTTACCTGAATGTCATGGAATATTACTGTGCTATGACAAATTAAAAACATGATGAATGCAGAAAAGCATGGAAAAATATAGATGAATTGATAGAAATTGAACAGAATTAGAAAAATATTATATACAATTATTACAATGTCAACAAATTATAAAGAACACATTTGAACCCTAGGAAGATAGGTCAAGATACTTTCCCAGCTCCTTTGCAGAGGGAGGTTCCATGGGTATGAAACATTGAATATAACAATAGAATTTTTTTTGATGATTCAATTAGTTTTACTGAATTTTTTCCCTTTTTCATTTGCAAATACTTTATTGTAACTGATGATTCTTTGGGAGGTATACAAAGAGATACAATCAGTAAACTTTTTAAAAAGAGAACCAGTGATTTCAGAGAAAGTTTCATTTGAATGATGTTTTTCAAAAGGATAGTTTTTTTTCCGATTTCCTTTTCTTTTTTTTTTCTTTAAAAATGTAGGTAAAGTACCTGAATTCCTTAAAAATAAAAATGTTCTAGGATTATGAATTCAGTGGAGAAGAGGCATGAAATACTTTCAGGAGTTAAGATAAATAAATCTTTTAGTTAGGCCTGATAAAGATTATAGATTGCAATTCTGAATTTCAAGTGACCAGGTGATATAAAAGAACACAAACGTTTGTTATTTTTTAGTTTATCCCTAAATTATATTTATTCATAATAATTTATATACTTAAATAACACATGGAAATACTGAAATTTTTATATTTTTTTACAATAGTTTGGGGCAAATCTTTCTTTCCTGTAGTATCCTAATTGTTTCTGTCTTTGATTACCACTTTGAATTGGAGGGGAAAGTCTGATAAATTTTGGTATTTTATTAATATTCTTGTTTTTGATTTTAGCTACTGAAAATACATATAGAGTGAATGAAAATAGTCACAAAGACAGTTTCTTTTTAGTGTATAGCATTCTTTTGTTTTTAATTTTGAAAATAATTATTTTCAATATATAATAATTTTTAGAAATGCGCTGTTACTCGGAGATTTCCACAGTTACCTGACTTCACAGAGTGATATTCTTTTCTTCAGGGTTGTACAGGATAGGTTTTTTTTCTTAGAATTATGTTGGGTGAAGACAAGGAAGAGATTAAAGAAAAACTATTTATTGATCTTAGGGTTGTTGGCAGTTTAGGAATCATTTAATCTTAAATCACTTCCAATCAATTTCTTCACTTGAAATTTTTAGAAAGCATAAGACAAAGTTCACAATTTCTTTCTATGAATTAACTTTTTGTATGGTTGAAGTGGTGATATTTTCCTTTTGTGTCTAAAACAATATCTGCTTTGTATTAGGTTTATTCTCTTTTTAAATAATGCACTTTGTTTCTGACACATCATTCATTTGTCAATAAATGATTCCATCCTATACAACCTACTTTAAAAAATCAGTTAAATGAAACTATCTCATAAGGTGATTCCAACAGTGAGAACATGTAACTTTGCTTTATTATTTTTTTTTTGCTTGATAGTTTACTATTTTTTTAAACAGGAAAGAATGTGTACTTAAGTTCAATAATTTGGTATCAAAGCTATGGTTTTTCCAGCAGTAGCGTGTGACTGAGAGTTGGACTGTGGAGAAAGCTGAATGCAGCAGAATTGACTCTTGAATTGTGATGCTTGAGAAGACTTTTAAGATCCCCTTTAGTTTAGGATATTCACTTGAAGGTCATCTTGAGAAGCTGAAGCTTAAATACTTTTACCACTTGATGAGAAGACCCTGATGTTGGGCAAGTTTGAATGCAAAAGGATATGGAGATGGCAAAGTATGAGATGGACTGATAGTATCAAGGAAACAACAATCATGAACTTGGACAGATAGTGGAGGATAGAAGGGCCTGATATTCTGTGGTCCATGAGGTCATGGAGAATTGGGCAGTACTGAATAAATGAAGAGCAATAGCAGCAATTAGGAGCCAGTTTTGTCCTCTGTATTTGATCCAGGTTTTGATGACTTGAATCGTTGTCTTCATTTACTTTGCTAAAGTGTGTTTATATTCTTCTGGTTCTGCTTTCTTTACTCTATATTATCATATATACCTTTCCATATTTCTCCAAAGTTTTCATATATGGTTATCCTTTATGGAAAGCTATGTCCTGACCATTTCTGAACCTTGCTGCTCACACTTTGACCATCTTCCTCATCCCCTACCCTCTGAACTCTGAACGGGCATCTGGGACCCAGGGGGACTCTTAAGAGTTAGATTTTTTCCATTTTTTTACCCCGACCAGACCAACATACCCCTTCCCTGTTATTTCCTGTGTCACATGAACTTTCTCCTTTCTCCCATCTGGTTCCCATTTACATGTTGTCTTTCCCCATTAGAACATAAGCTCCCTGAGGACAAGGGCATTCTTTTCTTGTATTTTTTTATTCCAAATACCTGGCTCATAGAATGAACTTACTTTTTATCATTCATGAGAGAATATAATATTCCGTTACATTCATCTACCATAATTTTTTGATTATTCTCTAAAGACTAGACAAATTAGAATAAAATAAATATTCCTCTATTTAGCCTTTGAGGCCTTTCCCAAGCTCATCACATCCTTTCTGTGTAACATCATTATAGCTTCCTTTTCTTTCTGTACAATGTGGTCCAGTCAAACTCTTTACCACCTGTTATTTCTTACATTGACATTTGAACTTCTACTGCCAGGCCTGCAGTCTTAGGGTACACTTTCTTTCTTCTCAGAGAAGACCCTATTTCCTTCAAGATTTTTGGTTATGTCAGCTCTTATATGATGCCTTTCCTGATGACTTCAGCTACTAGTGTCATCTCTCCTTTTTGTTATTCAGTTGTTTCAATAGTGTCTGACTCTTTGTGATCTGGTTTGAGGTTTTCTTGGTGAAGCTACTGAAGTGTCTGCTTTTTTCCTCCAATACATGTTGTAGATGAGGAAACTGAGGCTGGGGTGCCTAGGTGGTGCAGTGGATAGAGCACTGGCCCTGGAGTCAGGAGGACCTGGGTTCAAATCCAGCCTCAGACGCTTAATAATTACCTAGCTGTGTGGCTTTGGGCAAGCCACTTAACCCCATTGCCTTGCAAAAACTAAAAAAAAAGAGACAAGACCTAAAGTGGGCCTTAAAGAAAAAACTGAGGCAAATATGGTTAAGTGATATTACCCAAGCTGTGAGTGATTAAGTCTGAGGCCACATTTTGTACTCTGATCTTTCTTGAGGACTATGCTCTATCCACCTATCTATCTACTAGTTACCTTTTGTTTTTGTTTTTTTTCCTTTGGAGTTAAGTGACTTGCCCAAGGTCACACAGCTAGGTAATTATTAAGTGTCTGAGGCTGGATTTGAACCCAGGTCCTCCTGACTCCAGGGCCAGTGCTCTATCCACTGCACCACCTAGCTGCCCCCATTTTAAAAATTTTTAAACTTAAGCTGTATTATTCTTTCTTCATTTTAGACAATCAATGAACAATTAAGCCCTGATTTGTAGTATTTGCCAGTTTCAGAGGTATAAATGTTCACATTGAAAACTTAAAAATCAATTCTCACAAACTGGTAAGAGTTGGCTCCAGCATAGCCTTGGCTATCTCTTACCTTTCTTGTTTTATTTCATAATACTTTCCTTCATGAATTCTCTAGTTCTTTTTTTCTTTCTTTTTTTGCAGGAAATAATATTTCATTTATTTATTTTTTCCAGCTATATGGAATGGCAGTTTTCAACAATCTTTTTTTTGCAAGATTTTGTTTTACATTTTCTTCCTCCCCCCCTCTTGCTAAACATAAGATTCATATTAATCGTGTTGTGAAAGAAGAATCACTTCAAAATGGAAAAAAATGCATGAGAGGAAAAAATAATATCCAAGACAATTTTTAAAAATTGAAGATAAGCTTTGGTCTGCATTTAAACAGCATAGTTCCTTCTCTGAATATTAATAGTAATTAGAGTTGTCTTTGATTATTGTACAGCTTAAATGAACAAGTCCATCATAGGTGATCATCACCCAATGTTGTTGTTAGCATGTGTAATGTTCTTTTGGTTCTGCTTTATTTCATCCAGTATCAATTCGTACAAGTCTTTTCAAGCTACTCTGAAATCCTGTCCCTTATGGTTTTTTATAGAACAATAGTGTTCCATCACATTTACATACTACAGTTTCATCATCAATTCCTCAATTAATGGGTATACTTTCAATTTCCAATTCTTTGTCACTACAAAAAAGCTGCCATAGATATTTTTGTATATGTCTTTTTTACTCTTTTTTTGTGATCTCTTTGGGATACAGATCCAATAATGGTTTTGCTGGATCAAAGGGTAATAATGTATGCAGTTTTATGGCCTTTGTGCATAATTCCAAATTGTTCTCCAGAATGGTTGGATCAGTTCACAACTCCACCAACAGTGCATTAGTTTACCACATCCCCTCCAACATTGTTTTCCTTTTTAGTTATATTGGTTAATCTGAGAGGATGTACCTCAGAGTTATTTTAATTTGCCTTTCTCTAATCAGTAATGATTTAGAGCATTTTTTCTTATGACTATTGATAACCATGACTTCTTTACCTGAGAATTGCCTTTTAATATCCTTTGACCATTTATCAATTGGGGAATCACTTGTATTCTTATAGATTTGACTCAGTACTCTTACTATATTAGAAATGAGTCCTTTGTCAGAAATACTACTTGTAAAAATTGTTTCCCAACTTACTGCCTTTCTTTTGATCATGGTTGCATTGGCTTTATTTATATAAAAACTTACAATTTAAAGTAATCAAAATTATCCATTTTGTATTTTATAATGTTCCCTATCTCTTCTTTGATTATCAGTTGCTCCCCTTTTCATAGATCTGAGAGCTAAACTATTCCTTGTTCTCCTAATTGGCTTTTATAATGTTACCTTTTATGTCAAAATCCTATACCCATTTTGACCTTATCTTGTTATCTAGGGTTTGAGATATTGGTGACTGCTTAGTTTCTGCCATACTATCCTCCAGTTTTCCCAGCAGTTTTTAATGAAAGGAGTTTTTTTTTCCAGAAACTGGAATTTGTTGATTTATCAAACAGCAGATTATTGTAGCCATTTACTACTGACTTTTTTGCACTTGATATATTCCACTGATCCACCACTCTGTTTCTTAGCCAGTACCAGTTTTGGTGACTGATACTTTATAATTTTTAGATCCAGTATGCCTAGGCTTCCTTCCTTTGCATTTTTTCATTAATTTCATGATATTCTTTTTTTTTTTTTGTTTTTAGTGTTGTGTTTTTTAAATTTTTTTTTGCAAGTCAATGGGGTTAAGTGGCTTGCCCAAAGCCACACAGCTAAGTAATCATTAAATGCCTGAGGTCAGATTTGCGCCACCTAGCTGCCCCAATTCCCATGATATTCTTGACCTTCTGTTCCTCCTTATGAATTTAATTACTTTTTTCCTAGTTACATAAAGCAATTTTTTGAAAGTTTGAATGGTATGGCACTAAATAAGTAATTTAATTTAGGCCAAATTGTCATTTTTATTATATTAGCTTGACCCAGCCATGAGCAAATGACATTTACCCAGTTATTTAGATCTGATTTTATTTGCATGAAAAATGTTTTATAGATGTTTTCATAGTTTCTGAGTTTGCTTTGGCAGTAGACTCCCAAGTATTTTATGTTGTCTGTAGTTACTTTAAATAGAATTTCTGTGACTTGCTGTTATTTCTTGTTAGTATAATATATCCCTAGTTACCTTTTAACTTTCTTATGTTTATTTTATTGGTGTGAGGTGAAATCTCAGTTGTTTTGATTTGCATTTTTCATTTATTTGGAGAAATTTTTCTTATAATTCTTAAGTTTGAAATTTTTTGAGAACTTTTTCTTCCTATCTTTTGCATGTTTACAATTACTTTTAGTCTTAAGTTTATTATTTCCCTTTGTATCTTGCATATCAGATGCTTTTCAAATGTTTGAAAATATTTTTTTCTGTCTAGCTTTTTCTTATTTTTAGCTACACTAAGTTTGTTTTTACTAAAGTGTTCCATTTCATGTAACAATTTTCTGTGGTTTCCTCTAGCTCTTGTTTAAGAATTCATCCCCTTGTTATAGCTGAAAAGGTACCCGATTCTTTTTTCTTTTCTATTTAAATATTTTTAGTGAAAACATTGTTTTCTGAAATGTCATGCACATTCACCTTTTTCTAGGTGTAGTTTTTTTTTTTATATTTTTGCAAGGCAATGGGGTTAAGTGGCTTGCCCAGGGCCACACAGCTAGGTAATTATTAAGTGTCTGAGACCGGATTTGGACCCAGGTACTCCTGACTCCAGGGCCAGTGCTTTATCCACTGTACCACCTAGCTGCCTCCAGTGTATTGTATTCTTATACATTTGACTCATTGCTCTCACTGAATCAGAGCTGATGGAGTTAATGATCTTTAGGAATGCTTTTCATCCTTCTCACCCAACCCAGTGATAGATGGGGAATTTTGACCAGTCAGGAGTCTATTAGTTCTGTGGCAACACATCGGAAAACATGGGTTGTGTTTCTTATTAAGTGTAGCTGATCTAACAATTTGTTCATTCTTATTTTAGAATCAGAGTGGGGAGTGCATGGAGAGGAAAAACTAGAATCTGTCTTGCAATGATTACCATAGTATGTTGTCAGAGACTTCAACTTTCCATGTAGCTATTTTTCCCCCTTTGGAAAGCAGTATTACAATATTTTAGTGTAACTCCTTACAAATTTGAGGCACTCCATGGTGTCAGGATGATCTGACACATTAAAGAAATATGTCTTCTATTCACCATCAGTAGCACAGGCTCAGAGTTATTTTTTCTGGAGGAAGTGAGTTGAGGGACAGTATTATCTACTGGATAGAGAGTTGGCCTCCTACTGGGACCCTCTCTGGGCTAGCAGATTCCTGAGGCATCTAAAAAAAATGACATGAATTACTCAGAATTCTATCTGTCCTTTTTGTGGGCGATTCCCCTGACTAGTAACATGCATTTTTGAAATTGCTGCTTAGTTTTGTCTGTGGCCCTTGTGGGGATTGTCCTTTCCAGCACCAGAGTCACCAAATTCCAGAATGGGAAGGGACCGAGTGAGCAGAGACTGCCTAGTCCAGCTGGTACTTGAAGTAAAGAAACAAGTATTTATTAAGAGTCTTCTATGTACCTTTACACTTTATAGATATTATCTCATTTGATCCTCAACCACTCTGGGAGGTAGAAGCTATTTCCTCTCAATTTTATAGTTGGAAGCAGACATCCACAGGGTCACATATGCCTGGTCTTGAACTCTGGTCTTCCCAACTCCAGGTCCATCACCCTGTTCTTTGCATAGCTCACCTACTTCTGAACACGACTGTTCTCTACAACAAAAGGTAGAAATGGTCAAGTAGCCCCCATGCTTGAAGACTTCTAATGAAGGGACACCAACACACTCCTGTTGTAGACTCTTTCATTGTTGCCTAGCTTTGATTCTTAGGAAATTTTCCTCATGTTAAATCCTAGTCAGCTTTTATAGGACTTTCATTCATTATCCTAAACAGCTAGTTGAACTCCCTTTGATTAACTTTCATAGCTGTATAATTACTCTTGATTCAAATAGTTGTAGACTATTCATAGACATCCATAGTCCTAGGTTATGAAGGAACTATGAATCCCCTCGTTTCATCACTGAGGAACTTATCACCCAGAGAAGTCCATGACTTGCCCAAGAGGACTGGAAGAGCCAAGCTTGGAGCCCAGTTGTCATCCTAGTGTAATGTTTGAATTTTCCCTGTACTACATTATTCATGTCTTATAGCAATCATTCCCCCCCCCCCCCCCAATAATTGAACCTGGCTTATTTTGGTTCCCTTTTCCCCTGTACATGCCTGTCATTCTATCTAAGCTAATTCTTTATCTAGCTTTCTTATAAAAAAATATTTCTTCTGCCTATTTGAGTGCTATTAGGGCATTAACTCTTCTGAAAAAGAAAAGTAGAAATGCTTAATAAATTGGTGTGCCTCCATGACTGGCTGATGTTGCATAAATTAAAAGTAGAAGGTAAAACAGGAAGAAATGTGGTGTGGCCTATATTCATACTTAAGTCTAGCATATTGTGCTTTTGAGGAAGTCAACTACTTATTTTGGCAATATCTGGGGTAATTTTGTAACATTTTTGATAATAGATAATTTGGTAATGATTTTGGTAATATTGTAGAAGACATGATTATGAAGAATTATAGGATTTAAACACTAAAATCAGAACTGTTAAACTCAAAGCCTGTGGAGGCACATGGGAGGCAAAATACCAAGCTTAAAATGTAAATGAAAAAAAATGTTTAACAGAATAAATAAGTGTAATACAGTGTGTTAATTTGTTATTTTGTAATTCAGCATTGGGCCTACAGGCATTTGTTTGAGTTTGATATCATCAATTTTGATATAGAAGAGACCTTAAGGGTTGTCTAAGATAGCCTTCTTATCCTACCTGTTTAGACAATTGAGGCCTAAAGAGATTGAGGGACATTCTAAAAGTCACAGAGGCTGTACATGACAGAGCCAGAAACTAAATCTAGTGTTCTTTCCATATTATAAAGTGACTGTAAATTTGTTTGAGTACATTTTATAATATAGCATAGCTAATACTAACCCAAAATTAAATGCATTGAGTATATTTTCATTTATATTCAATTAAAATAATTTCTTTAAACTGTTTAGTGAGGACCAACATAGTCACCAGCTGCAGTATTTTGAGTAATATTTTTATTCTGTTCATTCCAAGTTCTTTAAATATGTGTAGATTCCATGCTTATTTGATAATGATATAAATCACATATTTATAGCATTTTGAGATTTATGATATTAACTCATGTAAATATATTTCATACTTTTAAAAATTCCTTAGTAAGGAAAATTACCTATGCAGATATAAAATCTTTTGGAAAAGTATAATTGTGTTTATATATAATATGAACCCTAGAGGGCAGTCTTTTAAAGATAAACAAAATAGTTTTCAATTTTTACTTCCTGAGAAACAGGATTTTTATATGGGTTAGCTATTGAAATTAAGGTTTTATTCCACTCAGTCAAGAGAAAACATGAGAAGAAAATCCCAAAGCACAGTTATATGTGTGCTATGCAAAAAAAGAATTTCTAATTTATCTAGGGCAGAAGAAAAGAGATTTAAATAGTTCATATTTACTAAGCATTCATCTATGTCTTAAACCATGCTCACTGTTGCAAATCCAAAATGGAATCAGATGATATCCAAAATGATAAAGGACCTACCTGCTCATCCAGAAAAGAAAATATTAATTAACTGGTTAAATGATGAGTGACTGTTCGGAGAAATACACCTGTAGGGAGATTGCCCTAAGGGATATAAAAACCATTTATAAATTATTCCTTCCTGAAAAGGGTTTAACGATCTAGTAGATCTGTAAACAGAGGGAAAGATCATGAGAGATACTCTCTCTTTGCTCCCAGATTATAAACCCATCCACAACTCTTCATCCTATACATCTCCAATTATTTTCATTAGAATATCCATTACTGTGAATGCCTTCCTCTTATTTAAGATCTTGGAGATATTTCTTAGACTATTTTGCTATTCTTGGTACAGAAGTAGTCTATACATGACTTAAATTTAAAGTTTTTTTTATTATCTTTGAATTCTCCCTTTCCCTCCCCTACCCAGTGCTCTATCCTTTGTAATAATGAAATTAAGACAGTTTATCAAAAACAGCTTGTCAACCAAATTTAATAATTTGTACTCACAGGATAAGGCCTGGGAAAATAAGGGAAGGAGGTGCATTTTTTCAAATCTTCAGTGTCAAACTTCTTATTTTAGTCTCTCTGACTCTTGACTCTGTCTTTACTCAACTTTTGCATGAGTCATTGTAGTAATATGCTACAGATTATTTATTCCCAACACATGTCTTTCCCTTGTCCTTTGGGTTATTTGTAATTTTAATTCTACTGTGAATGGGACACTTTGTATGTGTCCTAGTGAGGTAGAATGTAGAGTGGAGTATAGAAAGAGCTGACCTCAATTGAAGGCAAGGAGACTAGATTTTCTTGTCTCTATATACAGAGTCAACTAGCTGGATTAGAGTGGAGAGAGACTTGAGTTAAGCAGATTTATTATGGGAGGTTATTGCAGTAGTTTAGGTTTGATTTCATGAGAGCCTGCCCCAGAGTGGTGGTGGCAGGACCAAAGAAGAGAAAGAGGGCATAGAATATTTAAAAAAAAAAATAAAGGACGCTTTAGACTTTAAGCTAAAGCTCTAGACTTGAAATCAAGAAAAGACATGTTCAAATCCAGCCTCAAAAACACAAGCTGTGTATTCATGGGCAAGTCACTTATCTTGGCTTATCTCAGTGTCCACATCTGTAAAAAAAAAAAAGCTGGAAAAGGAAATGGCAAATCCCCCCAGTATCTTTGCCAAGAAACCTCAAATGAAATCACACAGAGTTGGATGATGACTGAACAGCAATAAAAGAAACTGAATAGATATGTAAATTTCTGGGAATTTAAAAGGATTTTAAGAATAAAATTATGAAATTATTGACTAAAATTTGTTGCCTTCTGGAGTATTGGAGGATAGATTTTTGATCTTATCTTTTAAAAAGAGTAGTTTCATTGAGCTTGAAAATTTGGAATTTTTTTTTTTAGTATGGATCCCTTTGGCAATCTGATAAAGCATAAGAACCCTTTCTCAGATAATGTTTTATTTTAGATGTCCATTTTAAAAACTTTATAAATGTTAATTAAGGGTTTATGGAAAAAGTTGGTTTTTATCCCCTATTAAAGTTTAGGAATCCCCTGAAATCTGTTTTTGGACCTCCTTGTGTTACATGTACTCCCAGTTAAGACTCTCTGGCTTAAGCAAATGTAAGATGAAGGAAAGATATGGTTTCTGTAAGGGAAAAATCTGATAGCATTATTTGAGTTAATAAAGAAACTTGTGGAACAAGAATAACCAATGCATATATTATTTAAATTTTTAGAGGTACCTTGATAATATTCTATACAAAAGAGTATTGAATTGAATCACTATGGAAAAAAGATGTTTTTACTTGATTGGTTTAGAGACTGAACAAATATTAAAACATAGATGCTTCTGAATTTTAAAAAAAATTTAATGAGTCTCATAGGGATTGATACACTAATTTTATTTCACATTTCTATGATTTATAAAGGCAAATAGACAGAAAAATTGCAAGCATATAATGGGATCTAGTTAAAAGAGCAGTGGACCAAGATACAGAAGAAGTACATTCCAACTGTCAACTTACTGGTGTATAATGTTATATAAGTTGCCCCTCTGGGTTTGTTTTCTAAGCAAAACAAAGTAACCATATTTGCTTAACTTACTCAACCAAGCCACTTTGAAACCAAATGAGATAAGTTATTTCACATGAAAGCATTTTGAAAAAAGTTATGAAAACATTATATACTCTATTTGTATATTCTCCTGACTCCTTTCCATATGCCTAAAAATAACCATATCTTCTTGGCTAGCCTCAGTCTTTGGACTTCATTGTTTTTTTTCCATCTCTCTGTCTCCTACACTCCCTCTCCCCTTTTTATCTTCCATTTTTTCTTCCACCATTAGAAGAATGCAAGCTCATTGAGATGAGAGTAGGTTGTAAGATAAAGACTTGTAAACCTACTCTCAGTAAACTTACTTGGTCAGTTTAGAATATTTAGTTATCCTCTTTCCCACCTCTCCTTCATTGCTTGCTGAAACAGTTATTTTATACCAATGCCTTCACTTCCTCACTTACCAGCTCTCTTCTCAACCTTGTGCAGTTAGGATTCTTTCCCTATCATTCCATTTGAAATTACTCCACCACTCCACTCCCTCATTCCCCCAACCCTCCAAAAGGTGAATAATAACCTCTTAATCATCATTTCACAGAATTCATTGTTACAAAGGGATGGTTCTCTGGATAGAAGATTTACAAAGGAATGAAAATATTAAGGAAAAAGGATATACTTACACCTGTATTTTTAAAATGAACATTTTATGAAACTAATAGTATTTTCTTTCGGATAGTGTTACTAAATTAGTAGATCACAAGAATATTTTAGAATATGACTGAATTTCAGCAAGTCATTTTGACAGTTTTTCATGACATCTTTTAGCCTGGATAGTTGGATGAGAGTAAGAGAGAGTGAATTTGTAACTGATTAAGTAACTAAAGTAAAGGTTTGGTGAATCACAGACAGATGTCACTTAGAAGACTGAAGGTTTCTTGGTGGAGATCAGAGTTCTTGATCATTCCATATTTGTATTGATGATTTGGATGAAGACATAATATTTTTATCAAATTTGAATAATCCAAAGATTTACTTGTTTTTAGCTTAGGCAACTAAT
Organism: Macrotis lagotis; assembly: GCF_037893015.1. NCBI lineage: Eukaryota > Metazoa > Chordata > Mammalia > Peramelemorphia > Peramelidae > Macrotis > Macrotis lagotis. The sequence continues at coordinate 138,343,711 of NC_133664.1, read as the reverse complement.
TGATCATAGTATTTTGGCACCTACTCTGGCTTATTGTCTTTTAGCATACTGATGATTAAATGTCTTCAGGTCTTCCTAAACTTTTTTCTTTGACCTCATCAGGCTACAGAGTCAGCTGGGTGGCCCAGTGGATCCACTGTGGTGGGATCAGGGAATTGTTATTGAATCATTTCAGTTGTGTGCAACTCTTCTTGACCTCATTTGGGGATTTCTTGGCAAAGACGCTGGAATGGTTTGCCATTTCCTTCTCTGGCTTTTTTTTACAGATGAGGAAACTGAGGCAAGCAGGGTTAAGCTACTTGCCTAGCTACTAAATGTCTGAGGCTGTATTTGAACTCAGATCTTCCTGATGCTCTGTACACTGCATCACCTAGCTGTCCCACCTGAGCAAGTGTGGCCTCAGACATTTATTGTGTGACCCTGGATAAGCCACCTGTCTGCCTAAGTTTCCTCACCTGTAATAGCAACTTGAAATACCAGCACCATAAGAGAGAACAGCAAACACGTGACTGTTGATTTTATAAAGTACTGAAGGAGCCATTTGACAAGAACAGAACCAGACGAAGCTTGTGCCATATCCAGTGAATATTTAAGAATTTATGGAAAGATTTTCAAGATACTGAACTGACAGGGTTGAAATGCTCAAGGTCTTGTTTAACTTGGCAGAAGTATGTGGTCTGCCTAGTCTCTTAGTGACGCAAGTCCCCAGTCATGGCATATGCATTTTTTCTTTTTTATGGATTAATCAAGCAGTTTATTTTGCAGCCTAATTGCAAAGCATGTTCCCTCATCAGGAGTCTTTCTTTGTTAAATGACATGTTAGAAAAATACATAATACATAATACATTTATATGCTATTGAACTGCTTTGTTATCTTTAGCTCAGATATTTCTCTTCCAGTAAAAGAACCTTATACTTGAAATAAATGAACAGGAAAGATATCATTTTGTATCTGAGGATTTAGAGAAAGGATCAGTATTAGAAACCATGATGGTACTGTATGATTCAGCTAGTAAAGCTTTCAAAAGCAATCAGATGCAGGTTGGTTAACATATACCTACCATGACTTCCAATAAAGTAGGTTATAATCTGTAGAGTCTCTTTTTTCTGGACTCCCTCAATCTCCCCCAGGCAAGTGGTGGAGGGGCAGGAGACAAATACTCCATCAAGATTCCCAAGTATCTGTTATTCACCAAAACACCAGTGAATAAATACCTTTCCAGTCTCTGATCCACTCCCACTCTCATGGCACTTAGTAGAACAAGGCTCTGATGTTCAAAGACACCAGGTGAAGATAATTTACAATGTTCCCATACACAACGGTTTCCAACGATAATCAACTGCAAAGAATGTTTCTGAGCTGGATATGACTGACAGTCATAGTAACTGGAAATCACTTTCAGTATAGAATGTGTTGCCATTAAAAATAATGGAAAGCAGATTGAGTTAGTATTGCTTTATTATATTATTAAGAAAATTATTTTTTCTTTTTCTGATGCTGTGATTCCTGCTTTTTTTCTGAAATTAACAGAAAACAAAATAATTCCTAAATATTTTTCTCTGCAAAGTGCAATAGAACTCTGGAAAACAACCGACATCTTGGAATATAGGATTATTGTTCCTTTATTCAGAATTTTGCTAAGAACATTTGTACTTTCAGTGTTTCTTGTTCTTAGATATATAGTTATAGTGGAATACCAATGTTCTTAAGATAATTTTTATATTTGTAAGCTTTGATATATTTTCTGTTAAAATGTTGATGCAGTCTGTTTCATAGGATTATACGAGCATAGATGTAGAGCTGGAATGGACTTTGGAGACTGTTGAATTCAACCAAAAAACCCCCTTCCCTGTTCCTCACTTTTTAAATAGAAAAGCTACATGTTTTGCCAAGGGTTTCATAACTAAGGAAGTGTCTGTAGCTGGATTTGAATTAGGGCCTTTCTGATTCCAAGAACCTGCTCTAGTCATTATGTCATCTAGTTATAAAGGTACCTGATTAATTTTTAAAAGTGAATCTCTTCTGTATATGGTAATACATGTTTAATGAAAATTTAGGTACCCTTCTTTTGATACACATGGCAATGTGTATTTTTTCTCATAAACATTTTTGAACACTTGAAAGAATTAATTTTCAACAAGTATTTGTTGAGCATTTTTCATTTGTAAGGCATTGTGCTAGGCATGGGCGGAGTTCAAAGATGAAAAACTAGACAGTCTCTCAACTCGAGAAGGTTATATTCTACTACTGGGAAGATGCATCTTGGCCTTACCTTATAGGTCTCATTGTTTAGTCTAGATGTTTTCCATGACACTATGAACATGTATGGAAAATAAATTTTTCATGTTGAAGGTACATTATAATTTCAGATTCTTATTACATAAGAATGAAATGAACATCCTATTGATCTTTTTTAACATCAGAAAAATACTTTAATTATTTAGAACTATTAATTATTCATTCTTTATGCTCTTTAATCTGGAATTCATTATAATTTTTTCTACAATTACAGGGAAAACCCTGCTTTTGTCCATTTCAAATATTTTTCTTTATAAAAAAAGTTTAAAGTAGGCATTTAAAAAGGTATATATATATATATTCATAATTTGTTATACATTGTTTTATTTATCATTTATAAGAATTTAATAACTGTCTTGAACTTTTTTAAATTGTTGACTAATAACAAAGTAAAAATTTGAATTTTTGGAAATTTGGGCTTCTATTATGTCACACAGTATACAATTGTATGATGGAAACACTAAGAGTTCAAATCAAGTTACAACTCATCAATACACTTTAAACTATCATAATAAAAAGAAAAGTGAAAAATAATGCCTCATTCGAGATTTGAAGACAGATTTCAAAATCCACAGAGAATATTGTGATTATTTGAGTTAGTCTAAAGAGCTTTTGGCCCTAACTTTTGTGATCTTCACATAAAAGATGACATGTGTTCAAGGATAATTCTTTTAATCCATCCAATAAGAATCCTATTAACTTTCTCAAGAATCATTTTACTTGTCACTGATTGTAGTTCAGATCTGTAAACAGTTTTGTTGATTATTGAAATATTATTTACTTCATAAAAGATTATATATTTCATTTGTGAATTCATATTCACATTCTATGAATTGCTATATTCTGTATTTAAGTGAGTTCTCATTTTATTGTCTTTGAAAGAAATATCTTAGTATCATTTAATAGGAATTACTTCATTCTTTTCATAAAGCAAATCATCTAGGAAAGAAAGACAATTGATAAAATGCTTTTAAAACCCAGACTTCAGGTAGAAGACTTCTTTCATGTAGAAGAGGGATTTTGTTTTTATTTTATTTTATTATGTTTTTAGGTTTTTCTTTTTTGCAAGGGCAAATGGGGTTAAGTGGCTTGCCCAAGGCCCCACAGTTAGGTAATTTAAGTGTCTGAGGCTGGATTTGAACTCAGGTACTCCTGACTCCAAGGCTGGTGCTCTATCTACTGTGCCACCTAGATGCCCTGCTTTTATTTTATTTAAAAAGGAGGGTAGCATTCAGCTTATGGGAATTTAGCATGTTTCATATTTTGACTTCCTCTTCTATTTTTGATTCTTGGCTTTGCTTAAATGTATTACCACTGTATAATACCTGGAAGTTCCCTGGCCTCTTTATTTTGTTCATTGTGGCATTATCCTGTTGCATCTGTTCTTGATGTATACTTAAAAATAATGGATACCTTCTCTATAAAAGCTGAGGATTAATGAACAGTATTTGAAAATCTATTTTTATTGTGATGGAGCCAATTTATGGAAATTTAAAGTACTAATACAGTGATGCATTTTTCATTTAACCCCTATTATTGCTTTGAAAGATCTATATTTTTATTGTTCATGATGCAGATTTCAGATCTTTTTCTTTTTTTTTCTTTTTCTTGGGCCAGAAAAAAATCACCTGATGGACAATATGTTTTATTCCTAGAATAAAATTCTCATTGTGAATTATTAGTATTTTACATATTTAAAGCGCAAAACTATTTTAATAGAACATAAGAAAAGAAAGCTAATAAAACATTGATCATAGGCTAACAATTCTTGCTAAAGTAAATATGGTGATTAAAAGAAGTTTGGGATTTTGACAAAAATGGTCTTTTTAATATTCTGACTTGCTATGTTAATGAGAACATGAACTGTCTTCATTTCCCCTTTTCCAACAATTTAAAATTTACATAAACAATTATGCTATTGAATTTTTATTCTAATGCCCAGGAATATTTACTGATAAAACAACTTCAGTTTCTTCTATTCCCCTTTTCCCCCATATCACATTTCCTGCACAACTGATGATAGATGATGGAAACAATGACTAAGATAGACATTGTTTTTAAGATACAGTCAGCATACTGAATTCTCAGACATCAATTTAAAAATAAATTCCATACTGAATGGTATGTAGTGCATGTTCATGTCACAAAACAGTCTGGAAAAATCTTTGCCTTCCTCTGGCTCTATGCACTAAAACTTTTTTTCCTTTTTTGCCTGTTAAGAAATGGAAAATAGCCCTCTGTCTGGGATACATAAATTTTTGTGTTTCTTCCCCCCTCCCCCAAAATAGAAGATATTTTCACCATTTACTCTTTGGAGAGAGAGAGAGAGATGAAATAGCTGTTTACCCTCGCAGTGTGATTTGATGGGTCTTACTCTGCCTGCCTTGGAGAAGCAAGACCCACAGAATTTTGAAGACTGTTTTGGTAGAAAAGATCTAAATGTTCCTTCAGCTTTTATAGCTGAGCAAACTTTACTGTGGAAATGCCCTTGAGGGGAGTCTCAGTAGTTCTGGGTTTGGTTTATGCTTGAATGACTAAGACGAATACAGTTAGATCTGAAAAATTGACTTGGTTAGAGAGTTAGTTTGAAGTTTTCATGGAGACTGGTATAGTTTGAAATGTAATTTTACATAATCTCTTTATATATTATTCCATCTCTGATCTTGACCATCCTTTAATGTTCAATGTTCCATTGGGCATCACTTGTATGCCCATAGAATGACTTGTGATGGGTGACGATCATTTCATAAGATTTCACAGTCAATTCTTGGAATTCGTATTGTGCCATACAAGAAATTGCCACAAGAGAGAACATCTTTCACATAAAGAACTTTAATATTTTCACTTCTTGAATCTCCATAGCTATTACATCAGTGTATTGTAGACCTTTGGAAATCTGTTTGTGTCTTAGAGAACTGAAGACATTTCTGATTTTCTTCTCTTAGAAAGAGATACTTCTGAAATAGTCTATGTTTCTTGAATAGATGCTTTTCAACATTTTTAAGCTCATGAGGGCTTTGCTGCAGGTCCACATCTCTTTTGTTCTATCAGATGAACTGATCACATTGCTCTGGGCGACTGCTCTCTAGATTTTTGAAAGCTTTTCTACCTTTGGATTGAAGTGAGTTTTCTCCATAATGTTGGTTGGTGAAAAAAATTGTTTGAAAACTTTGATTTTGATCCTAATCTTTTCCTTCTGAGTTTTCTGTTAGAAATGTCTATTTTGTTGACTAGGTTTCCAGGATGTTAATATGAACAGACTTGTAGCATTAGTGTTGTAGTCCATACCTTCAAATCTTAATCTTTTTACACTTTAACTGAGCATTTTACCTACTTCAAATTAAAATTACTGTAATAGTCTTGATTTTACATTCATCAAAATCACTTCATTTGTTGTTTCACTGGCACTTGTAAACATTCTCATACTGTGAGATCAGTCAACAGTATTTGGGAATATTGCAATTTTTAACTATAGTATCAACAGTTCTCATTTATGTAGCATTTATATGTTTTACTTACATTATCTTATTTGAGCCTCCCAACAACTCTTTGATTTAGTTACTACTATTATCCACCTTATAAAAATCTGGGAACTGAAGCCCAGAGAGATTTTGAGACTTGATCAGAGACACATAAAAGTTTGTGAGTGTCTAAGGTAGGACTCTTCCAACCTTTGTTTTCTCTGGATTGCCTATATTATGATGAGGAAATAGGGTACTATTGTATTTCATATTTGAGACTAGATCACAGCATAGCAAATTACAGCAATGGATTATTTAATAAACATTTATTTAATTGGAGAATTTCCTAACAATTAGAACAAAATGAAGTGGATTTTGTTATAAGGTGGCAAGGTCTTTGTCTTCAAACAGAATATGGATGACCATTTATTGGTATGTGGTGGTGGTGGTGGGGGGGGATTCTTGATCAGGTATAGTTTGGAATGAATGACCTGAGGACTCTTCTAACCTTTATGATTCTGAGACTTTCCCCTTTATATTAATATTTGCCTTTTCCAATAGCCAGTTGGTTATGTTTGTTGCTATCATTACAATTAATAAAATAATTAAGCCCTGTGTATATCTTACACAGCTCTTTTATTTGTGATTCGTAGTTGGGGAGAAGAGAAGCAGGAGGAAGAAGAAATGAGGATGATGAGGATGAGGATTGCTGTAGAGAGGGACAGCTGTGATAAAAATCACAGACCTCTTTCACTCAGGGAGGTAAGACAGACAGACTTTAATTCACAGGTTGCACAACAGTTTACAAACTACTATAAAGTAGACAACTTAAGTTTTTTAGAGAAGTAGCAAGAAAATAAGTTTCAGTATTGACTTAAAAGAACAGACTGATAACCAGAAGCTGAGGGAAAGAAGGGCTAAAGTGAAGGCAGGAAACCACAAGGAGAATAGGCACATGGGAATCAGGCATAGGTACTTTCAAAAGGTGAAGAAGCTGAGTTTCTCAGAGGGTAATAAAGGGACAGTTAAGGGAGAATAGTAAAGAGGATAGTCAAGTTAGGAAAGGAAAGGAAAGGGGAAAGGAAGGGAAACAGTCATGAGTCTGTGAATGGGTTTAGATCAATGTAGATTCAGTTGTGTGGAGCTAGGACCACACTGGTCCAACAGCATGAAACTAGAATCACATGGATCCACCCTGGAGAAAGGAAGGGGGAAAGAAACTGGAATGGCCCAGCCAGGAGGCAAATAGGAAGAGAGGCCGGAGAGGAGGTGCTGACTCCTTAAGTATTTTCTGTGATGATAGGAGTAAGAGTGGTGTTTGAGGAGTGGTTTAACACCTGGTATAGGTGTGGTTTTCTTTTGAGCATGCCAGGTGGTGGTCCCCAAGGAGAAGTTAGTGCTTGAGGCAATGCAGTAGCATCTTCTTACATACTGAGCATGCTTCTGCCCTAAGTGTAAGATCAAGGTCAGACATGATCCCCCCCCCCCCAACTTCCCTCCCAGGTCTACATATAGTGATACCTGAGGGGTTTTCTAAAAGCCAATACAGGATAATACATTACAGTACTTTAAAAGTACAGGGAAAAAAAATACAAGATTTGTCCCCAACACAAAAGGGTCACAATATTTCTCTGTCCCCCCAGAACTGCCCTGCTACAGTACTGGTAGTGGTGGTGGCAGTAGTGGTAATAGTAATAGTAGTAGTGGTGATGAAGAAGAAATGTTAAGGCTCATCTTGCATGGCCTGTGAGTGGGGGAAATATTGTTGGGCACACCTGGACACATTCTGTGGGCTTCTGATTTCCATTCTATTGTTAACTAGAAAAATAGCCCCAAGGTGAGACACCAAGAAACCCTACTGGAATGTGAATGTTTTAAGTCTTTCCCAAATCTATCCCTATGGTTTTTCCCACAGAAACTGGGCACCTAGATGGTTGGCGAGAAATATTCAGCCCCTTCTAAGATGCAAATCTACTAAAGATGGGAATTATCTCAAATGCCCCACCTCTCCCCAGCATGTACTACATGTGTGGCTTCCATATGTAAATCCAGACTTTACAGATGAAAGTGACTGTTCTCCCTAGTCCAGCTGCCAACTGGCAGCTGTTTCTATGTCCTGTTCTTTCCCCTTTTTATTATCTGACCAGCTGCTCATTCCTCAGGGGATTGGCCACTCCCAACTGCCTTTAATCCCTTTGTTCTCTCTTCTTTGACTTCTGCCTATCCAGGTAATTCTTGAATAAACCATCTTGTCCCTAAATTTCTTCTGGGTCAGAGTTGAGCTTTTACTTGAGTTTGTTTCATCCACCTTTAGCCAACTACATTTCCCCTCCTCTCCCTCATTAGTAGTAGTAGTAGTAGTAGTAGTAGTAGTGATGGTGGTGGTGATGGTTTACCAACTAGATTTCTTTCTTAAGAACCTTGCTTGAAACTCAAATTACTCTAGCTGTCATTTGTCTAACCAATAATAGGTCCCAACCCAAGCCTCAACACGGTCCTTGTTTGGGCCAAGATAACTCAGATTGACTGTAAATAACAATTGTTTCCTGTTTTGCTCAGAAAGGGTCTTCTGCTCCCAAATTGATTTTTTTTTAATTGGTAAAAAAAAGGTTCTTAATCATTGTTCGGGCCTTGCCCCTATCAAACAGACCTGGGAAAGACCTTAACTTAAAAAGGTCTCCTGCTGTTTTGGGGAGCACCTCCAGTCTTCCTGAACTCTCTCTCTCTCTCTCTCTCTCTCTCTCTCTCTCTCTCTCTCTCTCTCTCTCTATATATATATATATATATATATATATATATATATATATATATATATATATATATATATTTTTTTTTTTGGCCACTGGATGGCTCAGGAGGAGAAAGTGAGGTTGGTGACTTTGCACAACCTTCCCTCCCTTAAATCCAAATTCACTTGTAAGTCATGGCTTTACTTCTTTTAATGTCATGATCTTTTTTCAAGACAGAACAAACAACAACAACTATCTGTAGTTATGACATTGTAAAATGAATCTTCTTAGGACAGTTTTCACATAAACTTTGTGATCATGGTATTTCATTCCTGATTGAAGAATGACAAAAAAGTATGTAAGATATAAGCCACACTAGATTTACTTTCTGTATTTTAGAAGAGTGAAACTAGAAATCCTAAGGGAAGTCATACGGCTACTGGAAGTTAAGGACTTGATTCAATGTCTGTGGTTCTTTTGTCCCTATATACAGAATCACTGCTTTATTTCAGACTCTTCATTAGATTCTAGAAACTGCCTTGTAGAACACTTCCCTTGGTAAGAACTGAGACCCCTGGGTTGGGCTCTTAGTCTCACAAATATAGGCCGTGATTAAAAAAAGGGGGGCAGAATGGAGTATGTGTATGTGTGTGGGGGGCATATGAGTGACAGTGACATGACTCTGAATGGATTTTCATTGGCAGAGTGGGCAGTGATCAAGTCACCCCCTCCAGTTAGGACTGAAGACTACAGTCATCTAGTCAAGCAATGTTCAAGATTGAAAGGATCCTCAGAAGACATGTATTCCAGCTCCCTCTTGGTACTGAAAAGGAAAATGAGTTCTAGAAACATTGTACTTACTTAAAATCAAACAGATACTTTTTTTTTAGGTTTTTGCAAGGCAAACGGGGTGAAGTAGCTTGCCCAAGGCCACACAGCTAGGTAATTATTAAGTGGCTGAGACCGGATTTGAACCCAGGTACTCTGACTCCAGGGCCAGTGGTTTATCCCCTGCACCACCTAGCCACCCCCAAACAGATACTTCTATCAGAACTAGAATCCAAATTTCTGGGTATCCAATGTTGTCTTCTTTCCTGAATGGTGGTTGAGATGGTACTTTCTTTTGTTGGAATTCAGCAGTGGAAGGGACTATGATGGAATCCTCTTGGTAGTTAATTATCTCCCCTTCCTTCCTTCTCTCTTTGGGACCTGGTCATTTTGGCTTTTTGACTGCTATTCCTTGCTCTTCTTAATTGGGAGATTTTGTGAAATGGGGGAAAGAGCCTAATCAGGTAGGACAGTTTTGAAAACAGCCCATTAAATTTATGAGGTTCTTAGAAAGGAAAGCAAGCCAGGAGTATAGACTTGTAGCTTTATGTAAAATCCCTTTTCCTAGTCTCCTTTGTGTATGGAAATACTCATCTCATTTGATTTTAAGTTCAGAATTAAAAAAAAAAGAACAATCTATACCAAATGTGTTTTTATGTGGGGAGAGCCCAGGACTGGAATGAGGAGCAACTTGAGTTTGCATAATGGTTCTGGTTTTTAATAGTTCTGCAACTTGGGGTGAGTCACTTCATTTCTCTGACTCCTAGTTTTCCTCATCTGTAAAATGGAAAGAATAACATTTGCACTACTTACCTCATAGGGACATTGTAAAGAAAAATGTGCTTTGTAAACATTAAAGAAATAGATATATGTGAGCTCTTAGGATTATGTGTAGGACTGGTAAGGGTAAAAGGGGAGGGGGCTCTTTCTTTAGAGGAGGAGGGGAGTGTGTGTGTGTGTGTGTGTGTGTGTGTGTGTGAGAGAGAGAGAGAGAGAGAGAGAGAGAGAGAGAGAGAGAGAGAGAGAGAGAGAGAGAGAGAGATGAGACAGAGAGAGACAGAGTTTTTGGGGGGGCATTGCTGAGCATGTGTTTGTATACATGTAGCATTTTGTAGATGGCTCCAGGCCAGAGTTAGTGTTACGTTGGCCTCAAGGGGAAGCTAGATTAAAAATAAGGAAATTAAAAAATAACATACCAAGAAAAAATCATGCTGCTGGAATACAACCAGGACACCTTGACCTAAGGATCAGTCTACTCTGAAGAGACATAAAAAAATTAGCCAAAGTTAACATATTTAACTGAGAACTGGGACTGGCAAATAAAAACCAGTTCTGGATATTGAACAAAGATATAAGAGGAGAGAGGGAGAAAAAGAGGAATTGTGGTAGAGCAGGAAAGGAAAGAGAACTCCTTAAAGAAATTTTTCTATAATATTCTTTGAGAAAAATTGAAATCCATAGTTAACTGTGAGAATTGTGAAGGGTATAATAGCATCATTTCAAACACCACAACAGCTATCAGTTGTATACAAACAAAATATACTGGGTATTATTAGACATTATTAACAAACCATTTAAAAACATTGATACAACAAGTATTTTAACTACTTCCACATCTTTATTCTTAGGAACAAATATGTCACATAGTTTAAGGAAAGCTTCTCAATCTCTAATGAGATTAAGATAATGTGGTCTAATGCCTGAAAAAGTGAGAAGGAGCTTTTTTGCAACAATGACAAGTGAAGTTGATGGGAATTAACAGCTTTTGACTGTTAGTTCTTGGCCAAAAGGGTAGTACTGTAATGTGATCTGTCTTTGGCATGAGTATGTGACAGTATGAAATACTGTTTTACTGTCCATTTTATTTAAGAACATACTTTTATCTCTGAAGTGATATCATTATTGCAGACCTTTTTGCATTATATATAGATGTAAGTGTAAATAATATATACAAAATTGTTTGCATATATTCCTGGATGGAAATTTTAATGAACATTATAAACCATGCTATAGCATTGCATATATACTTAGTTTGTAACAAGATAAAGTGTTTTATTTAGCAAAAAAGGAAGAACTTTAAAACATATATGCACATATAGATACATAGATGGATAGAGAGATAGATAGATAGATAGATAGATAGATGGATAGATAAGCAATAGTTCCTTCCCTTATTTCTTCCAGTCTTGTAGCTGTGACCTTGTTTTGTTTGGATAGTTTTTTTTTGTTCAATTAGTCATTTGGTTTTGCAAAATAAATTCATCACATTAAAACATTAAATACAAAAAAATGAAGTCTTACTGGTCACTGTGACATAGTGATCAATTTGTGTTTCATCTCTGGGAAAAATAGAAACTGATGCATCTAAATGAATAATTTTCTATCCAGTGTTCCAGTAGCTTGCTATTTCAAATTAATTTTCTGTCTATTTGTTTTGGATTCCTTATGGATCATACTATTCAGAAATGAAGGAAAAAGATGACCTAGGGAATTGTAAATGTAAGATTTAATAATAATAGCCATTTATGCTTAACATCAGACAGGTTTTTTTTTCACCTAGGTGGAAGTTATGAATGTTCATATATAATAGGGATGTGTATGTACATGTATGCATATTTTAGAATTTGTTTTGAAGTTAAAATTACACCTTATTCCTTGAGGATCAGAAGATAATTCCTCTATAGCATTGGAGAAGTCTGTAACACGTAAGAGATACATTTTTCATTTAGAAAAAAATTAAGATTTTATTTTTGGTTCTTCTGACTTAATTTTGTAAAAGAAAAAAAAGTTACTTTTTTATTATAATTCTATTTTTAGAATGATTTTTTTCCCTGAGCATAAAGGGGGGGCTTAGAAAGACGCATCATGAAAGGATATCAGTGCTCTGCCTCTTTAATTTAAAGATAGCAGTAGTGTGCATGTGTTCAACGTCACATGCCAGGAAACTTTCCCTAAAGCAGCCTGGCCGTCTAGTGGCCCAGTGTGACTGTTACATTTCTTGTCTGATTGAGCTGATAGACAGACTTCTTTGAAAAAGTAACTGGCTTCCTGATTCTGCTTATATTTTACTTGCATTATGGAATATTCAGGTAAAGTTTAACTTACTTCCTCCCTCTGTAAGTTATAGCAAAGATCGTTTTAGTTGTGATTGTGTTGGTTTTGTTTCTATTTTTAGATTTGTGAAAGAATTTGTTCTCAGGTGGTTAAATAGGGAATTTGCTCCAGAAAGCTGGGGCCAGTAACTGAAGGGAATATATTTGTAGGTCTTTTAGCTTTTACTTTAGCATTTTTGTTTCTGGATCACATTTGAATAGATTTTTAGAATGAGTGGTTCTGTAGTACACTAATATTTTTTGCCTGGACTAAAAGAAGGAAAACTGTAAATACTTCAAATTTGGGACTTAACTAAGAGAAAAACAAATCTAGTGAAGAAGTTTAGATCTGGAGGTATTAATAAATTGTTTGCTGTATATACAGTTAAAGAGTAAAATTGAATTGAAAAATTGAAATTTTGTTTTGTGTTTGATGAACTGGTTGATTTCCTGATAAACTACATAATGCTGTGGGATGTTCAAACTTGATTTTAGCAGTTAATTGAATTGTCAGAATTATTATAATCATATTATCATTCTACTTTTAATCTCTGTTTTAGTTACACAAAGCTATTAATGTTGTTGCTTGGCTGATTCATGAACTAAGAGCTTAATGATGGAAGAGCTTAAGAATAATGGCAAGGTTGTCTTGACCAAAGTTATAGTAAGTGACTAAGTGGAAGATTCTGTTGGAAAGGGATTGAGGGTAAAGAAAACAGGGCATCATTTTGGTTTGATAGTTATAGTCACATTATGGAATATTCAGGTAAAGTTAACATTTAATTTATTGCCTACCTCTTTAAGTTTTAGCAAGGATCATTTTGGTTGTTTTGGGTCAGGGCAATATAATGAACCCCAGTACCAAAAATTTTGGTACCGAATTGTTGATGGCAACAAGAATACAATTTTCATGTGGATTTCAGTGTGATTGCCCTTTAGTAAATGTCCTTTTATATTAGGCTACTTGGAACGAAATGAATTTACTTATATACCAGAGAAGAATCACCCAGTATGATGGAAACTTTTCATTGTGCATTTGGTAGCTTCAGACTCTTTAAATATTACTTGTTAAAGTGATAACTCAGTATTTTTGTGGGGTTTTTTTTTTTAGCTTTTGCAAGGCAATGGGGTTAAGTGACTTGCCCAAGGCCACACAGCTAGGTAATTATTAAGTGTCTGAGGTTAGATTTGAACTCAGGTACTCCTGACTCCAGGGCCAGTGCTCTATCCACTGCGCCACCTAGCCGCCCCATTTTTTTTATTTTTGTGGGTTTTTTTTTAAGATAACTCAGTATTAATAATTTATTTTAAACTATGGATGTGATTTACTTTAGGTAAAACCTGGTTTAAAATCATATGTAAATTGGGCCATTGTAAAGGGATCATTTTCAGTGTTCCAGTAGCTTGCTATTTCAAAGAATGATGATTATTTTAAACAAATCATTGACTTTGAATTTATCTGTTCTTTAAATTTGGTTATTCATATTTCGAGGTCTGTCTAAAGCAGATTATACCTGTACTGCAACTTATTGCCTTATAGGTTGATTCCATTTACTTTCAGCGTTGATTTAGTGCAAGTTTTTTTTTTTTTGTAAAGATATTGAAGTAAAAGCATCTATGGCTAACTTCATGCCTCCTCTCTTTTTAATACCAATATCTATAAAAATAGTAAGAAACAAATCCAAACTCTTTTTTTCTTGTAAAGAGAAATTTATATATATTACACATAATGGATTTTGGGAAAATATTAGAGATGATGGGTAATAACAAAAAATAAGAAACAAAAGTCGACAAGAAGAGGAAAATTTCTAAAAAATTAATTGATATCGAGATATTATTAAAAATATAGGAAATGGTGTGGCTTATTTTTCTTCTGTTTTAAAATATATTAGTAAACACATCTGAAGAAGTATGACTCCATGTTGTAAAGCTATACCCATTTTAGGATGGTTTTTAAAAGTATTTCGAGCTGGCTAATTAAATTTTATAAAGAACATACTTTTCAGTTCCTCAGAATATGTAAATAAGTAAATTGCATTTCTTTTGGGGGAACTAATTGTTCTTAATTAGGAACAGTCATATGATTTGGGAGCCTATCACTTGATTAAGACTGTTAAATTTATTATATAATGTATTATTAAGTATATTATTAAATATACATTTTATTCATATAAATTGAACAGTATGTTAGGTGCTGAGAAAATAATTACAAAAGTAAGATCTTCCTGCTCCTCAAGGAACTTACTGTACTGGAGAAATAGAACAGGTTCACAGATAAGCAAATGCTGTTATCTATATATTCAAAATATACATTGCCTGATGGAGGAAGGTATTAGTAATTTGGAGAATTGAACAAATTCTCCTTAAGGAATTGACTACTGAGTCAAGCCTTGAAGGCTACTTATGGAGGAGAGACATCAAAGGATACTGGGATGGGTTGTGCAAAGTTATGGCAATGGACCACAAAACATCATATATGAAAACCAGGTAGTAGGTCAGTTTGACTATATAGAGTGTGAAAGGAATGATATATCTATCATAAGCCTAGAATGTGATATGCTGTGGCCATATTGTAAAGGGTATTCAATCAAATGGAGGAGTTTGTATTTTCCTTTTTTCCCTTAAATTTAATTTTGTTTTTTTTCCTGACTAATAGGCATTTATCTTCTATCCTTCCCATTCCTACCCAACCACATGAATAAAGGGGAAAAACCGCTTTATAATAAATATACACAGGCAACAAAAGAAATTTTTACTTTGGCAAAGTCCACAAATGTACAAATAGTTCTGTATTATAAGCTTATCACTTCTCTAGGAGCAGATGTTACTTAATATGCTTCATCTTTGATCTTCTGGAATCATGATTTGTCTTTGTACTAATTTTAAAGTCTTTCCAAGTTGTTTTCACTGTGCATTAATCCATAAAAGAATTCTCAATTTCTTCTTAAACTGTCCATTTTGTAATTTCTTATGGTACACTACAATTCCATTACATTCATATTCTATACTTTATTTGGTCATTCTTCAACAAATGGGTACCCGTTGAATTTGTCATTTTGTATTACTTAAAACTACTTTAAATGTTTTTGCATTTGGGAGAATCTTTTCTACTTTCTTTGATCTCTAAAGGAGTATATATCTACTAATGGCACCACTGGGTAAAGGGGTATACAATAAATATTTCAATGACTTTTGGGGCATAGTTCCAAATTCAAGAATAGTTGAGTCACTTGACAGTTCCACCAATAATGTGTCTGTTTTCCTGAAGCCTGTTCAATATTTGTCATTTTTCTCCAATCTGATTTTTGCCAATCTGATGAGACTGAAGTGGTCTCATTGCTTTAATTTGAATTCTCTATAGAACCATTGCTATTGATATATTAGAATTCTTTGTTAAGAAATTGACTTTTCATGTCTTTTGTCCAGTTGGAGATTGGTCTTTAGTTTTATGAAGTAGAATCAGTCCCTTTTATATCTTCGATATGAGATTTTCATCAGAAAATACTTGATGAAAAGATTTTTCCCAGTTGTTTACCATGTAATTTTGACTGCATTGGTTTTGTTTTTTTGTTTTTTGCAGAAGCTTTTTAATTTTATATAAAAAAATGTCCATTTTAATCTTTTAACATTCTTTGTCTTGTCTGATCAAGAACTTTCCCTTATTCAAAGATTGGAAAAATAATTTCTAATTTTTACCTCTAAATTTGCTTATTGTGTCATCTTCTATGTCTAAATCATATATTCATTTGGAATTTATCTTGCTGTATGGTATGATAAATTGGTCTATATCTAGTCTTTGGATTTATCAAACAGTGGACTTTGTATTTTGTATGTTGTAGACTTACTCCTTGATAGTAAAGTTTGAGATCTGGCACCACTATGTTTCCATTCTTTCGTATTTTATTATTAATCTAGAGATTCTTGATATTTTTCTTTTATGTGACTTTTGTTATTGTTTTTTCTAGTTCTATAAAATAATCTTTTGATAATTTATTATGACACTGAATAAGTAAGTTAATTTAGGTAGTATTATATAATTTATATTGGCATAGACAAATTAATACATTCCCAAGTGTTTATGTCCGACTTGGTTTCTATAAAAGATTTCTTTGTTATTGGATTCATCCAGGTCTAGATATGTCTTGGTAGATTGATTCCAAAATCTTTTATAGTTTCTGTGTATTTATTGTGAATGAAATTTATCTTTTTCTTCCTGCTGGGTATTGAAGGTAATATGCAAGTCCTTTGAATATTTAATTTTATATTCTGCAACTTTGCTGAATATGTTGTTTCAATTACATTTTTGCTTATCCAAATACATCATCATATCAGTTGCCAGAAATGATAATTATGTTTCTCATAGTGCTTATTCCCTTGATTTCTCTTTCTTGTTTTGTCCCTACAAATGTATCCCTGATATTATATTAAATAGTATTGGTGATAATGGGTATTCTAGCTTTATCCTTAATCTTATTATAGGCCTTCCACTTTTTCTTATTATGTATAATATTTGTTTATCCTTTTATATTGACTTGATTTACTAAATTAATCAAGAATTAACTTATTCCTATGCTATTCTTAAATGAATGACAGATTTTTCTGACATTGCTAGCATTTATTGATATAATTATGTAGTTTTTATTTTTTTATATAATTAATTAATATGGTTTAGTCTAGAGCCAACATTTCATTCCTGATTAAATTAAAAAATTAAATTAAATTAAATTATATATATATAAATTAATTAAATTAAATTAAAAAACAATGTATAATCTTAAATTTTTTTTTGTAATCTATTTGGTAATATTTACTTAAAATTCATTCATTAGGAATTCATTAGGATTATTAGTCTAGCTATAATAGGGGTGCTTAACATTCTTTTTAAAGTCACAAATACTTTTGGCAGTCTGGTGAAGCATATATGCCCCTTCTCTGAATGTTTTTAAGAATATAAAATAAAATACAAATATAATATATAATAAAAATAACATGAAAAATACAAATACAATTGGTTTTTTTGAAATTCAGTTATCAAAAAAAGTTAATGGCCTCTAGGTTAAGGACCCTTGATCTCTAGTTTTCTTTGTGTCTCCTTGCTTTAGGTGTTATGAATATATTTGTATTATAGAGAGCTATTAAAGGACTTCCTTTTCATATTTAAAAAAAATAGTTTATCCTCTCCGGGCGGAGCCAAGATGACAAGAGCAGATCATGTCTTAGGTGCTCTCTCATAAATCTTCGAAACTAAGGACTTTAACTAAATTTTCAAGAGACAGAACCCACAGAGGAAACGAGTGAAGCAGTTCTCCTACTCAAGGTAACCTGGAAAAGAGCAGAAAGGCTCTGCTCCCTGGGGTCGGAGGGGTGGCCTGCCAGAGGGGCGGCCCACCAGAGCAAAAGAACTTCAGCCTCCTGGAGGTGGCCCCAGGGCACTGGGAGCCTCGGCTCACAGCAGCGGGAGAGTTCCCTGACCTATGCCCTGGGGAGCACCTGGCACAAATTAGGGGAACAGCAGGGACCTCTGCCAGAGTGAGCACGTGAAGCCCAGCCCTCAGGATACACAGCAAGCAGCTTGGCCACCACAGCCCAGATCCAAGAACAGAAGCAGGTGGACCCAGTAAGCAGGAGCCTCTAGGGCATGAGCCCATTGAACTTAGGGAGGGGAGTGAAGAGAGAGACTGCAGAGCTCTGTCCTCTGCCCCTGGAACAGGACTCTGGGGCTCTGACCACATTCAGATCCTGATCACAGTCTAGGCCCCCCCATAGAACAGCAGGCCCCCCCCCCCTCAGCCCCATGGCAGGGGGGGGGCATATGGTCATTTACAGACCTGGAGGGAGGACAGAGCCTCGCACACTGAGACCCTTGTGGAAGTGTCCCAAAAGCTCAGGAAGCACCCCAAAACAGGCTTAGGCTGGAAAAAATGAGTAAGCAGAGAAAAAAGAGGAACACCAATCAGAAATACATTATCTATGATCCCAAGAAGGATCAATATACTCAGTCTGAAGATGAGGAAACACAAGCTCCTGCACCTAAAGACTCCAAGAAAAACAGAAATTGGGATCAGGCTATGACAGAGCTCAGAAAAGACTTTGAAAAACCAAATGAGGGAGTTAGAAGAAAAACTGGGAAAAGAAATGAGAGAGATGCAGGAAAAAACATGAAAATGAAGTCAGCAGCCTAGTCAAGGAAATCCAAAAAAATGCTGAAGAAAATAGCATGCTAAAAACCAGCTTAGGTCAAATGCATAAAACAGTTCAAAAAGTTATTGAGAAGAAGAATGATTTAAAAAGCAAAATTGGCCAGATGGAAAAAGAGATCAGAAAGCTCTCTGAGGAAAACAAATCCTTCAGATAAAGAATAGAACTCAGGGAGATTGATGAATTTATGAGAAATCAGGACTCATTACTTCAAAACCAAAAGAATGAAAAATTAGAAGAAAATGTGAAATATCTCATTGAAAAAACAACTGATATGGAAAACAGACTTAGGAAAGATAATTTAAAAATTATTGGAATACATGTGAGTCATGATCAGGAAAAGAACCTTGACATCATTTTCCAAGAATTACTACAGGAAAATTGTCCTGATATTCTAGAAGCAGAGGGCAAAATAGAAATGGAGAGAATCCATAGATATCCCTGAGCAAGAGACCCCCCCAAAAAACCAACCCCTAGGAATATTATAGCCAAGTTCCAGAACTCCCAAGTCAAAGAGAAAAAATATTACAAGCAGCCAGAAGGACACAATTCAAATACCATGGAGCTGCAGTCAGGATCACACAGGACTTAGCAGCAACTACATTTAAAGCTTGTAGGGCTTGAAATATAATATACCGGAAGGCAAAAGAGCTTGGAGTGCAATCAAGAATCAACTACCCAGCAAGGCTGAATGTCTTCTTCCAGGGAAAAAGATGGACTTTCAATGAACCAGGGGAATTTCACATGTTTCTGTTGGAATGGCCAGAGCTGAACAGGTGGTTTGATCTTCAAATACAGGACTCAGGTGAAGCATAGTGGTTGGAGGAGAAGGGGAAAATATGAGGGACTAAATGATGATGATGATGAACTGCATGTATTCCGGCATAGAAAAATGACACTGATAATATTTATATGAACCTTCTCAGTTAATAGAGCAGGTAGAAGGAGCTTTTATAGTTGAAGCACAGGAGAAAGCTGAATTTGAAGATAAAATATGGTGTAAAAATGGAGTCAATAGTAAAAAGGGAAATGTAATGGGAGAAAGAAAAAGGAGAGGGGGAATAGGCCAAGATATTTCATATAATAAGATTTTTCTTTATTATAATGAGCTATTGCAATGATATGGAAGGGGGGAAGACAAGGGGAATGAGAGAATCTTGGCTCCCATCAGAGGTAGCTAGGAGAGGAAACAGCATATATATACTCAATGGAGTATAGACATCTGGAGTAAGGAGAGAAGGGGGGATGGGGGGAAGGGGGGGATGTGAGTGATGGAGGAGAGGATGGACCATGGGGGAAGAGTGGTCAGATATAACACATTTTCATTTTTACTTCTTGCAAGGGGCTGGGATTGGAAGGCCTGCCCAGGACCATAGGGCCAGGTAGATGCTGGGCCTAAGGGGTGGTTACTATTTTATTTAATTTTGGTCTTTTTGTGTTCCTTTTTTTTTTTTGGTTTTTGCAGGGCAGTGGGGTTGGGGTGGCTTGCATGTCACACGGCTGGGTGATTGTTGGGTGTACGGGGACGGATATAGGCTCAGGTACTCCTGGCTCCAGGGTGGTGCTCCGTCCATTGTGCCACCTGGCCATACCTACAATTATTACTATTATTTTTTTTAATTTTAATTTTTTTCTTCCCCTTTATTTTATCGCTCAAGTGAGTCTATATTTTTTGGGGGGAGGGGGTATTTTGTTTACTCTTAAACAAGTATCTTATTAATGTATAAAAACATTATTTGTAAAAAAAATGTGCATACCCTTTGATCCAACATATCACTCCTTGGTCTATACCCTGAAGAGATGACGAAAAAGGGTAAAAACATCACTTGTACAAAAATATTCATAGCAGCCCTGTTTGTGTTGGCAAAGAATTGGAAATCAAGTAACTGTCCTTCAAATGGGGAATGGCTTAGCAAACTGTGGTTCTATTAGAAACTAGGAGGGATGGGAATTCAGGGAAGCCTGGAGGGATTTACATGAACTGATGCTGAGTGAGATGAGCAGAACCAGAAAAACACTGTACACCCTAACAGCAACATGGGGGTGATGATCAGCTTTGATAGACTCACTCATTCCATCAGTGCAACAATCAGGGACAATTTGGGGCTGTCTGCAATGGAGAATACCATCTGTATCCAGAGAAAGAACTGTGAAATTTGAACAAAGACCAAGGACTGTTACCTTAAATTTAGGAACCCCCCCATATCTTATTGTCTGATCTTGCTATCTCTTATACTTTATGTTTCTTCCTTAAGGATATCATTTCTCTCTCATCACACTCAATTTGGATCAATGTACCATGGAAACAATGTAAAGACTGACAAACTGCCTTCTGTGGGGGGTGGGGGTGGGGGAGGGAAGTAAGATTTGGGGGGAAATTGTAAAACTCAAAATAAATAAAATCTTTAATACAAAAATTAGTTTATACAATATTGGTGTGTGTGTTTCACCTTAAAGGAAATGTAGAGCTACTAATGCTCTTGAGTAGCCGAGTGATGTAATCAGACCTGCTTAAAGGATATCATTTTGGTATCTATCTAGAGGAAGGGTGGGAAATCTCTGGCTTATGGGTGGTATTGGTCTGGTGTTACCAAGGCAACTGCAGGCAGGACTCGAAAGTCAATAAATTTAGGTGATTTTTAGGGGTGAATTGATTAAATGTTTGACCAAATATATCCTGGGAATGATATTATAAATATCCAAATGACACTTGACAAAAAAAGGTTTCCCACCCCACCCAGAAAAGGAGAGATTGGATATGGGGAGAACATTTGGGATACTTTAGTAATGTTCTCAGTAAGAGATGATGAAGGTCTGAACTAGGGTATGATATTAGTATCAGGAAGGGTGTGAATTTGGCTGATATTTAAAAAAGGAGGTAGAATTTGTAAAACTTGTCAATTCATCAGATATTGGCTAGGATAAGAGTGAAGTGCATGAAGCTGACCAACTGGGGAGTCTAGAGAAAGGGTGGTATCTCTATTAAAAATAGGCAAATAAGAAAGAGGTACAGATTTAGGAAGGAAGAAAATGAGATCTACTTTGTTGTAATGTTGATTTTTGAGCTGTCTTTGTGATATCCAGATAGTGATATCCAATCAAGTGTTCTATCTTGGAGTAGCTCTGGATCTTGGAAGAGATTAGGACTACATATATATCAATAGATAAACATTTTGCAAGAATTTACAGTGTGCTAGGAAAAAGGAAATATGAGTGCAGTCAACTTTTTTCTATGAGTTTTGAGCTGTAGGATGATAGCATGGGGATTCAGAGAAAAACATGAAAGAGGGACTCTGCCCTCAAGAAGTTTAAGCTCTAATGGGATAAGATGGTCCATTACAAAGGAACCAGAAAGGGACAGAACAATGTGTAGAGTGGCATGGGTGATGATGGCTGGGAAATGATGCATTGTTTCTGGGCAAAATAAGACTAAAGCTAACCTGTGACAGCTCATAGATCGAAGAACTGAGGCCAAGTTTGCATTGAGATGAAGGTGCCAGTGATGGCTGGTGTGCAAGTGACATTGTGTGAAATTGTCCATAAAGAGGTGAAATTCTGATAAGAGAAGGAAGATAGAAGAGGAGAGAGGCCAGGACAGAGCCTTAGGGGGAGGGCAGAATTAGATGTGGATGTGTGGATCCTTCAGAGCAGACTAAATAATTTGCACATATGGGAAAAGAACCCTGAAGCATACAGAAAGATGAAGGTGTCAAACAGGTCACACATTGCTGAGAAGACAACAAGATGGAGGATGGGGAAAAGGCTTTATTGGATGTTACAGTAAAGATATCATTGATGACATTGAAGAGAGCTGCTTAAGCCCAGTGGTGGGGGATGCAATTCAGATTGTAAGGGCAGAGAATGGAAGGGTGAAAGTAAATATGATGAGTGTAGTCAGCTTCTTTTTTATGAGTTTGTATGTGTAAGGGAGGTGAGCTGTAGGATGATAGCTTGAACAATAGAAGGTTCAAGAGAAGATTTTTTTTTTTTGAGGATGGAGAATATCTAGTCATTCTTAGGTTTTTTTTGCAAGGCAAATGGGGTTAAGTGGCTTGCCCAAGGCCACACAGCTAGGTAATTATTAAGTGTCTGAGACCGGATTTGAACCCAGGGACTCCTGACTCCAAGGCTGGTGCTTTATCCACTACGCCACCTAGCCGCCCCTATATCTGGGCATTCTTGAAGGTTTTAGAAAAGGAATCAATTGAATCAATAGATATTCAAAATTAGATTGAGAGAGGTTAATCAAAGTGACAAGGTTCTGGAGGCGACAGGAAAGGAAAGACTCAAGGAAGGTTGCAAGTGGAGGGCTCAGGGTTTATATTAGAAAAGAAGAGAGCAATCTCATCCTCAACCTTGAACAAAGAAATGAAGGGATGATGATGATGAAATAATCTTAAGTGCAGAACTGGGTAAGAGAGGGAAGGAGTTTTTTTTCAGTGAAGCCTAAGACAAATTTGCCCTTTGAGAGAGAGAGAGAGAAAGAAATAGAGGGATAGTGGTAGTGTACTAAGCTTGAAGAGAGAAGATATTTGGGATAGCCATTCCAGGGAGTGTGATAGAATTTATTAAATAAGAGAAAACGTGAAAACTTACTTGAGATAAGATAACCCATTTTTCAAAGATTCAGTTAGTATAGTTGTATAGTCAGACTTTAGGTCTGAAAAGGGACATACAAGACTTGTAGAGCAATGATGAATTATAGATGGTGGAAGAAGAATACTTATTGATGATAGTTGAGGTAAAGATGTAGGGTGCAGGGTGTAATCAAGGGAATTGAGAAAGTTTATACACTGGGAAGATGTGTTAGTCAATCCTCTCTTTTCACAGATGAGAAAAATGGAGTCCAAAGACATCACTTGTCTTGATCAGGATCCCAGAGTGAGCGGCAGCCAGTATTCAAACCCATGCCCTCTAACTTCCAACTAATGTTCTTTCTGGTACGATGGCATTGCATCTTCCAATATTCCATTTGAAATTTGGTATTTGAAGAGTGATAGCCATATTTAATATTGGATTTATTTGTACAGAAAATGCCCCCCATGCATTCTATAGACATCCTTGGAAAACTGTCTTAGTTTAAATCTTCCTACATCAGAGGGGCTGTGGTAAACTTAAATAATGGCTGTGATATCTCTGAAGGACTTTGGTTATTTGTGTTTCTTTAGTTTGTGAAATTTATTGTTCATTTTTTTTAAATTTACACTAAAATATTATCTTGATTGTTAGAAAGGAATAGAAATACAAATGATAAATGTAAAGAAGAAATAATTGTAATTTGGTTTCTGGACTTCATTAAGTCCAAAAGACATTTGTCTTTTTATTATATTTTCCATAGGCTAATCTTTAAAAATAATTTTTCTTTCTTTAGGCTCATACCATGAGACTGACAGGGCAGTCTGGAGTTGAGTCATTTTTTTTTGGATATACATAGCTGCCCCTTACTAGTTAGATCGATTGGTACTGTTTATTTTTAGCTCATTCCCTTTAGTAGTTTTATGTATTGTTTAAAAGAATGAGAAAAAGTACAATTTCTATAATATATTGTTATTACTATAGTTGATTTGAAAAAAAGTGGACTTCTCTTCAGCACTCTCTCATATAAGGATGAGCTAAGAGGGATTTAAATTGAGGTGTGTAAATTGAAAAAAGAAATTTTATAAAACACAATTACAAGGCAGTTATTTCAACTAACATATGTCCTCTCATCTAAAAATATGTTTCATCGAAGGACTATTTTCCTACTCACTTTTCTTTTTCCTCTTGATCTTAGAGGTCAATCACTGTGCTGTAGGGGGAAGAGCATTCAGGATACACTTGGTTTCAAATCCCACCTCTGACAAGTCATTTGACCTTTCTAATAATCAATTTTCTCATTTATGAAATGAACTTATAGGAACGGTATTATTATCCCAGAGGGTCAAATGAGATAAGCTATTTACAATATTTGTGGAGCAGCTAGGTGGCACAGCAGATAGGGCACTGGCCCTGGAGTCAGGAGGACTTGAGTTCAAATTAGTTACTTAATACTTGTTTAGTTATGTGACCTAGGGCAAGTCACTTAACCCCACTGCTTTGCAAAAACCAGAAAAAAAAGTAAAAAAGAACTTTGTAAAGTTTTATTATATAAGATCAGTTGCATTTATTTTGTATATACTTGATGAGAATGTCTTGGATTATCCTTTAAAATGTAAGCTCCTTGAGGGCATGGATCGTTTTATTTGTCTTTGTATCTCCTGAACCTATTATATTGCTTTCTTGCATATAGGTGGGTGCTTCATCATCATATCATGGTAGCTACATATGTGACATATGTAAGTGTAACTCCTATGAAAGCTATAGGATCAAGTATTTGATTTTTGAGTTATTGTAATAAGTACAATATTATGATTATTCATTTCAATTCTACAAACATCTGTGAAACACAAGTTAGTTTATACATCTCACTTCTGTTTTATCTCAAAATCAGTATTGATTTTCTAAAACTGTTGACATGATTTGTTGGAAGGATAAGTTTTTATTTTCTTTGACTTCCATACCTTTCATATATTTTACATTTCCCCCCCTTTTTTGGATTTCGCTAGTGTCTAGCTTTTCAGTGCTACTACTTTGCCACCTCTCTCTCCCCCCCTTCATTTTCAGTTGCATCTCTGACTTCCTTGCTCAATCATTTTAGCTTGAAAAAAAATTGGGTTTTTAATTTCTTCATCTAGATATGTGGTTTGATCTATGCTGGCATCACTCACAAATAATGGTCTGTGTTCCCAATATAGTATTGATAGCCCTATTAATTGCAAAATAATTAAAGCATCTCTGTATTATACAGGGAAAGGTAAGTCCAGGTCCACAGATTCTCCCTCTCCCTCTTCTGGCCCCATTTCTTTCCTTCACTCCTTCTGCTTCATCCCCCCTCTTACTCTATTTCTTTTCACCTCCATATCAATTGAAGGCATTCTCTTTAAGCATATTAGTAGGAAAAAAGGTCTTTGTAATTGATATTTTACAATGGACTATTTACCATTTTTGTTGACTGAAAAATAAAGAGAATACAAGATACCACCCTGCTTATTGTTTGTTGATTATGAAATATTCACATGCCACGAAATTGATAAATACTTTGAGACAATTTATACTTTTACAATTTATACTTTTCTGCTTTGTATCTCCCTAGAAGATAGATACTTGAACAAAATTCCATTTATCATACCATCTTCTTTAATTTTGATGAGGATGATGATGCTTGTCCTTTGTCCTTGAAGAAAGCCATGATATAAGAAAGGTAATGTCAAGACAACATGAATTGGCTTTGAGTGAAGGGGTACGGTGTTAAGTCACCAGCCTTACTTTCACCTATAGAGCCATCTGGGTCCAGTGGCCAGATGTCAATCAGGATGACTGGAGATGGCCCTGGATGCGAGGCAGTCATGGTTAAGTGACTTGCCCAAAGTCACATAGCTAGTAAGCATCAAATATATTAATTTATATGTGGAAGACAACTAATCTAGTGGTTAACTTTCAAGGAAGCATTTTGTTTTGAGTTAAATGATTTAAAAAACAAATTGTTGTTGCACAGTATTTCATAAAAGGCAATGTAACTTTGCTAATTGTTTCAATTATTTTTAAATATTATTTATTTTATTTTATTTTTTCCCCAATTACATGCAGAGTTAGTTTTCAACATTAAAACAATTCTAATGAATATCACTGAACTAGTTTTAAAGATGAATTGAAGAACTGATCTCCTTTGTAACAAGAAAATTGTGTGGAGGGGTATTAGGGAGAGTTTTTGAAGGGTGTTGGGGGAGTTGTTAGGAAGAATTTGAAGTTCTTGGGTCCACCTTGCTCTTAATCACATACATTCAGATTCTTAGCTTTTTAAATGACAATGATATACTCACATGAATATATCACAGAATATTTCAATAATAAGTCACAATTTATATTTAAGAATTTTCATATCTTTTTTATCACTGCCATGGCATCAGATCTGCAAGCACATGATGTTATTAAGAACATAACTAGGATTAACTAATAATCTTTTATAGTGACAGTGGAATTGTTAGAAATCACATATACTTGCATGAAATACTTGTGTTCTATTATACCTAATAAAATGTCAGTAGAAAAAACTGCTCCTGAATGTTTCTGAAAAAGCATAAGGCATATGCTTATATAATTGATCCTGATCAGAGTATGATTTTTTTACATTTATTCATATTAAAATAGACAAAATCTCCTCAAACTTCAAATATTTTTATATGTAGATTGAAAGACTTTGAGTAATTATAATTAAAATAAATATACATTTCTTGAAGGATTTTATTAGGAAATATTCACAAAACTGTTTTTCTGTAGCATGCTTACTGAAATTTTTCTTTCTCTAAAAACAGATATGTTTATTTCTTTTTAGAAAAATCAGGAAGCCAAGTATCAAAGGAAGCAAGCAGCATTCAAGAACATGAATACTTTTTTTTTTGGCTTCTTTTATTAACTGGACCTTTTCCCCTTCTTTTTCAGTACTTTTCTTTTTACTGTGATGGCAGCTGTGTGGGCTTATTCATTAAGAGCTATTAAAAATACTCTTTCCTTTGACCCTTCTGGATATCTTCTAGTAGTAGACATCTCTTACTTATGCTTCTTTTCTGTGACTCTTTTGCATGGTTCCTGAGAATATGGTAACATAGCAAGCTTTTTGTTTGCCAAGTGATTCATAGTAGTTAATGGTTTCAGTTATTTCTGTATGTGTACTCACAAAAAATGCATGTGTATTTGGGGTATTTTGTGTGAAATGTGTATTTTGTACATGTACTTTATAGACTTGCATATTAATTATGTGGGCATATATGCAATCCCTTTAAATGAGTTAGTTGACCTTGGAAATAATTCTGACAGGCAGGTGAAAGAAATAGTTGTGTAGTTAGGCAAACTGAGGAAGTTACTATATGTATAATATATATATATATATATCTATATCTTTTCATCTATCCATCCCTATATATATCTATGAATCTATGTATCTTTGCATGCATGTATGCATCTGTCACCCATCTACTTACCTACCTATCTACCTAAATATCTATCTCTCTACCTGTGTTTTGCTAAATGACAGCTTTTCCATATTTAAATAGTAGTTGCATAATTTCTTCTTGAAATTCCATTTAAAGATTCTCTTTTGATTTGAAGTAGGTTTTAAATTGCTACTGCAACTCCAAATGACCAGAATATTTTAGTCATACTTATATTTGTATCTGTAATTCTTGAGTTGATATTCGAACCACACTCAATTTAGAGTCAATAAAATAGTAATTAGCTTTTCTTAGATATGACTATTGTGTGTTTATACATGTTGATTTCTCCCATCTTTTCACTCTATTCACTTGAAAGTTCTACTAGCTACATAAAACCAGTTTTGCATGATAAATTTCATGGCCAAGTAGCTTCAAAGCATACATTCTTCATTTATCTTAGGGCTTTTTCAGTCTGACTGATATCAAAGGATGAAGTTTTTAACAGGAGAGGGGAAATATATGTCTGGCTCTTTGTCTTGGACATTTTGTGACAAAGGAATTCCCATTTGAATTGCTCTGCCTCTGTTGAAGCCCCTTCTGAGCCGCTGGTTACCAGCAGCAGTCGGTCTTTGCAGTGTCCTGACGTCATCCAGTGTATGCATAAGCTCTGCTATTGTCTTACTGGGAGCCGGGCTTGGGGATTGCAGTATCTGCCGGCTGCTGCTCCTGTTACCTAGTGCTGCCTCACTGCATCCCATCAGAGACACATCGGCCTTCTCCTGTCTGTTGGATTTAAAAGAGCAGCTCCTGGTTTTTTTTAGTTCTACAGGAGACCTTTGCTTTTCACTTCCATGGTAGAAAACTGAAGCGTGTGAGAGGAGAATCTGGCAGCTGGATCCAGCCTGTACTGCATTGTCTGGCTTCATGACCCCTGCTGTGTAGTCGTCTCATCTCTTCTCTCTCACACTCACTCATTCTTTCCTCTTTTTTTTTAATCTTTCTACTTCCTTTTTTTTTTTTTAAAGAGCAGCATCTAGGGCCAGCCATGTTTGGTACTGAATCTTCATGTAAGTAAATGTACCCTACTCTTTTACTATTTTAAAAAAGATTGCTTGGTGTCTTGGTTTCATTCATCTGGATTTTGTGTTCTCTTTGACTCAGGCCTTTAGCAAAAGTTGTGGGGTTTTTTTGGGGGGGGGGGCCTCTGTTTACAAAATAATTGATCCCAGGGTAGTGACTCCCCTTTAACTGGGTGGTGCATCCTTGAAGCTGGAGATGTCAGTATGGTCAAAACTAGGCCTAGGGGGAGGGAGGGAGGGAGAAGGGAAGGAAGAGGGGAGTCTTAAGAACTAGGTAGTCTCACTTTGAATGTATTAATTGATAGGATAAAGACTGCCAGTGATCCCTATTGTTAGATGTTCAGTCATGGTGGTGGCGCTCAGATTTGATGTAAATACTTGAAGGATTTGAGAAGAGAGGATTCTGGTTAGAATAGAAAGGAGAAGCTTGAAAAAAAATTATCTTTAGGAGAAAGGATGCTATTGTATTCCTTTACCTTCATTTTTTTAGAAACACAAGAGTAGATATTAATTTTAGAAATAAAAATGCATCCATTTTATTTCAGAAAAGTGAGCCATTTCATATGTTAGATTTACATGTAATGGCCAAAGCAATGATCCAGCATTTTCTCTATGATTAAACTTATGCAATGAAACCTGCAAACCTTATACAGTAAAAACGACTGGATAGCAGTATCATCCTAGAAAGCCTAAACTGATTACACTGAGTTATTGCATACAAGGTTTATTTAATGATAAATGTGGAATAATATAATTTATAAATGTGCCATATGGCCCTGCAGAGTGTTTGAATGATTCCCTCATATCCAAAATGAGGGTGAAGAAATACTTCTACTTGGTCGCAACCTGCAGGCAATAGAACATATACAAATTTAGCAAGGAGTTGCCTTATTTTGGAGAAGAGGAAAGACTTGGGCATATATTTTTTTCTTTCAAATTTGAATTATGACATTCTCCTCAGATGGTCAGAATGAATAATTTTGTGAAGCTCATTATTTGCCTAGAACAATTTATTTAATAGTTCTCAGTTTTTTATAAATTGCTTCTTGGCTGGCTTGTCTTGTGGAGTTAATTAATCCTGTTCTTTTACGGTAGCTTTGTTTTCCTTGACACTGGCACGATGACCCATCAAGGTCAGAAAGAATAAAAGTAAAATTTACTTTTTGATTGTTCACATTTTTATAACATACTTTCCCCTAATACTTTTATTTACTTTTTGCCATTTGTGAATTATTCCATTTAGAAACATGCTTTTACTAAGGGTTCGTTAGTCTTTAACTAAGGTCTTCCAATTCCTTCTTAGTCAAGGAATTCTGCTTGTTCAGGTATACAAATATAGGCATAAATATAGACACACTTGGGAAATTTGAATTTTATACAAGTGAGACTTTCTGATAGGCTTTGTATTCTTAAAATGGGTATTCTGATACTGTTTGGCTAAGTATATCACAAAGGAGCAGTATCTTAATCTTTTGAACAGAATTTTACCCTTGTGCTATCTGGTTTGTCTGAAGATTGCTGGTTGCTTTTGGTCTCCATGGCTACCACCAGATCATTGAATCATAAGGGGAAAGGTGGGGTGGGAAGGAAGGGTGCTCTTGCTCTATAACAGTATTTTTTTGGAAAAAAAAAAACTTTATTGAATGGTAGGGTTAGAGTCAAACAGGAGGGCAAGCCACTCATGTCCTTAGTCAAAAGTATCCATGACCAGACTTGGGGCAGAGCAGGGTGGATTCCTAAAAGCTTATATTCAAACAAAGGTTAAGTCTTTTGTCTTGTCTACTGGTATTTATTTTGTTTTTGTTATATATACACACGTGTGTGTGTGTGTGTGTGTGTGTGTGTGTATGTATGTGTATAGGAGCTTTACTCACTTCTGTGTCTTTATTTAATATTAGAAACTAATTTATTATTTGGAATTCTATAAAGTTAGAAGCAATTAAGTTAATTATCTATAATAGAATTAGCATTTTCCAACATTTGGAACAGTTTTGGGCATTTTATTTTGTTTTGTGAAAGACAGCTATTTCTCATCCACCTTAATAATAGATCACTCTTAATCTTGAAATGGTCTATTTTTATTTATTCATTCATTCATTCATTTATTTATTTGTTTAATTGAATCTTAGTTATCTGAAGAAATATTTCTCTCTCTTTTTTTTTTACTTTAGGGCCATCTTTTGTTCTTTGTCACTTTCTAAAAGAAATCATCTTTTAGAAATCTTCCATTGTATACATGCCAGATTAGGCTATTTTTTATGTTTTAAGCCTTTGAGGTCAGCAATTTGCAGCTTCCCTGGTGTCACATTGCACAATATTCTATCCCACTAAAACTATACTTCTTGATTCCTTAAGCTGCTTATAAAAGACCTGAAAGCAATTAAAAAGGTAACTGATTGAAGCAGCCCTTCCAACTCTCCAAAGAGAAAGATGTCCATGCTTGTTATGTTAAGAACTTTAATAATGCCTATCCTTGCTTTTCAGCCTATTATTGACACCATTTTTAACAAAGAAATGGTGACTAGAATGTTGAAACTAGGTGTGGGGGGGAGTTGTTCATGAACTCTATCCTAAACTCTAATAAGAGTTGATGAATCTAAATTTTTACAGCTCATGAGTTCTTTGCCATTCACATAGTTGTGTATATAAATCCAAAGCAGTTTGGTTAATGCCTTCAAAATAACTGACATCTTTAATGAGTGTTTGTTGAATTGAATTGAATTTGTATTTAATAGATAATCTTAGATGGGACAATTCTGCTGCATTGTATATGTTTACCCTTTTGGGAAGAAAACAATTTCTGTAACTTTTCCTAAAGCTAATTTGCATTGTTTGGTATTTTCTTAGTGTTAAAGTAAATCTGTTTTCTTATCTGTAAAATGGGATCTATAGGACTCTGTGCTTGCAGAATGTGAAAGAAGAATTTCTGTAGGCAGAGTACTTTGAGTTCTTTTGGAAGAAGTACACTGAATACATAAAATATTATTTTTAGTTTTCAAAGTACATATTTTGAGACCAAAGTTTGACTTAACAGTATATTCAGACTTAATATTCAAAATTGGTAAATCCAAGAACCAAAAGACCTTAGAAAAATGATATAGTTGAAAAACCAGTTATTATCTATTCTAGATGGGTTGTTAGGGAAAATCAACCCTATCCTATATTTACTACAGTAGACATCTGGTTATATACCCTGATAAAGCATAGCAACCTGATAAAAGCAGAGATTCTCTAAAGAGTAAATACTTCATGCAAGATTAAATTGTATTCAGTTTATTGGACTTTATCCTTCTCTGTCCTGAAGTTACACCCTTGTGTTTAACTCTTCAGGCCATCAGGGTACCATTTAAAGTGTCACGGTAGCAGTAATTGTGCCCTGATGGCCAGAAGTGTTAGTGGACTTCCCAGAGCTCAGGACTACTAACTAGAACTATGTAAGCACTGGCTAGTGAGCATATTTGTTCAGACTAGTGTGGGACTTGGGGGCTATTCCTGTGGGGATGGGGCAGGCAGAGGCACCTAACTAATACTCATGACATTTTTTACTGGTGAAATCAGATTAAAATGCCCATCTAGGATATTGAAGAGGAAAAGAAATAACAAAAGGGATAGTCTGAAGAATATGTGTTGAAGGGAAGTGGGTTTTTTGGGTGGGAGGGGAGAGGAAAGGAGATATATTTTTTTATTTAATTAAAAAGTATCAAAGAAAGGAAATCCATTTTTAAAAATTAAAAAGAAAAGCAACTGGCAAAGGCACTTCAACCCACCTCCTCTCTCAAGGAGTTATCCTTTATTGTTACTCCTCCTCAGTTTCCTTACTCTAAGGAATGGTGTGGGTGAGTCTGAAGTCTGCCTTTTTATTAGATCCAGGAGGACTATCTGAGCAAGTGGTCCTGGCCAGTTTTAGACGTCATTTTTGTTTTAATTT
Organism: Macrotis lagotis; assembly: GCF_037893015.1. NCBI lineage: Eukaryota > Metazoa > Chordata > Mammalia > Peramelemorphia > Peramelidae > Macrotis > Macrotis lagotis. The sequence goes on along the minus strand of NC_133664.1, from coordinate 138,311,089 downwards.
GTGACAGGAATAGAGGAAGAAAAACATGATATAACACTTTGAACTAGAAATGCAAAATCTTAATAATATATGTGGTAGCATTCTTTTCATGTAAAAAAAGTATTCAAAAATCATGAGCCACTTAATGTGAAAGACAACCAAATGTATATACTGTAGCAATAGATAGGCCTAAATTTAAATTTATTGTTTTAAAGAACGTCAGACTTCCCTTTTATGTGTGTAGTTCAGAATCATCCTTAAGCTTAGCACCTTGGTTTTTTTTTTTTTTAAATTGTAGCTTCAAATTGGTAGAAAAGTGAACAACGAGAACAGTTTTACACAGATATCTCTACTCACAGGAGATACACTTGGACAACTAACTATATGTGGGTTGAAATCATTTCAGCAAATTCTGATACTTGAAACTGTCAAAAAGTTAGGGCATATCAGTTTTCTGTTTGTCCCTTTGATTATTTGGCATAGGAAATTTACTAGTTTGAGGACTCTGGTCATTTTCTTCCTCTCTTTAGCTGAGTCTTTCTAACAGAAGTAGATTTTTTTAGAAATATACTTTTTAGATAAAAGCAACAAAATTTTTTCTAAATTCCCTTAGGTAGCCATGGATTTAAAAGGAAACTTTATCATATTTGTTCACCTTTAGAACAACAAAGTAACAGATGTTGTTAACTTCCTGAATATTGAAAAAGCAGCATGGCTCACAGGGATTTAGATTATGACAGGCTCACATGCTCAGCTCAGTTAGTAACCTAAAGCTCATGTTCCATTTTTGACTCATGTTGCTGTATCATCTTTTCTCACCTGACAAAGTGAGGTTCTGGTGTTAAACTTCTGTTTGGATTTCTTAGGTTGTTGATTGTTCACATTGTAACTCTTAATACTTTAGCAATTAAAAATAAATAGAGGGGAATAATTCATTCCCATTTATGTTTCTAGATCCATTTTAGTAATATAAAAGTATATATTAAAAAATTCCATTTATTTCAAAAATTTCCACCAATTTTTCCTTTCCTAATTTTCTCTCTTATGATTGGTCCAATAAGTGTTAGCCTGCATTTTGTCTGGCAAGATTATAAATGGGTTTTAGTGGTTTGTTGTTTGCACTGTCACAATGACTAGATTCATATCCTGTGTAACTGTAGGGATTCTATGGGGAAAATAACCATATATGGAAACTTTCCCCCATAGACTCTCCCCTGAGTAATTATACAGGATGTGAATCGGTCCCATTGTTATTAGGGATTCCTAGCCAGAAAAGTTGCTGATTATTTGTAGTTTGATTTAAAAATATTAATAGTAATTTCATTAAATAAATAATCATGTACATATATCATTATTATTATTGTTATTATTAGTATATTCTGAACTTATATAGGGATTAGTTTGGAATACTAGAAAATGTAATATGAGATAATTTGTATACCCTCTATTCTACTATCTTAAAATTATGAAAAAAGTTTATATTTACATAAAATAGCCTGTGTATTCTAGTTTCTTTACAGTTTAAATAATTCTCAGTTTAAGCTAGATTTTAAAAAACTCTTATAAGGAACCATCTAGCTTGAGTGAAATGTAGATACATTCCATTAGAAGACATTTTTTGCCATCATATTTTTTTTTTGCAAGGCAGATGGGGTTAAGTAGCTTGCCCAAGGCCACACAGCTAGGTAATTTTATTATTAATTATTAAGTGTCTGAGGCCGGATTTGAACCCAGGTACTCCTGACTCTAAGGCCGGTGCTTTATCCACTACGCCACCTAGCTGCCCCATTTTTTTTTTTTGCAAGGCAAACAGGGTTAAGTGGCTTGCCCAAGGCCACACAGCTAGGTAATTATTAAGTGTCTGAGACTGGATTTGAACCCAAGTGCTCCTGACTCCAAAGCCAGTGCTTTATCCACTACGCCACCTAGCCGCCTGCCATCGTATTTTTTATTGCATTTTGCTTTCCTAGATGACTAGAAGTTAATTGAATGATAATCATAATCAACCAATCTCTAAAGATGAATTTTAAAAACTTGTGCATATATACATGTTAAGAGTATAGTTTCCTGATAGGGAAGAGTAACTACTATAGATTGTAAATTTTCTGACTTAATAACAAGTTCCAGTTCATTCAAAATGCAGCCTGTTAATAAAAGGCTTTTAAATGAACAAATTACTAAAATGATCCAAAAGAGACCTCCCCCCCACCTCAAAACTGTCTCCTCCTTCCAACTTCCCTATAACAGTTGAGGCATTACCAGTCTCCCAGTTGCCCAGGCTGCTAGTCTCTCAGATAGACTTGTGTCTCCTGTAGTCCTCACTAGTATCCAGTCTGTTCTATAATCTTATAGTTACAGATCTCTGTCATATCTTTATCTCTACCTCTATATCTCTCATCTATCTATGACTCTCATTTTTGTATTTCTATCTATATCCATCTCTTACCACAGTCACCACCCTTCATCAGGCCCTCATCACTTCTTACTTGGTCTATTGCAGAAGCCTATTAATTGGTCACTTTGCCTTAGATCTTTCTCAGCTTCAAACCAATTCTCCATCTAGCTGCCAGGGTGACATTTTGAGCAGGTCTCATCATGTCACTGTCTTCTCAGTGAGTTCCATTGACTCCTTGTTGCTTTCAGAATCAAATAGAAACTCCTTTATTTGACTTTTAAAACTCTTCATAATTCAGTCCCTTCCTATCTTTCCAAGCTTCTTTTCTTCCTTGGGAAAAAAAAAAGAGACAGTCCTCTGCCATTGGCCTACCTGCCTTAGACACTCATTCCATCAATTGCATCCATCCTTTTGCCCAGTCTCTGTCTTAGCCTTTTCTTTTCCTTCACATCTGTAGTGTAGTTTCCCTGACATGGTTCTTCTTGAAGATTTCGCTCAAATCCTACCTATTACAGTGAACCTTTCCCAGTCTCCCCAGCTGCTCATGCCTCTCTTTTCTCTAGAGTGCCTTCTTTGTGCACTCATAGCTTCTCTGTATTTAGTTATTTACATGTTGTCTCCCCCACTATAATGGCAGCTTCTTAAGGACGAGGATTGTTTTTATCTTAGCAAAACGTCTGACACACAAACTATGGGGAAAATTCTTAACTGATTGATAATAAACTTAGCATGACTTGACTAGTCCCTAGAATGATTGGTTTTTTAATCTCATAGGCCAATTTACATATGTTAACTTTAGAAAGGATTAACAAAATTCATAGGCATTAGATCAGGAAAGGTCCTTAGAGGATCATTTAATGAAGAAAGGTTTAAACTGGGTGGATAGATTTCAGGGGATTCTGTGAACTTGTCTGGGAAAAAAAAATTATCTCTTTCAGGGAAAAAGAACTTTTTTTAATGAACTTCTAACCTAAATTTAGCATTTCCTTCAATTATGAATTAAAGAAAACATTCTGAGTAGGGGTCTATAGGCTTCACCAACCTGCCAAAGAGGACCATAACAGAAAAAAGATTAACTATGTCTGATTTAGTACAACCTTTAATTTTATAAAGAAGATAGCACAGATATGGGAAATGACTTCTTCCAAGTTTACAATAGCAATAAAGAAATAAGTTCTTTGAAGATTTGAACATAAGTCTTTCAAGTGTGCTTTTAAACTCTGCTTTGCAGCTTTTCTCATTTTTGATGGTTCTAACTTCTGTTTTTCAAGCAATGGAGGAGAGAAAAAAAGATGGCATTTTTCCCTTTGTGTAAAAAAATAAATTTAAAATAGATTTTTTTCCCAAATCTTGAAAGAGAATTTGCTTTTGTACAATATTAATGTGACTCCTTGCAAACTTGACCCTTCATATTGCCACATTCCTATAAACCTTATCTTCATGTATATCCAACTGATAAAAGCCATGTTGGTATCTAGCTAGGAAATAGCAGAAGAGCAATTAATTAGAATTCAGGCACCTAATAATAGGGTCACCTGGGACTGGTAGGGTTTATTTTTTTAAATAATCAAAGAAGAAAGTGATCACTTGGTGACTTTCAGAAATCTATATCTTTCATTTCACTGTTGGGTTGCTTGGAAAATTGAAACATCAGAATGAAGTTCTTTATATTTACACTGACAATTAACTCTGCCACTCTAGGATGTTTTCCTTACCCACAAACTGCCTAAACTGGCTTCCTTTTCCTCTCCAGCTATAATGAAGCTCTCTTATTAATACACCAATACTCAGATGCCTTATTACATTCATAACTGTCTTTGGGTTCTTAGTTCTCTTTGCCTTTATATACATGGGTTTATTCTATATCCTAACTCCCTTGTAAGTGTCCCAGTGTCAGAGGCAAAGCTATTATTTTGTCTTCAAAGAAGTCTTCTACAAATCCCATCAGAACCCAGGAGAGTGCTCTTTACTCCATTTATATTTGTGCTTGACTGTTAAAGACTGGTCAGCTTTTGAAAATTCTTATTAAATTCCTCTTGGTTTACAACTGGGGATTCTAGTTATCAAATTTTGTTGAGATAAATTTTGTGGCTATTGCTATTATTGCTATTTTATTGATTTCCTTTGATTTAGGGTCTAGCATTACAGAATATGTAAGAAAATCTCTATCTCTTACAGTCGAGGATGGCTCATGATCACATCACCTATAATACATTTGCAAATTATTGTTTATGTTAAATAAAGGGTTAACTTAAATCTTAATGTCTAATTACATAATTCACTGAGATGAAGTTTAGGAGGGACAGATGTTATTATTAAATAGACCTTTTTATTGACTGACTAAAAACATCCAGATATTTTCATGATAGCAATCTTTGTAGTGTATTAGAAAGTGTGCTAGAATTGCAGAAGACTGAGGTTCAGACTTGAACAAGATACCTGTTATCTCTGGCCTCTGTTCCCTTATCTGTAAGGATAACCTTTTTAGTTCTACAGTCTATGATTAAGTATATATGTCTATGTGGAATGTATTTGCTCTCTGGCTCCTGAAGTACATTTTTCAGACTTTCCCCCCACATTTTGAAGTCCTACAAGCCTTTGCTGAGGTTCAGAAACTTGCCTTGGACAAATCATTTTCCCCTTTGATTCTCAGTTTTCTCATTTTCAAATGAGTTAAACCAACTGATGTCTTCAATTTCCTTCTCACTGACTTGATTAATGGATGTTAATTTTAAAACATGGCTCCTGGATAGTAATGGCAAAATTTCCCCCGGGTATATTGTCCTTTCTCATTAGCAACCAGTATTTCCATTCCCAGATTTTCTTGTATTTTTCTAGAACTTCCAATTCAGTTTTGATTGTTACTAAAAAAAGGCAAATTTTCACTTTTTCTTTCATTCAGATACACCTACTTCTGTAGAGCTGACTAGTCTTTCAAAGTCAAGCACAAATATAAGTGAATGAATTTAAACCCAGATGCTATAGAGTGTTTCAGTTGTCTTTATCTTTTACCTCCCTGGTGTTAGTATCCTCTTTAATTTAGTTTAGGAGGACTGCAGCATTTAAATGAGAAATTTCTGAGTCATATTTTGCTTATTTCCCCGAATGTATACTCTTAATTTTGAAGCCATTTACAGACTAGAGTAGGAACAAGGCTAAGTTACAGCTGCGACTGATACTGTATAAACCGAATCTAAGTGAACTACTGTGAAAATGAGATATTTTCATTTATTCTACCTTTTTAGAAAAAAAATTGCATAATGAAAGGAGAAAGGACAAGAATACTTAGGTGACAATTATGACTTTTCCCTGACTTGCTGCATACTGAATTTCCTTAGGGGTTCAATTCATTCTTTTTATTTCCATCAATAGAATGATAGAATCCTAGGATTCAGGGCTACTTTAGTAGCTTTGTTGCAACCATGTCATTTTAGTTCAGAAAATTGACCTAGAAACGTGAATTACCTTATCCACGATGACATTCTTGTCCATTATCTAAGATTGGCATTCAGTAGCAGATCTAGGATTCAATTCAATTATTGCCTAGGTTTACATTTGCAAGAACAGATAAATTTATTGTAGACCTTTAAGGTTTGAACACAACAAGGTATCCTCACAGCAACTTTGGGAGTTGGATCCTGTTATTATTTCTGTTATATAGATGAGGAAACTGAGACAGGAAAAGATTTTTACATGGCTAGCTAATATATGTTTGAGGTGGGTTTTGAACTCAGATCTTCCTGGCTGCAGGCCCAGCACTCTATTCACTATACCACCTTGCTGTCTCATTTATGTAGCTTTTTAAGTATTTTGTTTAGAGAGTCTTACATAATTATTTCATTTGTTACTCAAAGTGACCTTGTAAGATGGATACTAGAGGTATTCCTGTTCTCATTTTAGTTGGTCACTCAGTAATATCACGGAGTGACAGGAACTATACTAAGGGGCCGAGGATTATAAAGAAAGAAACAGCCTCTGTTCTCAAGGAGCTCATATTCTAATGGAGAAAATTCTGTGTAAATCATGAGGTACTAAAAGTCATCTGCACAGCAGATGAAAGGCATCTTAACTGGGAAGGAAGTCATTGGCTGCTTGGGAAACCGAATGGCGATGGAGGTGAGAGGCAGAGCACTCTAGATTTGGTGGGCAGCTAGAATTGGAGTGTTTGGCACGAGACACTGAAAACACATCAGGGTTGATGATTTGCACAATGAATAGAGGGGAACCAAGTAGAAGAAGATTGGAAAGGGAGGAAGGGGATAGATTATGAAGAACTTTATAAATGCTAAGCAGAGGTGTCTATATATGATCCTAGAGGTAATAGGGAGCCACTGGAGTTCAAAGAACAGGGACCATCATGGTCATACCTGCACTTTAGAGAAGTCACCTTGCTAGCTGGGTGAGAATACTTTAGAGTTGGAAGAAATACGATAAGGAGATTAGAGAGAGAAAGGATCTAGTCCAGAGGAATTTCTCAGAGTTTGGCCTTAAGGGGAGAACATCAGGAATAACTGACAGATGGGAAGGCCACATGATTTATTATTACTTTTTTTTAAGATTGGGGATAAACATGACTGTGTTTGGAGGCAGCAGAATACTTAAGGTTGAAAAAGGTTAAGAGATTTGTCCATGCTTCTTACAAAGTTAATTTCAGAGTTGGGAATCAAGAAGACAGAAGACCCAGGTTTGAGTTTAAGCTTTGCTATTAAAGTCAGTCTTGTCTTTGGACAAGTCACAGCTTCTCTGAACCTTTAGTTCCTTATTCTAAAATTGAGATGCTAAGTATCCCATCCAAATTTCCCACAGTTGTGTAGGTTAAGTGTAGATTATGTAAAGTATATCCAAGTGCTTTAAAATTTAAGTCATCCATTTGGTAGAGTGACCCCATTTACTAAAATCCCCCAAATTGTCCTCAGTTTGGGGAAGAAAAATAGTATCATGCTGGCTTTGGCAACACTAGCAGTAAAAGTGGAGTAAAAGCCCTGAACAGCTGCCATTGCTGCCGCATGGGTAGCCAGAGTAATTGCCCAGGCAGATTAGGTTTTTCAATTTTCTCCTAAACATTGGTATTTTATGATGATGATTAGAGGGATTTGGCATTTGGGAAAAATGTCCCCTGACCTTGAATTTTGTTTTAAAATATAGGACATTGCATTTTTATATTACCACCCTTAATAAATACTACTACCATCACAAAAGCTTCCCAAGGAGAGCCAATTTCAAACTAAAGAGAAAAAGATTTTATGATGGCATTTAAATAGAGAAAGTGACTCATATGTTCTAAGCCAGAGTAGTTGCTAGGTAATCAGAGATTGCCCAGAAAGATCTCATCGTAAGTAATCAGTAGGCTTTTCTTTGTGAATTTCTGTTGGATTGTGTAAGCCTTCATCTAGGTAAAATCTAGTCTGGAAAAGGAAGAATACATTAACATTTTCACTTTTTATGAATATTTAGTATACATACAACACTATGTATTATACTTAATTTAAAATATTTTTATATTGCTTTATTAAATTTAAATTCTCTAAGGCCTTTAATCTCAATTTATAATTCTGACTTCGTGGAGGAATTATTCAAATCATATTAAAATTTTTTATGACAAATCACATAATATTAAATTATATGTAATTAACTTTGAGTACAGTTGTAACCAGTATTCTACATTGTAATTTACCTTGTGCTTCTCTAGAATTTAAAATCCTTTTATTTAATAGTAATCTGACTGCTAACAGTAATCTCTGTTAGCAGGTATTTATTTCATTTTCAAGGGAACCAGGTCTAACCTATAAAATATTTAATTTAAAACACAGTTACATCAAGCCTTTATTTTGTATAGTATCTGGTAATTTTTCAGATAGAAACTCCTAGTCTTTCAGATTCTCTTCCTATCTAGAGCACACTGGTGAGACAGATTGTCAAGGTGAAAAAATGAGCCCTAATGTAGATACAGCTTTCAAATACAAACACAGTTGATGAATTAAATGACTAGATACTGTTACCTTGAATGAAATTTATAATAAACCAGAAATATATGATATGTTCAGTTTAATAAACTTTTGTTTTAGATAATTAAGGCTTATTTACATGAAGTCCTTTTCATTTGCTAAGTTGAGATCTCTAACAAATGACTAAGGAATCATTCCTGTTACTAGGTGAAGAGGATCATAGAGAATTGAAACTGAATTCTTTCAGTATACTTTATATACATGAATCTCATATCCACCAATGAGAAATCACTTTTGGTAACTGTATTGACTTTTTTTAGCCCACGAGTATTCGTTTTGTAATATGCTTTGTACATTGAAATGAATGCATCAATGTCACAAAAGTGTCTGTGCATTTTTTTTAAAAAATGAGGAAACATTTATAGCAGAGAGAAGAATGAGGTTTAATTTTCAAAGTCTGTCTCTGTGTTGTTGTCAGTATATTATGTACACCCAACCTCATTCACTCATTGCTCATTTTGGGAAAGAATTTCAATTAGGAACTTTCATAAGCAGTTGTTTGTGGTTTTCTTTTTGAAAGGGAAATATTTTAGAATGTGCTGAAAATGAAGAAAGTCTTCCTCTTTTGTGTGTATGTGTCTTTATATATATATGTAACTCACAATACACAAATACATACATGTATATTTCTATTCATATTTTTCAGTCTGTGAATGGTTAAACATTAATTGTGATATTAAATTCTAACCCAAGTAATAGAATCGATCCTTTCATAGATCAAGTTGAATGGCACTGTTCTTTGTCTCTCTCTACTGTCCCACTAAATTCAAGTAGTCATTTTGTAAATGTATGCCATTGGTCACAAAAAGGAAATTATAATTAATTATAATTGAAAGCCCAGGATAGTTCTTTGAAGGGGAAAAAATCCTCAAAAATTCATAGGGACTCAATATCTTTATCCTATGAAGGCCCTTACATATGAATTTCGCCTTATAGCAGTTGAATTGCCTTCACTTGAGCACAGAGACTTGGCAGCCCAGGGAGCCCAGTTTTTCCCCAAGATTGAGGTATGTGTTCATGTCATTATAACAGTAACAAGTGAACTGCCTTTCAGTGGTGAGAGCAGTTTGGTTGAATATGTGTATTCTGATTCATTTGGTTCTATTCTTACCATTAGTAACTTCAGGTAGCATCATTACAGGTTTGGAGATGAACTTATAGGAAAGGACACTAACTTTCTTTGTTGAATTATATATTTCTTATTTTCTTTAAAGGACAAAGTGCTCTTAGGACTCCTTGAAAGAGCATTGGAGGGGCGGCTAGGTGGTGTAGTAGATAAAGCACCGGCCTTGGAGTCAGGAGTACCTGGGCTCAAATCCGGTCTCAGACACTTAATAATTACCTAGCTGTGTGGCCTTGGGCAAGCCACTTAAACCCATCTGCCTTGCAAAAACCTAAAAAAAAAAGAGCATTGGAATTGGAACTTGAAGACCTGAGTCCCATTCATTACTGACTTTATTAATTATTATGTGGGCATATCATTGACCTTCTCTGAGCCTCAGTATTCTCATTTCTAAAAGAAGGATTATAATAGTTTTATAACTTATCTCATAGGGTTATGGTGAAGAAAGCACTTTGTAAACTATAAAGCCTTATATAAATGTCAAACATTAGAATTTAAATGTAAAAATTACATTACATTAAATTTCCACATTTTTATTTTGTTAGACCATAGAATCTCTTTCATAGAATTTTATTGTTCTTTAAGGATTATTATTTGTTGTTATTTGTTGTTTATTTGCTTTTAAACTATCATTATTAGCCATTTCAAGATTTAATCAGGCTTTGGCATCAGTAAAACAGATTTTCTGGAATATTGAGGGAATTCTCTGGAGAATGAACATCAGGAACTTAAGCTATCTTGAAAAATGTATTCCTTGAACCCATGCAGTAGAGTGTATGACTTATGTATGCAAGAGCATTAGATTTCTTTCTTTCTTTTTGTTTTTTTAGGTTTTTTTTTTTTTGCAAGGCAATGGGGTTAAGTGGCTTGCCCAAGGCCACACAGCTAGGTAATTATTAAGTGTCTGAGGCTAGATTTGAACCCAGGTACTCCTGACTCCTGGGCTAGTGCTCTATCTACTGCACCACCTGACTGCCCCTGATTTCTTTTTAGTAGCACAAAGATGTGCATCATCCTAAGAGGCAGGATTGAGATTTTAGCATATAATCATTTTTCTACACTGAGAATAAAGTATAATTTTAGTAGACATGTAGTGAGATTGTGAATTTTGCTTTTGCTGTTGGAATATTCTGCTATATCCCTTCAGTGAAACTTGTAGGAATCAGTTATACTAAGAATTGAATCAAAACCTAGAAAGCCTGTCATAAGTCATTAGATCAGCCAGAATTACAAGTGTGGTTACTTTCAAAAATATAGTTAGCTAAGAATAGATAAGTTAAAAGAACTTACTTATAGAAAAAGAAAGTCTTGCTGTTAAGTTCAGTTATGATAGAAATGAATTTTTTAAAAATAATTTTTTGACATTTTATTTTATATATATCACTTATAATTTCCTTCTTCCCATGTAGAAAGCTATTTTTGTAAAAAAAAAATTTTTTTCAACAAAGGAAAGGAAAAAGAATCAGGAAAACCAGTCAACATATCAGAAAAGTTCAATATTAATATGTAATGTTCTAAATGTGATGACCAGCTCTTTACTTTTATAAAAGAGGAAGGAAAATGTCTTTTTGACTATCTTTTTTGGGGCCCAAGCTTTTACAAAATTCTTTTTCATGTGTTTTGTTGGTCTTTTCATTTGCATTTTTGTGGTCATTGTATAAATTAGTTTCTTTTTTCTGCTTATTTCCTCCACAGCAGTTCATTTCAGTCTTTTCATGCTTCTCTGTATTTATCATGGTCATCATTTCTTCAAGCAGTCATAATTAATTACATTTCTATGTCACTATTTATTTTGTCATTCCCTAATCAATGGGCATCATCTTTTTTTGGTTCTTTTTTTTCCACAAAAAGTGTTGCTATGAGTATTTTGTTATATTTGGAGAGTTTGCTTAGCAATGAATTTTCTAGGTTACAAAGTATAGAACTGACATTTTTATTTGTGTAATTCCAAATTGCTCTGAAGAAAGTTTATATCAGTTTACAGCTTCACCTTTTCTCACTGTTTTCTTAAAAACTCAATTTGGTTTCTGACTTTATCATTCAATTGAAATTGCCCTCTTCAAAATTACCAGTGATCTCTTTTTAAAATTTTATTTTCAGTTTTGAGTTCTCTTCTTCCTTCCTCCCCTCCCCCACCCATTGAGCACCCTCTTCCCTCTATTTTCCTAGTATTCTTCCCTCCTTTAACCAGCTGAAATAAGAATGAGGCATATTATCCACACCCCCTATTTATTCTTCCTTATATAAATTCCTTTTGCACACATTTTATGTGAGGTAATTTTCACAATTATTCTGCTCCCACTGTTTACCTCTTTCTCACCTTTTCCATTCTTTTTGAGATCATCAAAATATAATAGAACCACTCCTTGACCCTCTGTTTCTAAGTAAACTCCCTCGGTGATTCCTGATGAATATTGAATTCTGAGTAGCAAACTTGTGGCATTTCCCAACATAAGAATGTAAAGAGTTTATCTTTGATTATTCCATTATGTTCTCTCACTCATAATTACCTTTTTTATGCTTCTCTCTAGTTTTATCATGTTTTCCATTTAGCTTCTAGTCTTTTTTATCAGGAATGCTTGGAAGCCCTCCCAGTAGGATATATTCAATTTTGTTGGATGTGTTTTTCTTTGTCTTAAGCCTAGATCCTTTGTTTCTGGAATATATTTCCTAACTCTTTCTTTCCTTATAGTAGTGGCTGCTAAAATTTGTGTAATCTTTACTGTGGCTCTTTAGTATTTGAATTCTTTCTTTTTGACATCCAGTAATTTTTTTTCCCCTTTGACCTGGGAGCTCTGGCTTTTGACTACAGTATACCTGGGAGTTTTCTTTTTGGAATTTCTTTCAGGAAATAATTGATGAATTCTTTCAGTTTCTATTTTATTAGCTGGTTTTAAGTTAGCAGTTTTCTTTCATGATTTCTTGGAATATGATGTCTAGATTCCTTTTTTTTTTGATGGGGGAGGTTCCTGCCCTTCAAATATTTTAGGTCATACTTAAATTATTTTTTCCTTGATTTTACTAGATTAGTTATTTTTCCAATGAGGTACTTCAAATTTATTCTATTATTTTCAGTCTTTTTGGCATTGTTTTGTTATATATATATTGGTGTGAGTTCTAATTTTTCAAAGAGCTACTTTCTTCAGGAAGGTCTTGTAAAGTTGTTAATTTTCTCTCTCTCTCTCTCTTCCTCCTTTCTTTCTTTCTTTCTTTCTTTCTTTCTTTCTTTCTTTCTTTCTTTCTTTCTTTCTTTCTTTCTTTCTTTCTTTCTTTCTTTCTTCCTTCCTTCCTTCCTTCCTTCCTTCCTTCCTTCCTCTCTCTCTCTTGCTCTCTCTCTCTTTCTTTCTTTGTTTGTTTCTTTCTTAACTTTAGAATTTTTCCCTTAATCTTGCTTCTCTCCCCCCACCCCCCCACAGAAGGTAACCTGCTGGTCTTTATATTGTTTGTATGCTATACATTGATCTAAATTGAATGTTTTGAGAGAGAAATCATATCCCTAAGGAAAAAAATAAAATATAAGAGATAGCACAATTACATAAGATAATTTTTTTTTAAATCAAAGTCTTTGGTCTTTGTTCAAACTCCACAATTCTTTCTCTGGATACAGATGGTATTCTCCATTACAGATACCCCAAAATTGTCCCTGAATGTTGCACTGATGGAATGAGCAAGTCCATTATGATTGATCATCAACCCCATGTTGGTGTTATGGTGTACAATGTCTTCTGTTTCTGCTCATCTCATTCAGCATCAGTTCATGCAAATCCTTCTCTGAATTCCCATCCCTCCTGGTTTCTAATAGAACAATAGTGTTCCATAATATACATATACCACAATTTGTTCAGCCATTTTCCAATCGATGGACATTCACTCAGTTTCCAATTCTTTGTCACCACAAACAGGGCTGCTGTGAATATTTTTGTACAAGTGTTTTTTGACCCTCTTTCATCACCTCTTCAGGGTATAGACCCAGTAGTGGTATTGCTGGATCAAAGGGTGTGCACATTTTTATTACCCTTATGTGGGTGTAATTCCACATTGCTCTCCAGAAAGGCTGGATGAGTTCACAGTTCCACCAACAATGTATTAGTGTCCCAGATTTCCCACATTCCTTCCAACATTGATCATTGTCCTTTCTGGTGTTAGTTTTCTTTTAATATCATTCTTCTTTAGCTCTTACTTCTTTCTCCATTTCTCTCTCTCTATTAATAGCTCTCATATAGTTTTAAAAATTATTTTTAGCTTTTTTTTGTTAATGCTTTCTTTAACTCTTCTAAGAATTCTTGTTTGTATCCAAGATTAATGTTTTCTGAGTCTTTACTTGTATGTTTTTTCCCCAAATCATTGTCTTATTCTGGGAATGTATTTTGAGCTTTCCTGTTACTGTAATAGCTATTTATTGTGGGATCCTTCTTTTCATTTGAACATTTTTCCAGTCTACATCTTGGCTTTGGAATTTGTGTTATTGTTCAGTGTCCCAAAGTGGTATCATCTTCTTTCTAGGTTTTCAGGATATCACTTTCTTTGTCTTCAGGCTGCCTGTCATAATCCTTTTCAGTTTTGTTTGCTGGATCCTCTTTCAGGTCACTCTCATGAATATTGGGTATTCCACAGCCTTCTCTCTCTCTCTCTCTCTCTCTCTCTCTCTCTCTCTCTCTCTCTCTCTCTCTCTCTCTCATAGATCAACTCCTCTATGTTGATGATTCCCAAATTTGCCCATTTATCTAATTTCTCTACCTACCTCAAGCCTTGTATCTTCAACTGCCTTTCAGACATCTTGAAATGGATGTCCAATAGTACTCTTAAACTCAGCATATTCAAAACTGAACCCCCCTCTTCCAAACTTCCCTCTCACTATTGAGACCCCACCATTTATACCCAATCCAGATGGAATCTTGGTCTCCTCACTGTCTCCTCTTCTCCCCTCCCCCAGTATCAAGTCTGCTGCTGCTTTCACCTTTGCAATATCTCTCCAACACCACCCCTTTTCTCCTCTGTTCCTGCTGTCACTCTGATGCAGGTTTTTCTGTTGATTGGGAGTTTTTAACCACCATGACTTGACTTGGAGTCAAGCCAGACTTAGGGTAAATCAGCTCCCATGCTGAACCTGAACTTCTCCTCTAGAGTTCTCTCCCTGAAAGGAGTAGTGACCTGCTAGATGGCACCTCTTCCGGGACCAGAACTTATTTAGAGCACTAATACATCCTGCCCTGATGCTTGCTTGCTTGCTTGCTTTCTTTCTTTCTTTCTTTCTTTCTTTCTATTTTTTTCAAGGCAATGGGGCTAAGTGGCTTGCCCAAGGCCGCACGGCTAGGTAATTATTAAGTGTGTGAGTTGGATTTGAACCCAGGTACTCCTGACTCCAAGGTCAGTTCTCTATCCACTGCACCACCTAGCCGCCCCCCCCCCATGCTCTTTCTTGACCTTATTTTAGTCCCTGAGCACTGAAATAATCTTGCCCAGCCATCATGTCAGCAGACCTTTCAATCTGTCTCCCTAAGCTTTCCTGGGCAGGAAAAAATGACTATTGTGACTTTTTCTTGGTTTCTCCATAAGAATTCAAATTGGTACTTTTTTTCTAGGTTTTTGTTGAGGAGGTGTGGTGGGCATGCTAGACTCTAATAATCCCTTTCACTAAGTCATACTGATTTAACAGAGAGATTGATTTCAATTGAGTCATTAATGACTTCTTAAAGGCCAAATCTTTGTCCTTTTTTCTATCCTGATCTTTCATGATCTCTGTAACATTTACAATATTGATAGCTTTCTCCTCTTTTTTTCTGTTCTTATGACATTTGCTCTTTTGCAGTTTTACTATCCAGTTGCTCCTTCTCAGTTTTCTTTGCTGTTTCTTCTGCTTTCAACATAGGATTTCCCCAGGGTCATGTAGTAAAACCCTTTACTGTCTCATTTGATCATTTCCCAGAGGTTAAATTATCAGCCCCATGCACATGATTCCCAGTTCTATATATACAGGCAGACCTTGTTTCTTCTGAGTTACAGTCCCTAATCACCAAATCTCTTTTGGACATCTCAAAACAGTATATTCCATAAATATCTCAAAACCTCACCTTGATCAAAACAGAACATATTTTGTTTTTTCTTATACCTTTCACCCTTACCATCATAATGGCCTTCAGATTGGTCTCCCTTCCTCCAGTCTTTCCCCACTTCACTCTATTCTCTACTTAGCTGCCAAAGTTATTTTTCTGAAGTATAGATGTGCTCATGTAACCCCCTACTCAGGAATCTCCAGTGATTCTGTTAAAAATATAAAGCCCTCTAGAATTTAAAGCTCTTGATAGTGTGACCTTTTTCTATCTTTTCACTTTCTTCTACACCCTCTACCATCCAGCTATTCCTCCCTTTAGCTTCCTTGTCTTCCTTTTCCCACCTTTTCACCCTTTCCTACCTTCCTACCTTCTGTAGAAAGTCATTCTCAGTCATCTCCCCTGTTAGTGCTTTCCCTGGATTGTGTCTCTATCTTGTATGTGCATAGCCACATCTTTCTTATGTTATGTTATGTTTTACAATTGATATACATCTGTATTGCTATTATACTTTTTTTTCCCAGTTTTTGCATGGCAATGGGGTTAAGTGGCTTGCCCAAGGCCATGCAACTAGGTAATTATTAAGTGTCTGATGCCGAATTTGAACTCAGGTATTCCTGACTCCAGGGCCGGTGCTCTATCCATTGTGTCATGTAGCCACCCTGCTATTATACTTTTTAATACTTTTTAAAGTTCTTTTTGGTTCTCAGTTCTTTCACTCCCTGTGTTGAATAATTCCTTCTCATCTTGTGTTGTCCACAGTTTGATAGGCATTTCATCTATGCTTTCAACTAAATCATTGAGAACTTCAACAAAGATAGCAAAGGACAAAATTTTATGATTTTATGCTAGTTATTGTCATGTCCCTTTGGTCTGATATCAGTTTATTAATCAACACTTTCTGGGTTCTGGAGGTGACAGAAGTTCTGAACAGACCCAGGTTTATTATCCTCTAGTCTATGTTTTGTAATCTTGTCCACAGGGGCCAGGGTCCTTCATTACTTGACCCTCCTGCAGGAGGCATTTCTCCTCCTCCGAACCCCTCCTTGAGATTATCTTTCATCTTCTCTGTATGCATTTTGCTTGTACAAAGTTATTTGCATTTTGTTTTCTCCATTAGTAGGGTTTTCCTTTTGGGCAGATACATTTTTTTTGCCTTCCCTTGTGTCCATAATGCATAATACATTGTGTCTTTACCAGAGTGCCAATTTTAAACATTTATCAACATGCCATTGATATTGCTGTAACATGGAGTTTTTAGGGAAAATAGGATTCTTTCCTTTGATAACCCTCTGGTTAGAGATCTTTGTGGTGTCGTAGGAAGGCCCGGCCATATGGAGGCAGAAGATTTAAATTTAATCTGGGTCACCAAACACTCAGTGATCTTAGTATCTTTTTTTTTTAAAGGTTTTTGCAAGATAAATGGGGTTAAGTGGCTTGCCCAAGGTCACACAGCTAGGTAATTATTAAGTGTCTGAGACCAGATTTGAATCCAGGTACTCCTGACTCCAGGGCTGGTGTTTTATCCACTGTGCCACCTAGCTGCCCCTGATCTTAGTATCTTTATCTGGAAAATTGGTGGAATTGGTTCCCTTGAGCTCTTTGCACCTGTGATCTTAATGAATTGCTCATTCTATTGTTCTCTCATAGCTCTAAATCTGTGATCCCATGTACTTTTGCACTAAGTGAAGGGTAGAGATAGAGATCAGACCTTGTGATTGCTTTGCTATAGGGAACTTCTGGGTACAGAAACTCTTTGAAGTAATTTGTTAGAAAGTTGCCCAGATCATTGAGAAATTAAGTAAACCTGGCTCCAGGTATGGCAGGCAGTATAGATTGGGGTGATAATCAAACCCATAGTTTCCTGACTTTGAGGCCAGCTATCGATCCATGAGATCACACTGCCTACAAACTTGCAAGACCTCAAATTCCTTAACTTCTTTTGGTCCCAATTCCCCATCTTTAAAATAAGAGAGTTGCTCTGAATCTGAGATTTTACTTTAAAAGTATCTTTATTTTTATCTTGTTTTTTCCTTAATTTAATAGTAGACTGAGAATTAGGAGTTTGGGGTTCCAGGCCCAAGGATGTTCCTTAGTTATTCTCCACAAAATCTCTGGGCTTCATTTTCCTGAATTAAGTGCTGATGAAGATGGACTAAATGAGCACTGCAGTCCTTTTCAGCTTTAAATTTCTGAGTCCATTTCTCCAAGGAATAATGTCAATTTAATTGGCTCTGAACCTCAGCTTGTTCATCAGTTAACTATAATGAGCTTCTTTAAGGCAGGGATGATCTTGATTTTGTATTTTTATTTCCAGCACCTACTATGCTTGGGACATAGTAGCTACTTAAATGTTTATTGATTGTAAGGAAGGAAGGGAAAAAGAAAAAATAGTTTTCTACGGGTCAACACCTATATCTTATTCCCTGAGCAACCAGAGCTTTGACTGCTAAGAATGAGCCCTGTGTGTTCTATCCTCTGAGGAAAGGGAAGTTTCTTGTTAATAGATTTTCCCTTAGCTAATTAAGGTCTATCATGAGGGTCTAAAGGGAGATTTACCTCATTTTCATTTCCCTTGTTGAGAAAGTGGTTGTCTAAGTCATTATTACATATATATATATATATATATATATATATGTCAATTGAAGCACTCCAAATATTTCATAAATATTATCTCATTAATCTGCAGCTTTGAATGGGTTGCTTTTATACTGGTGGAGGGCTTATCAACATCTGTATGATCACAACTTTATTGGAATATTTAATGAATAATTATAGGTATCTTTATTTTTATTATTATTTATTCTCAAATTCAACAGAACTCATCCATTTACTATACTGTTATTTCTCCTTTATGTTTAATCTTAAAAGGATAAAAGGATTACTTTCTCTAATTTAAAGAAAAAGCAATGAGATGTAAATAGACCTTTTGTAGGCACAGTGAATGATTCTTTGGAACATGACAATTAGCATGCAGCATATTGAGAATAATATGAATCTTGTCCCCAAATGGCTTTGATTTCAAATTACAGGGGTTAGACCCCTCTACATTTTAAAAGCATTTGATTTCCATGTGGTTTGGAGATTTCTAAATATTTGATATGGAAACATTTAATCAAAACTTAAAACTTAAATTTTTAGGGGTGAGTTTATGTTGTCATTGTTCTTGTTTAAACTTGTAAAAATATATCACTATATTCCTGTTAAGTAGGATAATAGACAATATTTCCAGTTATAATTGTGCAAGTTACAGGTGAGAAAACTGAGTCAAGTGGATAAGAGACTTGGGTCATCCAACTAATGAGTATCTGTAACTGCATTTGAATTCATTTTCCTGACTCAGGGCATGGCTGTCTTTCCACAATATTTGTCAGGGGATATCAAGAGTGAGACAAAAACTAGATCCCCTAGATTCCTAGGTGTAGTAATTCT
This sequence comes from Macrotis lagotis, assembly GCF_037893015.1. Lineage (NCBI taxonomy): Eukaryota > Metazoa > Chordata > Mammalia > Peramelemorphia > Peramelidae > Macrotis > Macrotis lagotis. Next base: position 138,292,105 of record NC_133664.1, on the reverse strand, counting down.
TACTGTGAAAAGTATTTCTCTGTGTGAGAGGCAACAGTGGTCCAGGAAATTCTGTTGTGTTGTGGAGATCTTAAGCCTTTAACCTGGGGACAATTTTTTTTTTACTGGTTTTGGTAGTGACTATCATGTCACCCTCTGCCCCCTTCTTCCTATATGGGAGATAAATATTTAATTAGCATCATTTAGTGGGTCTAGACCTTTATAGATAGCAATACTTAACCCACTTAAAAGCAAACAGAGCTGTTAACTGCTATGACTGTGACTCTACTCTTCTCAAGTGTTTTTTGGAGGTATAGGCATTTTGAGTGTAAGAAAACTCAAGGAATCATAAAATTAAAAAAACCCACAATTACTGACAAAAAGTTTATAAAAGATGACCTAGAAAAACTATCAGATAGCTATAATTGTGATTCATTTAGCAGAGATGACTGTATTCTGTCAGTGATGGTCAGCGTCACGGCCCAACTTCAGAATGGAACCATGCCTGGATAAATTAGTGTAAGATTATATAAAGAAACAAATTAAATATATAAACAAACAAGTGTTATTATTGTAAATTAAAGAATCATCCAGGAAAATTTCAGTTTTATGCAAATCTGTATGCTGTGCTTCAAAATGGTTTTCCCTTTATTTCACACAATGTTAGGAAATCAGACCTAAAATGTACTTGCTTTTCAAATCTCTTTGTTGATTCATCCTGCAGAGTTCTTACTGTTATTTGTCTTTTTTTGTTGATAAGATGTGAATTGTGAACATTTAAGCGGAAGAGGTTTTGAAAATGATCATTAGTGTGTGCAGAGGAAACAGGTGGCATGTAAGAGCTGTGTGTTCCCCAGAACCATTTAATTACACATGCTGTGTGACTTTGTTGGTTTTGTGGAAGGGAAGAGTAACTGGATGCTACCCACCCAGGGTTAGGGAAGTGGTTGTACTTAGGAGAGAATTGCTTTCTATGACTGCCCCAAACATTTCCAGAGTAAGCCTTGGAGCTAAATAGACTGTCCAATGATAGACCACGTAGGAAAATTTCAGCTTAATGCAAATGTGCATTCCTGTTTCAAAACTGTTTCCTATTTCTTTCAAACCTACCACTCTAGAGTATCTGCATACAGCTCTGCATTTTCAGTATTCTCACTTTATACATATTTATGTAAGAATTTTCTCCAGAGAGGAAAATGGTCTGCCTCCTAAGCTGTATTTGGAGGTTATAAGGTGGTTACAAGGCAATGTGACTCACCCTCTTTAATCCGAGAAATGGCAGAGAGGGCATATTCAGAAATGCAGAAATTAAAGAATGACCTTCACAAGCCTCTTCCTCAGAAATCTGCATGAGAGTCAAAGATTGACCATCAATATTCATATTATCTCTGGCCTATTTTAGACATTTGGTAACTGCTACAGAAACTGATAGCCATGGGCTTTTCCACATTTGGGAAACTATTCAGTTCTATAATTAGAGATTACTATCAATTATTGGCAGTTTCTGCTTGAAAAAGGTGCTTGTGGAATCATAGACTTGTCATTTTAGAACTGATAACCCTCTCATTTAACAGATAAGAGAACTGAAAAAGTGACTTGCTCAAAGTCACACAGTGGTTGCAGGACAGAATTTAGGAGGCAGGTTTTGCTGACTCCAAATTCAGTTTTTTTTTTCCCCCATTATGTACAGCCTGTTTAAGGAGAAAAGAATACATAGGAAAGTTCTCTCTCTGGTCTAGAGACTGGTATGCATGGTGTCTAGAGACATGGTATATAGCATTGGGTCAGAAAGACCTGGGTTAAGTCCAGCCCTCAGAAACATAATATCTGTGTGACCTTGGGCAATTCACTTAATTTCTCTTTGCAGTTTTCCAGTAGCACCTATAACAGGGTAGTTGTGAGGATCAAATGGGACAGATGATGAAAAGTGCTTAGTGCAGTGGCTGGCATGGAAGAGGTTCTTAATAGATATTTGTTGCTTTCCCTTCCTGCAGAGACTGGCAGAGGCAAACAAGGTGCAATATTCACACATGTTTTTATCTTTGTTCCCTTCACCTCTTTGAGAAATAAAAGCTTTCATGAATGCAAACTCTTTGAACATAGGGCATTTTATGTTGTGCACCATCAACATACTGTGTTCCCAAGTAAAAGAGTTGGTGCCTGAGGACCTGCCTATTCTTTGTCTAATTTCCTAGACTACTTCCTAAGAATGACTTTATTGCCAGACTTAGAAGTTTGTTCACCTCCCCCTTTATCAAACCCCACCAGCTAATACTATCATATCATTCTCAAAAAATTAGATTGCATTTGGGTTTTGCTATTTTGTGGATTTCTGAAAGTTATAAAAGTCATCTCTGTACAGGAGTCCATATTGGGTCATCCCTGAATGTCATTTTTGGACTAATAGCTGCATGCTCTTTTTATAAAAAATTTTGATCAATATACTTTTATCTTAGGTAATTTTTCCTTCTGTGTAGTATCTCTAAGAAAAGCCATGTTGAGAATCTGCTTTAACTGGACATCAGTCTAAGGTTGGGAATTGCTTATCATAGGAAAGTGAATACCTAAAGCAAAGTGGTTATGGCTTCTTTTTATGTCAATTTTAGAATAAAGAAAAGCCTGACAAATTTTTAGATTATAATTATTCAGCAGGAAAAAATTAAAAATTCATTATTCCAGTTCCTAAATCTCTTTAAATGAACTAAAATTATTATTATTTTTAAAAAAGCACACAAACATCACTTAAAGGAGTGAAACATAAAGAGATGGTAGCACTGAGAGGGTGTATGCTTTATCATTCACTGCTCATCTGACTTGTTGTCTTTTATGTTCTTGGAATTATAAGCCTGTGTCTTTGGTTGTCAGATTGGAAATCTACCCTTCAGCTTCTATTTTAAACTTTCTCTGACTGTGGAATAGTATCCAGACATACTCTTCACTGAACATGTTCCTGAATTATATGTGTGTGTGTGTGTGTATGTATATATATATATATATATATATATGTATATATATATATATATATATATATATTAGATGTTAATTGTGAATTTTAGGTAAAAAATGAAAAAAGTATTCTGCTTATCCTTAACTAAATGCTTGAGCTTTAATAAAAATATATTGTTTCCATTGCAATGGAAATCATTTTATGAAAGGGTTGTTCTGGTACTTTAGTAAAGAAATCTCCTTGGATGAGGTCTAATAATTTCAGCTGTTTAGATGTGTATAGCTTGCCTTAATACGTAATGAATTACTTCAATCTTCAAGAGGAGACTGGATGTTGTAGATGCCTACTTGAGTTTGGGTTTAATTAGCTAATTTTTTGAGGCACTCCTTTTCAACTGAGATTCTGAAAATCCAAGTCAGATGTATCTTATACCTGTACCGCTATGGGGTGGATTGATTTAGTCATTTGCCTCAATTCACTTAAAGTAATTTGTGACAAAATACTATGTTCTGAATATTTCTGTCAGATGAGAACAGCCAGTCAATCAGTTGCAAATGTGAATAAAGCCTAGACATCTGTATTGCATAATCAATTATAGACTTTACACCATTTGAAGTCTTTGTTCACTTTAGAAGTCTTTGCAAGCTATTGAATAAATTTAAACAATGCCACATAGAATGTTTAGATTGGTTGAGATTTCTTTTACTTTTAGTAGATTTTACATAAAATAGTATTAAGCTAAAATCAGGGAAACTGGGAGTGTGGCAACACTGTAGTGGAAGAATTCTAGCCATCTCTTAAGAAGAGATATACATATATCTATGTACATGTATGCATATATAAAATGGATAGCTTCAGGGTTCTTCCTACCCTCCCTTAAACTGAGATCTTTTACTCAGTTGTGAACTGAGTTAAACAAATATTATTTTCTGGATCTCAGTTTCCTCATCTGTAATCTTTAAGATTCTTCAAGATCTAAAGTCTATAATGTCATTAAGTTTCTATCTATATCAGGAGAAGAAGCAAGTGCTCATATTGACAAGGTTATGGATTATTCAAGATGAAGTATAGAAAACAGTAAGGCTAAAAACTCATTGCCTGTGAATGACCATGAATGTTTGGTGGTCCATTATGACATCTGTATTTGGTTTTATTTACTAAGATATCCTTTTTTGATAGGGAAGGAATGAAAACTAACCAGGACAAAAAATTATGATGCAGGAATGGAAAATCAACATCAGAAAAAGGAATGTAGTTCCTACTTTTATGTTGGTTAGTTTAATTCCTCAATAAAATGGAAGCCAAATATAGAAAATGCACTATATCCTTCCTTACCTTCCAAGAGACTCAACCAAAATTTATTGGATACTATGTGTATATATAAATATCATGAGAATATATGTAGAAAATAAAATATAGAATTATTCTTGGCCTTGATTTGCTTATTATCAAAAGAACAAGATAGAAGAAATACAAATGCTAAGGATAAGGGTAGAAAACAAGTTTAAAGTATTGTAGCTTAGTTTAAAAAGCCTCTAGATTCTAGTCTTTAAACTCCAGCATATATCTAAAACTATATGGCAATAATTTGGCTCTACTTACATAAGTGACTGAAGAGACAATTAATTTGGTGGGAGCCACCAAAAATACCGAAGTTAATAACAGAATTGACCAAATAGAAAAAGAGAAGCTTACTGAAGAAAAGAATTCTTTAAAAATTAGACTTGACAAGTGGAAGCTAATGACTCCATGAGACATCAGGAAACAATAAAATTAATTCAAAAGAATTGGACAATTTAAATGTAGTATTCATTTAAAAGATGTTTCACAATTCATTTCTTATGATGTTATTAAAAAATGTCAGGGCTATGACCATTTTGTCTGCAACAAATTATTGAAAATATTTTTAATAATACTTTTCTCTGGGACAGCTAGGTGGCGCAGTGGATAGAGCACTAGCCTTGGAGTCAGGAGTACCTGAGTTCAAAAATGACCTCAGACACTTAATAATTACCTAGCTGTGTGGCCTTGGGCAAGCCACTTAATCCCATTTGCCTTGCCTAAAAAAAATACCTCTCTCACCAGGAAATATCCAAACATGCGTTTATTTACTTGCCTTTTTCTTTTTAGTTATTGCTTTTTTAAAATTTAAAAGCAAATATTTATTATTTAGCAATTTATAAAATCAATAAAAATATTCACACACAGTAACAAGGTAATTTAAAATTACTTTTCTCTTAGAGTTCTGTCACTAGTTTCTGGAAAAATCTCAGTTGAATTTACCTTTTCAAGACCATAAATTATGAGAAATTTCCTGGGTTAAAATACACTTTGTGAGAAAAGCAGCAACTTTATTACTCCTTTCATGTAAGGCAAAGAGGATAATTTTTTTTTCCAGTGGGACCAATCATGGTACAATTGGATAAACTTCAAAATGGCTTTGCAGAAATTTCCCTCTTAAAAACAGCCCTCTCTTTCCCATTTTCACTTTTTCAGCTATTTAACAGACCAACTATTTTAGAAATAATTAAGATGAAAAAACCCCAGCAAACCACATTTTAAGGAGAAAGTTAAATTCAGTTCATCCACAAATATTAAGTATCCATTATGTGCCTTGTATTTTAATAGGTTCTAAAGATACGAAGATTAAAAAAAGTCAGTTCCTGCCCTCAAGGTGTTTACATCCTATTGTTTGCTTATAACTGTATTCTTTTCTATCTCTAGGAACATTAAGAAAAATTGTAAATGACAAAAAAGTATTCACTGTTAAATTAGGACCCAAACTCCTGGACCATATGGAGATACTTGAACCTCAGATTAAAATGAGCTTCTCTATTCCCTTCCTCCTCAAAGCCCTTCCCCCCAACTCATAAATATTCCTGCAGCATTTTACTAAAGCCATGATACATATTCATTGTTATGGCCATCTTTAAAAGCCACTAAAACTGAAGAGACCCTAAATAGGCTTAGAAAGCATGACAAAAATAATCTTCTTCTTATCAGATTGTTTTTTTTTTTAGTAAGCAATGATGCTTCCAGTTCTTTATTAGTTGAATATATTTTTATGGGACTATGTAATAGTAATCTAATCTTGATTCCATCTCAGCCCAATACAGCTTTCTGGCAAAAACCCAGGTTGTATCTAAGCTTTATTCTTTCTGTATGAATTTAGCAATAACTCCTTCCCTTGGGTTTCTTTTAGGTGGTTAAGTGGGATTATTCCAGAATAGAATTGCTACCAATGGTGTTCTCTGGGGAGAGTGCTTGGGAATATACTTTTATGGAGAAGGGTCAAGACTTGCTGATTATGTGATCTACAAAAACACTCATCACAATATTCCCTTCTATTTTTTTAAGCTCCATTTTTATAGGTGGCAAAATTGAGGACCAGGGAATTTAGACTTGTTCAAGTAGATTCAAAACCAGGTCTCTTGATTCTAAATCCAGTATTATTTCCATTATACCACTTAGAAAAAAGTTTAATGAATATTAAATGTTCCTAATTCATCTTCTGGTGAGAATAATCCCAGTCTTCATTTTGTTTCTGTTCTGTTAGCACATTGATAAGATACAACATTAAAGAATGTTAATTTGTAGTTTTTTAAGTGAGGACTGCTTTTATGAGTTTAACTCCCCTGGACTAGATAACCTTTAACTCCCTTCCAGTTCCAAATCTGTAATCCTGTGCTGCAGGATTTGCTTTCCTAAACTCTTCCATTTCAGTTTAGCTCCGTTGAAGTGAAATATAGTAAAATCAGAATTCTGTGACAGATTCATAATTTCATTTCTGTTTCTGTGTCATTTAAGGTTCTTTGGAGCCCAGAATTCATAAAGTCTGGTCTACATGTTTTTTGACTATCTTTCCTTAAGCCTTCTTACATGGATGCATTTGACCTCTTGTGGTTTCACAAAGACAGTTTCCGGCCTGTGAAGCAATAGCTTAAATTATAAGATTGTGGGTTTTTAAAGACAAACCTGTTAAATTATAGTTTTTATCTCATGTAACATATTTTATCATTTCCCTGTTAGTTGATTCAGTGTAAATGTATGACCAGACAACACATTATCTCAGGGTTGTTTGTATCACTTAATCAGGTAAGGCACTGTGCTAAGTTCTGAGACTAAATTTCAAGAGTTAAGATAGTTCTTGACCCTAATTTCACTTTCTAAGTTATTATAAAGTAACAAATGGAATGTTTCAAAGTAACAGGACTGCCAGAACAACTTTAATTCAAAGAATTAAATACAATACACAAAAGTACTTTTTAAAGACCTCTTGACCATAAAGCACTATATGTTAAAACAATGTATACAAACAATAATTATTTCCATAATTCTCAGACCAGGAGTAATCAGTCAAATACTTGTAAAAGTAATTTTGGCATTGCAAACTTAAGTATTCAAAACAAGTTTTCAGTATTTTGTAGTATATACTTTTTGTTGAGTTTGTATCTTTTCTGCTTTGTGTTTATAAAGACTACTGAAAATATTAAAAAAGACTTTACTGCTTGATATTGTATCAAGATTAATTTATCTATTTCATTATATCATTATGAACTCTGACATTTGATGGTTGGGATTTATTTCTTTTATAATTTATATTATTGGATTCAAGTAGTGATCATTTGTAAAAATGCCATAGGACCAACGTGCATGCACATCTAGTAAACAATATACTGTAAACATGTTGTCACTTATGAGGGATTGCTACTAAAGTTTATAAGGTTGTTCAGAGGGTGCCATGATATGCCACTGATGGTCCCAGGATAGCTCCAATTTCTGTGTGATTCATGTTTGACTGGTTGTTATCACAATAAAATGTCATTTTATGCTGGTTTGGTTATACTATATTAGTGTTATCATTGTAGAACTATAGCACTTGCATTCCTGCTTGTGCAGGGCTTCTTTTAGGCTTATATGCCTGTGTTTTTATTTCTGCAGAAGCCCTTTCATATTCGGTACTCAGAGCATGTATTACTTACCATGTGGAAAAATCTGGTGCCTTAGGAGATCAAGAGAGGATTGGACTGGCTATTCTTTAAGGTTCCTTCCAGCTCTATGATTTTGTGAATAGACTTAGGGAAGAAGGAGGATTCTAGGACAAGGGAATGATGTGAAAAAAAACCCATTAAATTAGAAATATATATATATATATATATATATATATATATATATAAAACCATATTTCAGGTGCATTGATTATGCAATATTTTATATTGATATTTTCTTGGTTTCTGTATTGTTGTTCATTTGTTTCAGTTGTCTGTCTCTCTTTGACCAAATTGGGGGTTTTCTTGGCAAAGATATTAGAGTGGTTTACCATTTCCTTCTCCAACTCATTTTATATATGAGAGGAACCTAAGGAAGGCAGATAGGGTGTCTAGGGTCACACAGCTAATAAGTGTCTGAGGCTGGATTTGAACTCAGGAGATGAGTCTACCTGACTCCAACTCTGCTATCTATCTGCTGCTCCACTTATTTGCTCCTATTCTGTATCAGACACTGTATTTAAACAAATCCCTTTGAACATCCCTTAGATTCTCATACATAGTAATAGTGAACTGAATTGCTTTGTATCCTAGGAGAGTTCAGTTCAGTCATTTTTTAGTCATATCTGACTCTTCCTGACCCCATTTTCTTGGAAAAGATAGTTAAGTGGCTTTCTGTTTCCTCATATCACAGATAAGGAACTGAGGCAAACTGAGACTTCCCCAAGTTTACCCAGTTAGTAAGTGTTTGAAGCTGCATTTGAACTCGGGATCATATGTCTTCTAAGCCCAGTACTCCTATGTGTCACCTAACTGACCATTCTAGTAAGTCAAGTTGTATTGAAAGAATGGGACAAGTTAATGGTAGGCTTTGTAACACTGTGGATGTAGCCCAACATATTCATGTCACATATTAACATTTGTCATTTCTTTATGTAGATCATTTTGTCATGTAGATTTTTGTTCATGATTTCCTATTTTTATGGCTCTAAATGGTTAATGATTTTTCTTAAGTCCCAATTACAAGAAAACCCAAAAAACTCTGAATAGTGTTGAGTACCATGAGAAGTGAATCATGAATTAGTTTTTTATTCCCTCTTCAAAATGTGTATCTTTTAAAATAGACAATTTCGGAAGTTCAGTCTTAAAGTTTTTGAGCCGATATTTGAACAATATTAAACTAAGAGATTTCCCACCAACTAGAAGAAAGGGTATTACTGACTTCTGAGTTAATTGTTATATATTCCAATCGTGTTCATCTATCAATTATTCATAGCCCACTGTATTTATTACAGAATGGGCATAGAGAACAAAATTTAGCTGATTTATTAAGACAGAAAAATTTTAAGTCCTGTTCAGAGAATCTGCACTGAAAGTTAATAGATGACAGATTCCTCCCCCCCCCCCGCCCCTCTTCTAGGCCACTCTTGTGACTTAAAATGGTAGAAAGAATATCCATACTAAAAAATTACAAATCTTATGAAGTACATTTATAACCTGAATTAAGATATCAGGATATATTTAGAAGGTTCTGATTCCTAGACTTTTTCCATCTTGTGCTATTTTCTTCAATTCTGATTTTGAGTCTCTTCCAGATCAGTATAATTTTTATAGTTCATCCTTGTATTTTCCAAGATATAGAATAGGGACTCTTAAAAAAATTGGGTACATGAGCTTGTTTTCTTAATATTTTGATAACTGTACTTTAATATAAGTGGTTTTCTTTTTAATCCTATGTAATTTTATTTTGTACTTTTAAAAATATGATTCTGACAAGGTTTCATCAGACTTCCAAAGGGCACAAAAATGGTTGAGAATCCCTCCTAGAGGAGAAAGAAAGAGAAAGAGTAGGAGAAGGCATTTATGTACTCCTCTTTTCTTTTTCTTAAGTTTTATTTATTTAAGACAATGGGGTTAAGAGATTTGCCCAAGGTCACACAGCTAGGCAATTATTAAGTGTCTGAGGTTTGATTTGAACTCAGATCCTCCTGACTCCAGGGCCAGTGCTCTATCCACTGCACCACCTAGCTGCTCCCATACTCTTTTCTTTACTCTATCTCCCCCCCTCCCCTTAGCACACTTCATTAAATATTGAAAAAAAAGGTTTTTTTTTAAGGGAAAACCTCCGGAAGACTGAGGGAATTCTTTGACATAATTTTACATATTACTTGTTACGATATTCATTCTAATGGAATTTGAGTTTTTTAAGATTATCGCTTTTGATCACTTTTTTAAATTTTTATTTTTTGCAAGGCATTGGGGGTTAAGTGGCTTGCCCAAGGTCACAAAGCTAGGTAATTATTAAGTGTCTGAGGCCGGATTTGAACTCAGGTACTCCTGACTCCAGGGCTGGTGCTCTATCCACTACGCCACCTAGCCACCTCTTTTGATCACTTTTGATGAAAGACTTTTGATCAAGGAGGATCAATTTAATATGAGGACCAAAGTTCTTTATTCTCATACAAATAGGTGCTTGTTCTTTTCCCATTCATACTTTGCTTTTTTGTTTGTGAAAAGGCAAAGAGGAATAAATAAAATTTTTACATCTCCACAAGTTTCATATTGCTGGCCAATAATTTAGGATAATATCGTATGCTCCACTTTCTATGATGTGTAACTGGAGGCTTGAATTTAAAGATTTATGTGAATATTACACAAAAATCTTGCTACTTTTCTTTTAGATCCATTGCAAAGTACTCACAATGGTAGATAAGTAGAACATGTAACACTTTTTCATTTGGCAGTTGGCATTTTTTGGAAGGCAATAGGGTTAAGTGATTGGCCCAAGATCACACAGCTGGGTAATTATTGAGTATCTGATGTTGGATTTGAACTCAGGTCCTCTTGACTCCAGGGCTGGTGCTCTTTCCACTGTGCCACCTAGCTATCCCTGGAAGTTGGAATTTTTAATAATAATAATACAAAATAATAAAGTCACAAGGCTTCCTGTTATAAACTTCTTCAAGGCCTCTGGATATTTTATTTATGTTGGTTTATTATATCTAGTCCTCCTTTTCTAGTGATGTTTTAAATAACTGAATTTACACTCATTTTAAAAATTCTCTTAAAATAATAAGCAAATTTATTGAAGCCTTATCCTGAATATATATGCTTTGGGATGTAATATCCAGTCATTAATAACACCAAAAACTCCAGCAATCACTGTGATCATGTCCCGAAATTGTTTAATTTTGTTGCATTCTCTATCGTCCCTTGAATTTGTACATGTTTAAGTATCATAAGATAAATGTTTTTATAAGTTTTTTTGAGAGGAAGATACTCTTTGAAATAACTTAAGTAGCCTAGTATTATGAAAGCTAAGTCTGAATAGAATCAAAGTCAGAAAGCTAACTGTCCTTTCTAGATTCATTGAAATAGCTTACTGTACCATAGCTTCATCAGGTTGGCAGCAGCCTTATTCCTCTGTTAGTGATTTCCTTGTGCCATCTTGGTTTTGTGTGTGTGTGTGTGTGTGTGTGTGTGTGTGTGTGTGTGTGTGTCACAGGAAGTAGACTGTAATGATTGTAATTGCCTGCGCTCTATTAATATTCATGGCACGTGTCTCTCACCCCGTGCTTGTAGCTAATTCTCTGTATATTTAACTAATTCCCCATTTTCCTTTTCCTTTTGGCATGCTGGGCTGTAGGCTTGAGAGGGTGTGAGGGAGGTAGAGGGCAGCTGAAAGAAGAATGGGGACCCAGAATCCAGTGCTTGGATTCACACATTGGTTCAGTGATTCTAAGAACAAGTCTTTTGATACTGGTCAAAAGAAAATGCCAAGTGGTGCTGAAGCGACCTAACATCTGCACGTGACATTCTAGGCATCTGGCTGCTTGGCCGTTTTCGACTGTATTTTGTTTCCAGGTTGCCAGCTGCCTCCTGAGTGATCAGCAACAATTGAAATAAGAAAAGCAAAAAAGAAAATTAATAGCACATGCAGACTACATTTAGAATACTAATTTTAAAATGTGCCAGTTATTTCCCATATAGCATGATGGCATTAGTGAACAGTTTTAAGAGGAAAATGGGACAGAATAGGTTAGTATTGGAAATGAAATAGTTTATTCTCCTTCCCCCTACAGGGCTATCTTTTAAATTGGTATTTCCTTACTCCCTTCCCTCCATCCTTTTGCCTTCTCAGGACATTCTTACAATGCAAATACATGCACATTTTCATGATTAAATCTTGTAATGGAATAGATGTAAAAAATTGAGATGGATGTGCAATTCAATGTTTGATACTATAACAACAACCTAGTACTTAAAAGAAAGAAACTTAGTCTAGAAAGTATTTACTACATTTTAAATGCCATCTCACAATGTACTTTGTGGTTGGATTCTTGGAAAGGAGTTGGGTCTCTTGTAATTGAATTTTGATATATAATACTTAGGAATGTATGTTACACAAGGCATAACGTCTTTTACTATTTAGAAGAAAAAGGCCCATTTCCTATGATCTTTCTTACTATTCTTTTTTTTTTTTTTAGGATTTTTGCAAGGCAAATGGGGTTAAGTGGCTTGCCCAAGGCCACACAGCTAGGTAATTATTAAGTGTCTGAGACCGGATTTGAACCCAGGTACTCCTGACTCCAGGGCCAGTGCTTTATCCACTATGCCACCTAGATGCCCCTCTTATTATTCTTAATCACTGTGACAATTCAAATAAATATATATCAATTTTCGAGAATGATGTCCTTCCAGTCAAATGAAGCATCTTCTTCTCCAAACATCATTTTAATCACAGTCTAATATCAGGTGAATATTGTCTGCTATGTACAAAGTGATAGGGAAATAGAAATAGAAAAATGAAATGTTGATTCCATTGAGGAAACATAGTTTAGTTGAGAAATATGAATATACTCAAAGAACCTTCATATAATACATTCATGAGAGATTCAAATAAAAGGGTACTTTAGTACCTTTCTCCACAGTCCCTGAATGTATTCAAACTCACAGGTTGGGTAATTTGTTACTTAGAAATCCAGTAGAATTTTAGAAAAGGATACCTATGATCCTGATAAGCTAGAATTATCACTCCTGAACCTTCTTCATTATGTTCCTCATTATCAATTGGATTAATTGAACTTTATTAATTTTTAGAAAAGAGATTTTTTTACTGAGAATTTATGAGAAAGAAGATATATAGAATTCAACCCCCCCACACACACACACACACATTGGAGGTAGTTCTTTCCCCTTGCACATTAAAGGTGTTTTCCAAGAGTGGAATCAGATTATCTATGAAGTCGTAATGAAGCATACTCTCAGGGAATGTGTGTAGCAAAGGGATATTTACTTTCTGACTCTTGGTATTGAAAATCCTTTTCTCCTTTCATTCAGGACTCACAAAGTTCTTGTTAGGGGTAGCTATCTTTACCTTACTATTCTTCATCATGAGGAGTCACTGTCACTCAAGACACTACTATCTTCAGATGACTGTCTTTACATATCTTTCTGTAGGTGCTTCCTTTCTCATTGGCCATTGCCCTATGGTGGCCATTACCTCTAGTCAATGGGAGGACTTAGAATGGGACTTCTGATTCTCCTTTACCCACATACTCTTCTATTTGAATACTTATTTACCTTAGACCAGGAAAGAATTACTGCAAAAAGAAACAGAGGTATAGACTCACTTAATACCTGAAAGCAAAAGAGTCAAAGAGTTTGATGAAGAGTTTTTCATTTGGACCTTTCTTTAGAATCATTGCTTCTCCCAGCTCTGCAGCCAAATAGAAGACTTTCTATTATCACATAAATGCCAGCCTGTCAAGCACATATGGCTGGAAATAGACTCCCATTATTTTAGATTCTATCTAGGAAAGGATCTATGTGTATGCTTTATATATCCTATTAGTAAGATCAAATTCAGGTATATTCTAAGGACTGGGCCCTCATTGGCCCGTTTTTCCCCATTAATTAGAGTGATATGAAAGATTTGAGACAAGAAGTTCACTTCCAGTTGGAGTGGCTTCCATAGTCAGTAATTGAGCTCTTTTGCTGCAGTTGAACAGTAGTCGTGGCAATGCTAGTAGCAGGAATGTGATTACAATTACTGTTTGGTTGAGGTGACAGTTGCACTTCAGAAAAGTTTAAGCTTCTCACCCTAAACCATTGTACCTCTTGGGTTCTGGGAACCATGAGAAGAGCTTCTTTTGGGTCCTGTCAGGAAGTCACCTATACTTTCCTGACATTGGAGACCTGCAAGCAAAAGCCAGAAAAAACACTTCATTATTGTGTGAAAAAGATAGATCCTTGTTCAAGGTATTTTTTGGACTAGATAAGATCCCTGCCAAATCTAAAGTTTGTTTTCCTTGCATATATTTTGCATTTATTTAACCTGGGATAGTTCTCTCCCCTCCCCATCTACCCTCCCAGGAGAATATAAACTTCTAGGAACTGTTCCTTATTTTGACCTTATTTTTCTCAGCCTCTAGCACAGCATCTTGCTTGTAACAGATATTTAATAAATGATTTTTGAATTGAATTGAATTGCATAGATGCCATTTGAACACATGGGCTGCCCATCTGTTGTTCCTTGCTCTCACTAGATGACCAAATCAGTTCTTTTCTGATCATGTATGTCCCTAATGATGTCTTTTGATGAGTAACAAAGCATAACGTCCAAAGCATATGGGCATCAGCATACGTGAACGGGAAATACTTTATTTGAAAAGATGTTGCTATTAACTGTATTCTATAAGAAGTGTTTTTTAAAATCCTGTGGATTACAAAGTACTGGGTGCTGCAGCAGTTTCTGATATTTAGAATTCAGATATGTTACAATTCTTTTAGTAGCTTTTTCTTGATAACCACTGTTACTTTGGGTTATCTCAAAGCTTGAATAATGACGGAAAGCTGCTTTGTTATTCCTTTTATAATTATGAGTATTGTATATCCTAAAACTTGACTGAAAATTCTTGACATCGTGAAAAAGGGAGTCAGGAGAATTCTGTATAGTTGAGTCTTTATGTAACTTACAAGTAAGAACAAACTGATATTTTAAAAGTGGGAACTTAAATACTAGCTGTCATAAGTATAATAAGTTATATTTAATGGAAAAACAATTTGAAGCAGCTAGATAATGCAGTGAATAGAGAGCACGGCTCCTAAATTCAGGAAGACCTGAGTGCAAATCCAGCCTCAGACATTTGACATTTATTATCTGTGTGACCATGGATATATTACTCAACCCCAATTGCCTTGCAAAAAAAAATGTTTCAACATTTTGTCATATAATGCCCTGAGAGAGACTAGGGAAGAAAACCTATTTGTAATTTCTTAAAAGCAACAAAACCCAACCAGTATGTGTTGAGCAATTCTCCATATTTCCATGCTCCCTTTTCCATATAATTTATTTTCTTCAATACGAGTTTAACTTCTTGATACTACATTTTCAGAGTAGCAACAGAAATTGCTCCTAAATACTTTTCAGTATTTTTAAGCTGCTAGATCTTTTGTTGAGGAAAAAAATTATTTTAAATGAGACAAAGGAAAAACCCACCAAAACTTTTTTTCTGTTTTCATTCTGCTCACATAGAAACTAAGTTAAGTATCTGGGAACTTCTTTTTAGTAGACAATTTGGCTTCCCAAAATGATAAGTACTCCCTTGATGGACTCCTTGACTTTTTGCCACACATTCTCCTGTTCTTGTTTTATTTTGGTTTTTGTTCACTATTCGTTTGTTCTTCCCAAAGAATGTATTGGAGTGACTTTGAGGTTTAAAGCTAAATTACTGGTTAATATATGGAAGCAGGGTAAAATCAACATATCTGATCTTTTCCAGGAACTGAAACCTTACTCAGGATCATTGTTCCCTTTAGGGACTGTATCCGTATACATTTATACCAGAAGTTTAGTTGCTATGACATTGGGCTATGAATAGATTTAACATTAAAGAGAATATCAGCATTTGGGAACCTTCAATGACTGTCTGCTTTAGATGATTATAAATAAATATGACTTACTGAAAAGAGAAATATTCAGTTGTAACTTGTTTCAGACTCTTCTGTGAATGAAATCTAAGAAAGGAGTAAAAAAAATAGAATTCTTAGCAATGGTTAGAATAGAATTCTTGATGTGAATATATCTCAGATGTACTTACCTTTTTTGCATAAAACATAGATCTTCTTGAAACAACTATTAAAACTCTCTGTGAGGCTTCTTAAAACTTATTTTGGTTTCTTTTATTTCTTAATCATGAACTATTTAATACATATATGTGTATATATATATATATATATATATATATATATATATATATATATATTTATATTTACCTAAACCCAAACTTGCAGAGAAGTCAGTGAATAGTAAAGGATATGTTGACTAAATTTTAAGGGTTTTTATATCTTCTTTACTTCCTCATCTGCATCAATATATGTTAGTGTATAAACTGAATCATTTTTCATGGTAGTCTTTTTTACAAATGCTTCTCATGGGCACTTATGAGGCAAGGTGATGAGGTGTCTCATGAATGATGTGCCTTTGGTTGGAAAATAGAGCTAAATCTACTACTTTATTTTGTTTTCTCAAGAGAACTCATTATCTTTCCTTTAAGAACAACTTTCTCATTTAAGTGCTTGGGTTTAGCTGAACTGCTCATTAAATCTCAAAGAGATTTTTTTTAAAGGACCTATTATTTATGCAAAAATATTTATAGTTGCTCTTTTTTTAGTGACTCTTTTTTTGTGGTGCCAGAGAATTGGAAATTGAGGGATGTGCGTGATTAAGCAAGGTATGGTATATGAATGTAATGGAATACTATTTTGCTATAAGAAGGCCGGTTTCAGAAAAAACCTGGAAAGACTTACATTAACTGATGCAAAGTGAAGTGAGCAGACTCATTGTACACAGTAATAACAATATCATACAATGAGCAACTATAATTAACTTAACTCTTCTTAGCAACACAGATCTAAGACAATTCCAAAAGATTTATTTTGGAAAGTGCTATCCACTTCTAGAAAAAGAACTACGGGGGTCTAAATGTAGATCAAAGCATACTATTTTCACTTCACAAGTTTTTCATAGTTTTTCTTTTTTGTTTACTTTCTTCTTTCAAAGCTTGACTTTTATAAAATTATGCTTTGCATGGTTGCACATCTATATCCTATATCAAATTGCCTACAATCTTAGAGAGTAGGGAGGAAAAATTTGAAATTCAAAAATTAAAAAAAAATTGAATGTAAAAAATTCTTTATAATAGAAGAAATAAAACAATATTTAAAAGAAAGAGAAGGGGTGTATATAAAAGACTTTTACATTATTATCAATGTCATATTCATATAAATTTATCAGTAGACATATATTAAGTGGCTACTTTGTGCAAGCTACTCTGTTATCTTCTAAGGAAACATAAAAAAGTTGAAAAAAGTTATAAAAAGTTTTTTGTTTAGATTTTTTGATTTTATTGATATAGGGAAAAATCTTAGTGTGAAAACTCCCTCCAGTGATGAGGATAAGTAAGTCTGTTGCATATTTTAGTTTTGGAGAGTTGTTTGAGACACCTAGAATGATTTATTAAGTGACACACAAATAGAATCTGCCAGAGTTGGAACTTGAACTCATATCTTCATGACTAAATCAGGGCCTCTTATCAACTTTACCAGGTTTCCTCTTTGCATTAAGAAATTAGATATGTTAATATATTCATGTGACTGGTAACACAAGTTAATTGCACTTATTAGAATATAATGTGGCTTTAGGAATTCAAGTTATGTCATTCTCATAAATATCATTAGCAATTTTTATCATGTAATTACATACATTATTTAAACAAAAATGATCTATTACATGGGACAAAACCTGAAAATTTATGGTCAGCTGGAAGGGAACTGGTTGCAGAGATGCAGCTGTACTTATCAGATACTCTGAATCAAGGTCATCTCTACAATTTTAAAGGGAAAAGAGTAAGACTAGTAAAGAATCATGAGTGATAAAATTTGAATTGTAGGTAGAGGACATTTAAAGGAAATTAATGCCTACTCTCTTAGTTAATCAATTTGTGAGGATTATATTTCAGTTTCTTTTTACTTTATAATTAGCAATAACTTGGTAATTAAATGTCTGTAAACCATTGCCATACTGAAGAACTGTGTTGTTGGCACAGGTCTGTGCAGAATGCATCAGTTCTGAATCATACTTGATATGCTTCTGCAGTAGTAATATGTCTCCTTCTTGGTAAAAAAAAATTCTTTAGATTTAAAATGTCTGTATGATATCCATAAATAATCATATTTACCCTGAAACAAATAAGACCTTATGAATATTTTTCCATGCACAAATGTCATATCTAAATGGTCAGAGTCATTCTGGGCATAGGTATGATTTAAAAGCCCAATTTCAAGTTTACAGACAATCTTTTGAAACCATGTTTTCTTTTTGCCCCTTCTACTCTCAAATGATTGACATCATTGAGTTTGCACTTTTTCATTTTCTCCTGTCATTTCTCAGAGATGCTGATGTTGATCTAGATTAAGGAGATAGAATGAGAAGATTATATAGTAGGGAAATGAGATATTTTAAAGTTATTATTGAATTAAAAAATTCACAACACTTGATAACTGATTAAATATAGGGATCATTAGGTCACAGATTTATAAATGAAGGGAACTCAGAGGTAATTTAATTTAGCTCCTATTTTACAAGTGAGCAAATCAAGGCATGAGATTAAGAGACCTCCTACAGGCAGAAAGTGGCAGAGCTGGGGTTTGAATACAAGACTCGTGAGATCAAATTTCAGTATACCTTTTACCACTATACCATAAACCTGGGTGACATAAAAGTATGATAAAAACATTACAACTGGGAGGGCAGATATTTTGAAGGGAAGATGATCTGACATAAGAAATGGTCAGAAAAAGAAATGAGAGATAGTAACTCTTAGTCTTAGGGAAGAATTTTTTGAGACTTCCAGTCTAGATGGCTGCCAGAAAGTAGTGAGATCAATTCAGATACCCACAAACTTAAAAATAAAACAACACTAGAAATTCCCACCAGATTGAATGATGATAAATAAACTTGATGAAAACTACACTAGGCATCTTTTCAATCTAGAATTGCATAAAATTTGGCTAAAAAACTATATACAAGAGGAAAGGGGACCTCTAACAAAGCCAGCTCCACAGTGCAGGTCAATAAACCCAATTTCCTAGCCTGTCCAGTGATGGGCCAGACAAAATTATATCCGGTCATGGGAAGAGTCAGGAAGAATGGGTACCCTGCAAAGAAGCCATAGGGATGTCAGAATACTCAAGGGTGCAGTCCATAGTAATGTTGTAGAAAATTGTTACACCAGGACTGCCCTGGAGTTTTGAGGTCCATAGCCCTCAATCCTGCCGTACCTTGGAGATTAGTGCCCTATAGATTATAAATTAGTGCTTTGAACTTCAAAGATCAAGATAAGCTTAAGGTCCTCAAAGGATGGAGGTCATTATAGAAATATCAGGAATGCAGAATTAAATCAAGAAGAACTGACCACTTCTCTCAATAGACACCAGATAATAGATGTAGTTCAAGCCTCAATTGAGGAACTAAAACTAGAGGGACAAGTAAATAAAAGGAAACATCAAATAGTATAAAAATTACTGTAGATATAGAGATTCCTTAAAAGGAGCAAACAAAATTGTAGCAACTGCATACATTTTCTGAAATAAGAAAATGAATTTTCTTGAGGAATTTCTAAGTTTATATATTTCTTTTTTTGTTTTTTTTGTATTTTTCAAAATATTTTATTTATTTATTTTTCCAACTATGTGCAAAGATAGTTTTCATTTTGTACAAATTTTTTTACATTAATAAATCATTCTTGTTTAAGAGTAAACAAAATACCCCTCACCCCCCATGAGTATAGACTTGCTTGGGTGATAAAGTGAAGGGGAGAGAAAAAAAATTAAAATAAAAAAAATAGTAATAATTGTAGGTATGGCCAGATGGCACAATGGACGATGCACCAGCCCTGGAGCCACGAGCACCTGAGCCCACATCCAGCTCCATAGACCCAACAATCACCCAGCCATGTGACATGCAAGCCACCTGATCCCCACTGCCCTACAAAAATCAAAAAGAAGGAAAAAAAGAGACCCAAAATAAAATAAAATAGTAATAATAGTAGGGGTGTCTGGGTGGTGGCCAGAGCACTGGCCCTTGAGCCAGGAGCACCCAGGTTCAAATCCGGCCTCAGACACCCAAAGATCACCCTGCTATGTGGCCCCCGGCAGGCCACCCAGCCCCATTTGCCCTGCACCCTTCCCCCAAATAATAATAACAAAAAATGTGCTTCAGTCTTTGTTCCAACACCACCAACTCTGTCATGGGTGGATTTCATTCTTTATGGTAAGTCCATTGCAAAAGTTACTTCCATATTTTTCCACTGTTGCTATTGCTGATCGCAACTCCTTCCTTTCTTATTTCTCCACTACCATGTACTATATTTTCTCTCTCCTTTCACTCTGACTCTGCTGTAGGGTCGCTGAGTGGCGCAGCAGACAGATCCCTGGTCCTGGGGCCAAGAAGCCCTGAGCCCCCATACCACCCCTTAGGCCCAGAATCCACCTGGCCCTATGGTCCTGGGCAGGCCATCCAATCCCAGCCCCTTGCAAGAAGTAAAAAAGAAACTGTGTTATATCTGACCACTCTCCCCCCTTGGTCCATCCTCTCCTCCATCACTCACATCCCCCCCCTCCCTCTGTCCCCCTCTTTTCTTCTTACTCCAGATGCCTATACCACATTGAGTATATTTGCTGTTTCCTATCCTAGCCACCTCTGATGAGAGCGAAGATTCCCTCATCCCCCCTTGCCTTCCCCCCCTTCCATATCATTGCAATAGCTCATTGTAATAAAAAATCTCATTATATGAAATATCTTGGCCTATTCCCCCTCTCCTTTTTCTTTCTCCCATTACATTTCCCTTTTTTCTATTGACTTCATTTTTATACCATATTTTATCTTCAAATTCAGCTCTCTCCTGTGCTTCAACTATAAAAGCTCCCTCTACCTGCTCTATTAACTGAGAAGGTTCATATGAGTATTATCAGTGTCATTTTTCTATGCAGGAATACATGCAGTTCATCCTCATTAAGTCCCTCATATTTTCCCCCTCACCTCCAATCTCTATGCTTCACCTGAGTCCTGTATCTGAAGAACAAACCTTCTGTTCAGCTCTGGCCATTCCAACAGGAACATTTGAAATTCCCCTGATTCATTGAAAGTCCATCTTTTTCCCTGGAAGAGGACATTCAGCCTTGCTGGGTAGTTCATTCTTGGCTGCATTCTAAGCTCTTTTGCCTTCGGGTATATTGTATTCCAAGCCCTACGAGCTTCCAATGTAGCTGCTGCTAAGTCCTGTGTGATCCTGACTGCAGCTCCACGATATTTGAACTGTGTCCTTCTGGCTGCTTGTAATATTTTTTCTTTGAATTGGGAGTTCTGGAACTTGGCTATAATATTCCTGGGGGTTGGTTTTTTGGGATCTCTTTCTCTGGGGGATCGGTGGATTCTCTCCATTTCTATTTTGCCCTCTGCTTATAGAATATCAGGGCAATTTTCCTGTAGCAATTCTTTGAAAGTGATGTCAAGGCTTTTTTCCTCATCATGAATTTCAGGTATTCCAATAATTTTTAAATTATCTTTCCTAAGTCTGTTTTCCATATCAGTTGTTTTTTCAATGAGATATTTCACATTTTCTTCTAATTTTTCATTTTTTTTGGTTTTGAAGTATTGATTCCTGATTTCTGGTAAATTCATCAATCTCCCTGAATTCTATTCTTTGTCTGAAGGATTTGTTCTCCTCAGAGAGTTTTCTTATCTCTTTTTCCATCTGGCCAATTTTGCTTTTTTAAAGCATTCTTCTTCTCAATAACTTTTTGAACTGTTTCATCCATTTGACCTAAGCTGGTTTTTAGCATGCTATTTTCTTCAGCATTTTTTTGGATTTCCTTGACTAAGCTGCTGACTTCATTTTCATGTTTTTCCTGCATCTCTCTCCTTTCTTTTCCCAGTTTTTCTTCTAACTCCCTCATTTGGTTTTCAAAGTCTTTTTTGAGCTCTGTCATAGCCTGATCCCAGTTTCTGTTTTTCTTGGAGTCTTTAGATGCAGGAGCTTGTGCTTCCTCATCTTCAGACTGAGTATTTTGATCCTTCTTGGGCTCATTTGCAAAATATTTCTCAATAGTCTTCCTCTTGTTTCTCTGCTTGCTCATTTTCCCAGCCTGGGCCTGGTTTTGGGGTGCTTCCTGAGCTTTTGGGACACTCCCACAAGGGTCTCAGTATGTGAGGCTCTGTCCTCCCTCCTGGTCTGTGAATGACCATAAGTGCCCCCCTCTGCCACACCGCCAAGGTGGGGGGGGGCCCTGTTGTTCTATGGGGGGGGGGCTAGACTGGGATCAGGATCTGAATGTGGTCAGAGCTCCAGAGTCCTGTTCCAGGGGCAGAGGACAGAGCTAGGCAGTCTCTCTTCACTCCCCTCCCTCAGTTAAATGGACTCATGCCCTGGGGGCTCCTGCTTACCAGCTCTACCTGCTTCTGTTTCAGGGTCTGGGCTGCCAAAAGACCAAGCTGCTTGCCATGTGCCCTGAGGGCTGGGCTCCACGTGCTCACTCTGGCAGAGGTCCCCCACTGTTCCCCCACTTTGTGCCCGGTGCTCCCTGGGGTGTAGGTCAGGGAACTCCCCTGCTGCTGTGAGCCGCAGCTCCCAGCACCCTGGGGCTGCGTCCGGGAGGCTGAAGTTCTTTCCCTCGGGCCACCCCTCTGTTGGGCCGCCCCTCAGACCTCGGGGAGCAGAGCCTTTCTGCTCTTTTCCAGGTTACCTTGAGTAGGAGAACTGCCTCACTGGGTCCTTTTGTGGGTTCTGTTTCTTGAAAGTTTAGTTAGAGTCCTTAGTTTCAACTTTTATCAGAGAGCTCCAAAGACTTGATCCCTTCTTGTTGCCATCTTGCCCCCCCCCCCAAGTTTATATATTTCTTAAGAGAAAGTTGAAAAAATGAAATGTAAGCTCTGGAAGAAAAATTGGTAGGGACAATATGTTGTTTAGAAGATAATATGGTAAATGTTAGACAAGTAATGGTCTCCCTGAAAATTATTATAGAAGAAGTAGAATAGCAGGAAATATTAGAACAAAATTTACAGATTTGAAAAAAGAAGAAAATTTAATTCAACTGATTAAAAAAATAGCTGACCCTTACGGTTGAGAGAGAATTTAAGAATCACTGGACTTCCTAAAAACTATGATTTAAAAAAGTACCATTGTACTGTATTTTGAGAAAGCATAAATTAAATTCCCTATATCTGTTAGAACCATAAAACAAAGATAGAAAGAAGACATTGCTCACCTCCTGAAAGCAACTCCAAAAGGAAAAAATCTCCCAGAAATAAACCCAAATCCAAAGCACTCATTTAAAGGAAAAATACTTCTGCAGTCATTGAGAAAAAAGCAACCACTCTGTCAGGATCATACATGAGTTGGAAGCTTCAACTTTTAAGGAGCGGAGATTTTGTAATATCATCATCCAAAAAGCAAAAAAGATAGACTTACAAGAATAATATCCTGCAAAGCTAAATGGGATCCTTTTGAAGGAAAAAATGGACTTTTAATGGAATGAGAGCATTTTAAAGCATTTTGATGAGGAAAAAAAGAAACTTTGAAAAATAAATCTGCATTTATTTAAAAAAGATATATTTATCTGAGCAATGGGTATAGGTTGCATGATAACATAGTGCTAACATTCTGATAAGGGAAGAACCTAGATACAAGTGTACCTTTAGACCATATCATGTTCAAAGAGTAGTGGATGAATCAAATAAGAAAAAGTGAGTAATGGGAGGTATATTAGTTTTGTTTGTATATTAGTTTAAGAGAAGAAAGAGAACA
Organism: Macrotis lagotis; assembly: GCF_037893015.1. Lineage (NCBI taxonomy): Eukaryota > Metazoa > Chordata > Mammalia > Peramelemorphia > Peramelidae > Macrotis > Macrotis lagotis. Next base: position 138,268,325 of record NC_133664.1, on the reverse strand, counting down.
GAAAGTAAACAGAAAGTACAAACAAACTAATATGTACTAAGAAGAAAGGAATAAAACTTGTTTTTTCCTCATAATTGGAATTAATGAAAAATAGGATTACAAACATGAAGATTGGGTTGGGGGTGGGGAGATGAATCTTCCTCTCATCTGAAGTGGACAGGGGAATGAAAACACATGCATTTTTTTTTGGAAATACATAAAACTTAAAAGGGAAGCAAGTGGGTTAGGGATAGGGCCATAGAAAGGGAGGAAGAAATAGCTAGAAATAAAACAAACTTCATGATCTTGAAGGGTGTTTAAAAAAGTAACTAAAATATAAGAGGATGCCCATCAATTGGGGAGTGGATGAACAAAATCATAGTATATAAGATGTGTAATGGGACAGTATTGTGCTATAAGAAATTACAAAATTCATTTATGTAGTATGAACTTACACAGAGAGAAATAAGCAGATGTAGGAGCAGAGTATATAAGGACAACAGTATTGTAAAGTAAAACAACTTGGAAAAAAAGGACCCTAATCAATGCCATTATTCTCCAGAATATCTACAATAAAACATATTAGTTACCTCCTTATAGAGTGATGACTCATCAACTCAAGGTGAAGAATACAAGAATATATTTTTTGAATGTGGCCATTGTGTGGATTTATTTTGCTTGGCTATACTTATTTGTTACAGGTCATTTTTTTTAGGTTTTTGCAAGGCAAATGGGGTTAAGTGGCTTTCCCGAGGCCACACAGCTGGGTAATTATTAAGTGTCTGAGGTCAGATTTGAACTCAGGTACTCCTGACTCCAGGGCCGGAGCTCTATCCACTGCACAACCTAGCTGCCTCTGTTACAGGTCATTTAAAAAAAAAAAGCCTCTAGACTTTTTTTTTAGGTACTCCTGACTCCAAGGTCGGTACTTCATCCACTATGCCACCTAGCCGCCCCCCTCTAGACTTTTAATTAAGGGATAAGAGATGGTGGATCCACAATAGTGATGCCCAAAAAAGACAATTAAAAATTCACAGAAGATAATAGGAAGAAATTCAGTAGGAAGCACAGATAAAGTAGGACAATTTTGAAAATAACATATGGTATTCATTTTGTACTTTAAAAGGAAACAAGCAATATGTAATGTACATTCATAATTCCATTTACAATACTTTTTTTGGTATGTTCTACTGTGTACAGAGTAATGTTCTTTTTATTAGTATTGAAATTCAGAATAATAAATAATAGAAAAAAGCATTTTGTTAAGTCATTTATAAACATTACCTATTAATTTAATATCTTGGATTAATAAGAATGTATGACTTCTTCAAGAGGAAAAGTACAGAGAAAAGTTGTGGGGGTTTGACTTTTGGGGAATACCCACAATTGAGGTTTGAGGGATAAAGGAAATAGAAGCATCAAAGTTAGAGGTTTGAGAATAAATAAAAAGTGAATCTGTAAACAAAACCAAAACCAAAGAGAAAGGTTTTTTGGCTTTCCTGCAGTTTTAAGATTTTTATTTCCATTAAAAGTAATTTTCAAGGTACCAATAGGTTTGATACAAGTTTTCATCTTTGGGTAGGCATGTAAAAGACATTCTTACAGTATTTTCTGGATCTTCCTGCTTTCATGGAGAGAGGAATCAGTGATAGAATTTTTCCATGTTTTCATGCCCATTGTTAACATTCTGTGTCTGAATATAGTACTGTTAACAGTTTTGCTTCATCTTTAATGTATTATAGTTATAAATGTTATTTTCATTCTCCTTTCCTCTTCTCTAACAAGAACCACAGTCAAGGTTGTAAACCTGGAAGTTTCGGTCTATAATAATGATTACAGAATCCCAAAGCAGGCAAAACAGCCTGCGATGATGTAATGAAAATTAATAGAATTGAAAGAGTTCCTGGTGAGGATCATTAGTGCTAAACCATTAGTAAAACCTCATTCTGGAAAGATAGAAATCTAAATTGAATCTGGGCAAAATGTCTGAAGATTATGCCAATCAAGTAAAATCAAAGCATTTAGATTACGCCACTTAAGTGAAGTCAAAAGCATTTATTAATCACCAAGATGTGTTCGGTATAGTGCTAAGCACCAAGGATACAAAGAAAGACATCCTTCTCTCCTTTTTCTCCCCCCGATACTTCCAACCAAAATTTGAAAAACAAACAAAAAATAGTTCCTGCTTTTGAGGAGACAAGTATAATAAGCACACTCATTTTGTAACTTGTTATGAATAGCACTGGGGTGTTGGACTAAATGATCTCTAAAGTCCCTAATAGTTCAAATATTCTATGATTCAGTATTTTTAAGTGGCATCATTTTTTTTAAATTATTAAAGTAGAAATCCTTAATAGGCTTAATTCGCCTTGTGGCTATGTCTACATTCTATAAAGCACACTTATTTATTTATTTATTTTTGCTAGAGAATCAACTGGTTACTTGGGTTCTTGGTGATGCTGTCTTAACATGATTTTTAACTTTTTTCCATTTTTTTATTTGCATTTTTTCTTTTTAAAAAATTCTTAAGTTATTTTCTCCTATTACATGTAAAGATAGTTTTCAGGATTCAATTTTGTAAAATTTTTGAGTTCTGAAATTTTTCTCCCTTACTTTCCTCTCCCCTCCCCAAAGACAGCAAGCTATCTGATGGAGGTCATACATGCACAGTTGTTTTAAATATATTACCATATAAGTTATGTTATGAAAATAGAATCAGAGCAAAAGGGAAAATCATGAGAAAGAAAAAACAAATAAAAAAAGTGAAAATAATATGCTTTGATCTGATTTCAGACTCCATAGTTCTTTCTCTGGATAAGGATGGCATTTTCCATCACAAGTCTTTTAGCCTTGTCTTTGATCACTGTATTGCCGAGAAGAACTGTCTGCCATAGTTGATCATCACATAATGTTTACATCTTTATTTCTAACTCCAAGTTGATCAATACCAGATGAGATTTCTAACAATCTTTTTTCTCTCATACTGAATAGAAAGCAACATAGAACAATGTTTTGGTTAAAAAGTTTGGTTCAGAATTGTTTATTTTGAACCAGAATATATGTGTAGGGAAATTCTAGTACACTGGATTCAGCCAGATTTAGGATTAGGATTATACATCAATTTAATGTAAATAATATTGTTGATAAGGAGTTGGTAGAGCTATCTTAATAATCAGACTTGCTAGGGGCGGCTAGGTGGCATAGTGGATAAAGCACTGGCCTTGGAGGCAGGAGTACCTGAGTTCAAATCCGGTCTCAGATACTTACTAATTACCTAGCTGTGTGGCCTTGGACAAGCCACTTAACCCTATTTGCCTTGCAAAAAACCTAAAAAAAAATAATCAGACTTGCTGGAAAGGATTCCTTCTTGGCTTATGGTTGATTTTTAGTGCTGCAAAAAATTCTTCCAATGACTTTTACTTTCTTTTGGGGGGAGAATTTTTTTCTAATCTTTACAGACTTTGACTTAATCTGTTTAAATTAAGAAATAACAGCCCCCCAACATTTCAGAAAGAAAGCAAAAAAAAGGAAATATTTATTTTTGTATATCTCTGTAGTAGAAGTTAGGCCAGGTGTGGAGTCAACTGCAGGTTGTCAGCTCCTGCTTTTGTCTCCTTCAGCTTCTTTTCATGAAAAAAATTATTAAAGTACGTCAGAACTTATACAAATTGAACATGTACATGAAGAAATTATATTTTAGGTCTTTACAGTTAAACACACATATATGATTGAAGCTAAATATTATTGGAAAAAGAGTTACTAGGGTATACAGATGAATACCCTAGTTTACATTGATACCCCAAGTCTTAAAAGAAAATGAGATTTTGTGTAGGAGGTAGATTTTTCTATTTATACAAGAATAATAGAATCACAAATATTCCAAAGTAACAATCTAGTATCCTGAATTTTTATTACAATAGTACTGCCAACATTTTAAAACTTGACTTTTTGTTGTTAGTTTTATGATTATTTAGTTAAATTAGAACAACAAAACTTAACCAGTATATTGAACAATATGTAGTAGTATATGAAATAGAGGCAAGGTTGACCATTGTCAAGGCTTGAACAGAAATAGGGCAAGGGATCCAAAGAGTTGATACAGGACAATGCATATTTGAATTGGTTGACAAGACTATGAAACTCTCTCTTATCTCCTCATCTCACAACACTCACTTCTCTTCCACATCTTGCCCTTCAGCCTTGTCACACCAGAAGAGACTGGATCTTGGATAGAATAGAAGAGGAAGGTATGGGAAAGACTGGAGGTAGTGAAGAGAGGTTTAAAGAATTAAATTAAAGAATGTAATAGAGGGATAGATGGAAGGATGGAAAATGTTAGGGAGTGAAAACTTAGAATTCAAAATCACAGAGGTGACATAATTATGAGGAATTGTGAGAACCAAGGTATGGGTATCCTTAAACGTAATTAAGGTTGAGTGATGATTTGAATCATTATAGTTGAGAATGTTAATAAACTGGGACAATTTGTTTAAGGGGATATCAAAACGTATCTTGATGTCTCCAAGTAAGAGAATGGGGATTGGAGTAAAGAGAGCTAGAGAGTGGTCACCAAGTACTAATTTAAACTCCTTGACAAAGAAGGAAGCGTTGTCTGGAGGTGGGTGGATCATTGCAACAAGTGATTCATTCTAAGGTAGAATATTTTTTTCTTTATCTTTTATCATTCCATCTTTCCCTTTGCTTTACAACCCCTTACCCTATCCATCATCTTACCTGTGACCTCAATTCCCTCCACCCCAATTCTTTCCTAGATTTTCACTCCTACATTGACTGTCTTCTCCTTCCTTCTCTGGGTGAGCCAGTTCTACTCCTCTAAGCTTATTCTGCTCTACACTTGAATTCCCCTTATAGCCTTCATTTATTCTGTCTTTTGCTTTTGCTCCTATTTATATGCTGCTCAACAGAATTGGAGAAAATTTCAAAACTGTGTCAAATGGGTCATCTCAAATTTATGTAACAAAATCTAATGAGGGTCCTCACTGAAGCAAGGCACTCCTTTTTTTTTTCCTATCTCTAATTGGTTCACTATCCCTTTTATTGGGGTGATTACTCTGAACCTTTTTATGCCTCCTTAATCTTCCTTTGGTAACTTGTTACCTCTCCTCTCAACTAAAGATCTTACCTCACACTTCACTGAGAAAAATGAGAACTTTTTCTGAGAGTTCTCTCTTATCTCCTCATCTCATAACACTCACCTCTCTTCCACTATCTTATCCTTCAGCCCTGTCCCACTAGAAGAGATAGTTCTTTTCCATGCTAGTGCATCCTTGTTACTTTCTGATCCTATCAGATTACCTTTTATCTTGTTCACTTCAGGCTTCTCTAGCTTCTTTTTAAAATTTTTTTTATTAGTTTAAGGCAATGGGGTTAAGTGACTTGCCCAAGATCACACAGCTAGGCAGTTATTGTGTCTGAGACTGGATTTGAACTCAGGTCCTCCTGACTCCAGGGCCGGTGCTTTATCCACTGTGCCATCTAGCTGCCCCCCTCCTCCCCAGCTTCTTTAAAGACTAAGCTCAAATCTTACCTTCAGTAGAGGACCCTTTCCAATCTTCCCCACTGTTAGTGGTCGCCCTTTGAGATTGTATGTATGTAATTGCTTGCCTGTTTTGTCTCCCTTAAAAGAATGAAATATCTTTGAGGGCAGGAATCACGCTATTGCCTTTCTTTGTTTCCAGAGGCATATGGGTGATGCAATAGATATAACACTGGGTTTGGTATCAGGAAGACCTGAATTAAAATCCCAGTATCTTTCAGTTACTGTGTGACCTTAGACAAGTCCTTTAGCTTTGCTTCCTAAACTGTAAAATTGGAATGATAATAACAGCACCTACCTCCCGGGATCAAATGAGACAGTATTTGAAAAAAACTCAGTACAATACCGGGTCTATTGTGAGATCCTGTTGTTTTTGTTGACTGGCAGAGAGGAGATCTGGAAGTGATAAACTGAAATGAGAAATAAATTACTCCTTTTTCTGTTCCCATTTCAATGAGAATAGGGGCAAACAGCTTGAAGAGTGATGCAGTGTCTTATCAGAAAGTCACAGGTTTACAAGAAGGAACTAAAAGAATTGAGCACTTGGACTAAAGAGGTTTGTTATCCTCAGATAATAAGGGCACAATCAAAAGAGAAAGCAAATGACCAAAGAATGATAGAATTGAGCTGGATAGGAGATTATCATAAGGATTAGAAGAGCACGTTAAATGAATTTGCTCCCACAGTCCTGAGGAAGTATTCATTTTTGGGGGTCCTCTTCCTTCTGGATATTATGGTGATGGCCTATCAGGAAACCATCATACATTTCATTTTGACATGGTATAGTTATGGCTCATTTTTCATTTCCTATTTCAAATTTTATTATTAAATTGAATGGATTGGATTAAATAATTTTAGGGTCTTTTCAGGTTCTAAGTTCTTCCAATTCCTTAAGGAAAGCTATGATCAAGATAAATTAATTTGAGGTTGTCATTTTGGGTCCCTACATATAGAATTTAGAGTAGCCTGTACTTAGATAAACTGCTTTTACTGAAAGGCTTCCTAGTTGTACTAACATTTTTGGTGAGTCTTATCTGAGCTTTTCCCCTTATCTGCTCTATAGGTGCTTCCTGATAACATTTTTTTTAAAATAAAGCTTTTATTTCATTTTATTTTTTTCAATTACATACAGAGATAGTTTTCAGCATTCATCCTTTAGCAAGCTTTTGAGTTTCACATATTTCTACCACCCTTTCTTCCCTCCCCTTTCCCCAAGGCAGCAAACAATCTGATTTAGGTTGTACAAGTACCATCAGGTTTAATATATTTCTGTATGCCTAATATATTTTCTGAGTTGATTATATTAGTTATTCAAAATATCACAGGCTTTTCCCTTACTGGAAAAGAAACAAAACTAAATTTATAAATCAGATTCCTAGTTTTCAGTGACAAGAAGGAAGGGAGGAGAGAGAAAAAAGTGAGAGTAAAAGAGACAGAAGCAGAGAGAGTGAGAGTCGACCTTATTATCCATACCAATCCAAGGCAAGCTTAAATTGTGTAAACACACAGACACACACTCTCTCTCTCTCTCTCTCTCTCTCTCTCTCTCTCCAAATGGAGCTCAGCCTTTGTTGTTTTCATTACCAGACACATTTTCTTTGCTTCCCTACAGGTCTATTTGTCTGCCTCAGGATGTTGTTATATTGTCAGGAAGCTGCAGACATGTGTAAGGTTACATTGCCATAATTAATCTCTACAATACTGATGGCCAGACCTTGTCCTTCCTTGACAAAGGTTGTGAAATATCTAATCCTTGAAAAGTACTTTGTTTCAGTGATAAAGACTTCTGCTCTTTTTTGTTTTTATTTGTTAAAAAATTACAAGTTTTCTGGGGCGGCTAGGTGGCATAGTGGATAAAGCACCGGCCTTGGAGTCAGGAGTACCTGGGTTCAAATGCGGTCTCAGACACTTAATAATTACCTAGCTGTGTGGCCTTGGGCAAGCCACTTAACCCCATTTGCCTTGCAAAAACCTAAAAAAAATTACAAGTTTTCATTCTTCAGTAGCAGGAAACAGTGACCTTCTCTTCAGCTACAATTTAAATAGACAGAAGGATAAAATATTTATAAACTTATCTTCTTGAGTTGCCATATTTTCAAGCTATACTGGACCTAGAGGATGCAGGATGTCCTGAACATGTCAGGGATGAAACTTTCCTTCCTCATCATCTCATATTTTTGGTGAATCCCTGCCCAATATGCTTATTTCGATGGTCTTCAGGATATTTAGAGCTCTGATTAGGTAAATGAAGTTGTACCATAATTATAGCCTGGTTCAAAAGATAAGAAAACATCAAGTGTAAAGGCACCCTTATTTAGCAGTAAAGCCTACTGTGTTATAGAGGAAAACACTTTGTACCTCTCATTTATTGGGTACTATTTTTAATTATGGTTATTTGTGTAGGAATCATATGTCCTCCCTCTATTAGCGTTTAAACTTCAAGAGCATGAGAACTGTATCTTAACCAGATTTTATATTTCTTTCAGCTTCTTGCACATTTCATACCATACAGTAGAAATCTAAAAATACTCGTTAATTTTTTAATTTTTAAAATTACCACATGGAAACAATGAAAAGAACTGTATTTGTGCTTTGGCTATTGGGTAGTCCTGCTGCTTTCTGCTTGGAAAATATGTGATGTGTTGGATTTTACTTTGGAGAAAAATATGACTGGAGAAAAATGGTGGAAATAAAAGAAAATATCAACCATACATAATTTACAGTTTCTTATTTTAAATGAAAGAAAAAATTACAGTTTTTTATTTTAACTGAAAGAAAAAATGTAAAATAAATTTTGAGAAGTTTTTATTATAATAGATTGGCAGGGGCCTGTTTAATTTAAGAAGTAGATACAATTAAAAACACACTTTTTTCTAACATTTCCAGCACATATCTATATCTAATCTTATTTTTAATTGGTTTTCACATTGTCTCTCATTAACTTATGAGCTCCTTGAGGCCAGATACTATTTTTGCCTTTCTTTATATCCTCAGGGCTCAACACAATTTCTGGTAATATGGCAGACTGGAAATACTTGTTGATTTGGTTTGTTGATTATAGGGAACTTTCTCAGTTAGGAAAAAAAGTCTTTTTGCCAGCTCATTTAGGCCTTTGCGGTTAGCCTGTCTTTGGGTGATTTTCCATAAAGTTTCTTTCTTTATCACAGTGGTATAATATAAAGAATACTAAACTAAAAGTGTAATCTTGAATATTTTATTTGATGTCCCAATGATTCAGTTTTCTTATTTATATATGAAGGAGAAAGGAAGTCTATAGGAAGTCTAACATTGCTTCCAACCCGAAGACCATATAATTTTATATTGCAGCACCAAATTTGTTGTTCAAGAAGTTATATCTCATTATTGTAGCTGTTCTAAACTTATAGAGATGGATTACTGGCAAATCTCAAAGTATCTTATCAGGTGGATCCTTGAACTAATGAATTCCACTGTGTTTCCTTAGCCATTCTCACTTTATTTGGTTTGATGGAATTTCCATTAGAGTTGTAGAATAGTCAAAGATTTTGCCTTTGTTTAGCATGAATTTTAAGGACTACTGAAGTACTAGGTAGAATTTTAATTCCTTTGAATACTTGATATTGCTTTAGTCCTTTTTAATTCCTGTAATTGTTTTCTGGAGTGAATTAATAAGGTGGTATTTTGTTCATAGGATTTATGTAGCATTAAAAAGAATGCCTCGTGAAGTCCTCATGTTTTGCTATACACAATGCAATGGATAATGATGAAAAACAGGCTTTTTGAATGTTCTTTTTCAGGCAAAGGAAAGGACAAAATCTTAAGCCAACTCTGTTGGTGTCATCAAGAAGATAACTTCCCCATATGGGTATCAGAAAGATTGACAGCCTTTATTGTTAAGAGGATTTTGAAAGATGGAAAATACTTTCTCAAAAATGCATATGGCCTAATACCCATTGGATAAGGGAAGAAAGGAAAAAAATCTCCAATATGTTGGCCATTCAGATTTAGAGGGATAAATTAAATATGATATAATTGCTTGACAGGGACAATCAAAGGAAAAGGTCCTTTATAACAAGTATTCTGCCCTGATTTCCACAGAAATTATGAATCCAGATGATATGGACTTACAAAGATCTGACAAAACCATTAAAGAGATAATGAAAAAGACATGGGTTGCTCTAGTGAAATCTGTATCTTAAATGTTTCTAGAGCTGTGCTACTTCATGATATCACTAAACTAGTCTCAACTCAGTATATCCCGTAAACCATCTCCACAAGATGTGTCTTTTAACTCTGGAGCTAAGCAAAGAGTTCTTCAAAGATTGTGGAAATGGAACCTACTAGATTAAAATTTAATAAGAAATTTCACTTTCAGCAGACTTTTTTTTTTCTCCCTACCATGATCAGGAAATTCACAGTAATATCTTTGATTCTTAGTGATCTTAAGACTTGGGAAAAATTTAAAAATGACTTTTCCTCAGAAAGAGATTTCTTCTAAAGTTGGTCCTTCCTGCATCTCAGAGTTCTCAGAGTTAGACTTGTGGTATAAGTTAAAGAACACTGAATTTGGGGTTAAAAACTTCATTGTTATGGGGTGGCTAGGTGGCACAGTGGATAGAGCACTGACCTTGGAGTCAGGGGTACCTGGGTATAAATCTGACCTCAGACACTTAATTACCTAGCCGTGTGGCCTTGGGCAAGTCACTTAACCCCATTTCCTTGAAAAATCCAAAAACAAAACAAAACTTCATTATTCAAACTTCTTTTTCTCAAAGAAATGAGGGATTTGGACTGGAGGATGCTGATTCTTTCTAGTTCTAAATCCAGTGGCCTTCTAGGACTTCTTTTATATTATGAAGGTTGTTCCCTTTTTCCAGTGGGAAAATCCACATAGTAATGCCCAACTTGATACATTTGGCAAAGAAGCCAGATTTCTGTTAGAGAATCCCCTTAACTCAATTCTCTAACTTAATTCATACCATTGGCAGGAGACCGAAAAAGTAGACATCATCAACATTTTTCTTTATTTTCAGTTCAGTTAAATAAAGCATTTGAGTGCATATCCATTGCAGTTTAGTAAGGTGCTGTAGGTAAAGAGACAAAACCTGAAAAACATCCTTTCCCTCAAAGATCTTATCTTCTATTAAGAGAGAACTTGGTGTGCATAAGTTAGGGAATTAAAAAAATATGTTAAATAAATACAAAGTAAATTTGGAATAGAAAGCAAAAGTAGTGATAGCCTGGGGGGCATTAGGAAAAGCCTTGGGTAAGAGGTGACATTAATTTCACCTAAATTTTGAAACGCCAAGAGATAGGTGAAAAAAAGAGTTTGGAGTTATATGATGAATGTCTATCAAGGCAGAGGGGATTGTATTTTTTTTTTAGTGACATAAGATGGAGGCAATGACCTTTTTGAACTGCAGAAATGAAATAATAAGATCTGTGCTTTAGCAATATTAATCTGGCAGCTGTGTGGAGGGAAAGAGGGGCTAGTAACAAGGAGAACAATTAGGAGAAAATTGTATTAACTGAGGCTAGATAAGGACCTGAATTAAGTGCTTGTGGGATGAATGCAGAGAAAAATAGAAATGTGAGGACTGCAGCAGAGGTAGAATGGATAGGATTTGACCATTGTTGTGGGGTTGAAGAAGAGTGAAGAGTTGGGTTGATAACCCTGTATTGTGAAACCAGGTGTCTGTGAAACGAGGCCTGGGAGGTGGGTTCTGCAACCAGTAGCCAAGTAAAGAGAAAGTCTGGGTTTAGAGGGTAAGATAAATGATTCTGTTTTGGGCTTGTGGATTATAAGGTTTGCCCTTGGGGCATTCAGATGGAGATAAACCATCTACTACTGGATTCCAGTCAAGTCATTTGATTTTTAAAATAATAAGCAAAGTACTTAACTTAGGCCACCAGGCCATTGAAGCAACTGAATATATAGAAAAGTTGATCTTGCTTGGTGGTTTCCACTTGTGTCCTCTTATCTTTGTGGCTTCTCCACTGCAGAGAAGGGTAGGCATGCAGCTTCCTGCAGGTATTTCATCATGTAGCTGCACTCTCCTCTGGAGAGAAATAATTAGTCATTGTAATAAAGAGTTTTATGTAGCTTTAAGAAAGGAGAAGTTGGCATTGATTTCAGCTTTGTCTTTCTTTGTGAATTCCAGGTGGGATCTTGTCTAAACTATTGTCCTCTGTTGATTCACTCCTCAGTCTTGGCAGGGGAGGACTTTGAAAGCTTACTATATACATAAATAATTAGAGTAAAAAGGTATAGATGGAACATACAGAATGAAACTATTGAAAACCAGTTAACATTTTTTTTAAAAATGATATTATATATTGCTATAGAATTTCTGTTTAAAAAATATTTGGGGGGGGGGTGGCTAGGTGGCGCAGTGGATAAAGCACTGGCCTTGGAGCCAGGACTACCTGAGTTCAAATCCAGCCTCAGACCTAGCTGTGTGGCCTTGGGCAAGCCACTTAACCCCATTGCCTTGCAAAAACAAAAAACTAAAAAAAATGTTAGAAAAAAAACTTTGTTTTTTATCTTCCCAGATAATGATATTGTTAGTATGTACAAATGATAAGGGCAAAGCCAAAAATGATAACCTTTTTAAGGATCTATGAAGGTTAAAGTATCCCATTCTCTTTCTGAGGAGGGTTATATGATGGGCTCAAAGTGTATATGACAATTTTGAGTTTTATTCCTAATTTTAGTAGTAACTCATTCTCTGAGAATGTGATATAACAATCTTTCATTTTCCTTTTGATTAGCTTCCCTTAATAATGATTAGGGTAATAGTAATAAAACATTTCTTTGGTGAAGGATTCTTTGTAATATAGAGAATTATTTAGTGTTTTTGTTAATTTTTTCTCTTTTCTAAGAAATTTCTGTGCTTTTTTGGAGTTAGGAGTTACTTGGTAAGTAGTTAGGAGCAACTAGATAATTCAATAGAATATTCGGCCTGGAGTCTTTTGACTCCTGTTGGACCTGAGTTCAGAGTCAGCTTAGATGCTTACAGACTGTGTAACCCTGGGCAAGTCACTAACATTCTGTTTGTCACAATTTTCCTATTGTTGTGAGGATCAAATGAGAGAATAATTGTAAAGTGCTTACCTCATCTCATCTCCGTAGTTCATGATGGACAATTCTAAAAGACTTGTGATGATGGAAAATACCATCCACACCTAGGAAAAAAAATGAGAGTCTGAATACAAACTAAAATATATTATTATGATCACTTTTAAAAATTTATTTTGTTTTTTTCTTTTTCTCATAGTTTTTTCCCCTTTGGTTCTAATTCTTCTTTCATAATATGGCTGATATGGAAATATGTTAACCATGATTGTACATGCATAATCTATATCATATCATTCACTATCATGGTGGGAGGGGAGGGGAAGGTAGAAAAATATGGAACCCAAAAACTTAAAAAAACTTTTTCTGAAGGTCAGGATTACTTGAGATTAGACATGAGTCGGAAACCCAATCCCTGGAGCTGTGTCTATGATTGGCAGACTAGCATCCATGGAAGCTATTGTGGGCAATCACATCCAGGGTCAGACTCTAACATTGTCTATGTCAAGGGTACCTGCAAAAATAATGGAAGAGAAGGGGCACAAGGAGGTATTGGTGTCCACTGGAGATCAGAGCATGGTCTAAACATAAGTGATAGGTATTCTGGACGACAGACAAACCAAAGTGCATCATTAGAAGCAGCAATCAAAGCAGTTGAGCAAGCAAAGGTCCAAAATAAGGACAACATCATAGTGTGCACAGACAGCCAACTTGTCACCAAGGGTATGAATGAGTGGATTGACAACTGGAAAGGAAATGACTGGAAAACAAGTAAAAATAAAGATGTTGTCCACAGAGAGCAATTCATTAAACTGGATAATGTGACTCAGGGCATGAATGTTGAGTGGAATTATGTACCTGCTTATTCAAAAGATGGAGGTAATGTTGCAGCTCAGAAATTAGCAAGAAAAGCAGCTGGGAAGAAGTGAAAATACTTGATACTTGCAGATATTGAAATTTAGGTTAGTGTCACTGTTTCTTCTTTTTTTAACGTCACTGTTTAATCTTGCAATATAATAATCTCCAAATCATTTTCTCTTTACCTTTCTCTCCCCCCCCCCGTTGGAGTTCTATATTCCAAGGCTATCTTTGGCCACTTTTTAATGTTTTCTTGGTTTTTCTATGTGCTATTTTAATTTTTTGTTTAATACAAACCAAAAAGAAACGTATATTAAAAAAACAACTGTAGAAATTGTTAAAATAATAAATAAGAAGGCAGATAGTTCCATCTCTGTCAGATCCAGAAGAACTCTTGACTTGGCTCAACTCTTGCTCCAGACCCTAGAAACCAATCTAGACTGCTTGACGGCTCCCACAATTTAGGTATAAGGCAATCATCAACTTTTTTCAGATAGTACGTACATGAAACAAGACTTCCCATCACCCCAACAGTGCTTTCTAAGGACTTCTGCCTTTTGCAGTTACCTTGTTTTGTATGCTCTAAAGTTTCCCACTGTCTTCTGATTTTTCTGGCAATCTAAAGATGCTTGCTTGGACCATTCAATCTGCCTCTCTGGGGTACATGTGAGTGTTTGTTTGATATTCTTATCAATAATGACAGTTCAAATTTTGTTTTTTTCTTGGTAAAATGTTCCTTACTCTTACAATTCTAGGTATTGGTTGCTCTTACAAGTTATTTAGAGATTCTTGATGTCTAAGTCAAATAATTAAATTGTTCCTGTTTAAAAAAAAGATGAATGTTGAAAACTATCTTTTGTATATAATTGGAAAAAATAAAATAACATTAAAAAGTGTTTAGCACAGTGACCAACACATTAATAACTGTCCTATAAATGTTAGCCAGCTTTTCAAGCAATTGATTGTATTTAATATTTTGAATTCTTATTACTAGGAAATTAGTTTGACATTCTCAGTTATTTTTCCCTTTGCGATTTCTGCTTCAGCATATTGAATTAAATTAATTATCTTAGTCTTCTTGGTAGGATAATCTCAACTTCAATTTGTTACCATCAGTAAACTACCTAATAATTTTTAAAAAATAACTTCCAGGGGGCAGCTAGGTGGCACAGTGAATAGAGCACCGGCCTTGGAGTCTGGGTTCAAATCCGACCTCAGACACTAATTACCTAGCTGTGTGGCCTTGGGCAAGCCACTTAGCCTCATTGCCTTGAAAAATCTAAACAAAAAAAATTTAAAAAAAATAACTTCCAGTAAAAGAGTAACTTCAGGCTAGGAACTTTCAGAAAACATATTCCCTTATGATGAGAAATCTTGGTGTTTTTGTTTACTTGACTGGTGCTTGGCCCCTTTAAAAATGACTTTGATTTTCATCTAAAAATGTAGGAGTTAGATTACATAAGAAAAGAATATGAGATATAATCCAAGTTCATATATAATTTAGATTCTTATTGGAGGGACAAAGTCTATAAAAATGAAACTGTTAGAGGAACAGATAATATTATGAGCTAAATTTTATGAAACAGACTATAAAAGTAGAAGGAAATTTGACTGGAACATAGTTTCCTTTCTCTAAAGTTAACAGTTTCCAGATTAATAATAATAATAATAATAATAATAATAATAATAATAATAATAATAATAATAGTATTATTAATATGGCACCATTTTCTGGGCATTAAGCCAAGTGTTTTGTCCTTACTGTATTCTCACAACAACCCTGGGGTCTTGACATTATTATTAACATCTCCATTTTACAGGTGAGAAAGTTGAAACCAGAAGTCAAATGACTTGCCCAGAGTCACATAGCTGCTAAGTATCTAAGGTCAAAATTGAACTTGTTTTCCTATCTTCAGACCCATCACCTATCTACTGTGCCATCTTTCACTCTCCAAAACAAAAACATTTTTCAGTGGCTCCTTTTTACCTATAATAAAATGACAAGACCTAGCACTCTGTCTACTGTAACATATTTCACTCTCCCACATAAAATGACAAACTGATCAGAAGGGGGGGGGGAAGAATCTCTGGGCACTCTTCTGGCCCAATCTAAATTTGATGTTCCAATATGAAACTATAGTCAGACTGTTCTCTGGGAATGTGATGACTGTTTGTACAACCTCTTTTCAATTCCAGATCTTTGTGTTAAAGGAATTTGACTTTTGCAATCAGATAGGATCCATGGCATTTTTCTCAAATGTCTGAAAACATTTGAATTGCAATTTATCACCATTATTATAATGAGAGTTCTGCTCTTTCCCAAATCCTCCTGTAAACCCTTCACAAGAGGATCCATTAAATGTAAACCTTTCTGTAGAGGAGGGCATTCCTCTAGATCTCCTAATATTACTTACTTGAGTATCAGTGGAGCTCATGGACTGTCTATTTAAATTATTCCTTTTCACATTTTTTTTTATTTATTTAACTTCCCATTGAATAGTAGACTCAAAGTAGCAAATTAAACTGGGCATGGAAATGACAATCAGGGATAACTGTTGCCAACTGATGCTGGTTGCCAACCAGAGGGAAAGAGGAAAACTACATAAAGCAGACACAAGAATGAAAAAAAGCAGAGAAGTATGGAGAATTAAAGACAAACAACCTTAACATGCTTCAATAATATACCCCTTGGACATAATTGTATTGTACTATAATGTGATAATTGATGATCCTGATAAGCAATCAAATTGCAAACTTTATTAAGCCACTGCTATGTTCCAAAGACTATGTTAGATAGTGGAGATACAATCCAAAGAATGAAACAAGTGTACTCCCAAGAAGTTTCTATTTAAGGAGACAACAAGGACATTCATCAGCTAATAAAAAAAAATAAACATTTTATACAAATAAATAAAAAAACTAACTAACTTCAAAGGTAGTTGGAGGGGGAAAGGCACTAGCAATTGAGGGAATCTGGAAGAGCTTCATGTAGAAGGAGATGCATTTGTGGTGCTTTGAAGGAAGAGAGGGAATTCTGTAAGGCTGTGATGAGAGAAGGGAGCCAATACAAAGATGGAGAGAAATGAGAGAGTGTTCTGTGTGAGCAATAGATGTCTAGATGACACTGTGCAATGGGAGAGTGTCATATATGATGAGGCTAGAATGATGGGTTAGAAAGATGATTTCAGGCCATCCAGAAAATACTGGAGCAGTTTATTGTATATATGAAGGCATAGTATGCTTTTGAAAATTTTGCATAAAAATGGTTCAAATAAAAGGTTTTATGGATAAATCCTCAGCTTTCTGATTTGGTAATCCATATTTCCATATTTTATGAGGATTCTTAGCTATATTTTTGCTATATAGGTGTTCTATAAGACTTATTAAGGTTTGAAATGGCATTAAAATACCCAGATATTCAGCTTGTCAACAAATACTTATAGGGTCCTCATAATTGACATTTCTATAGCACCTTAAGGTAGTATTGGTCTACATTATTCTCTGGTGTAGTTTTGTAGAGCCAGGAAGACCTAGGTTCAAATTTTCCCTTTTATATTACATGTGTGACCTTAGTCAAGTGAATTAACCTACTTGAGCCTCAGTGTCTTCAATTATAATTGAGATGATAAATCTAAGTACCTACCTCATAGATAACATGTTAAGGTTATATAAATGTCAGTTATCTCAACTCATCCTTACAACATGATAAGGTATGTCATAGGGTTATAGTTTTAGAGCTGCAAGGAACCTTACTTTAGGGTTCCTTGAATTCACCCTGCCATTTTCTAGATAAGGAAACTGAAACTCAGAGAGATTAAATTGTCCAGGTCCACAGAGACAGAGAGTAAAATGCAAAGTACTGCAGATATCTCCATTGTACGGATGAAGAAAGCTCAAGTGATTTTACCCAGGGTCATCCCAATGTCTGAGTTTGAAATAAGAGATTTGAAGCCAAGTCTTTTTGACTCCCAAGTCCAGTACTACCTTTTCTGAATTGTTGGAGCTAGAAGAATTGAGTAGATCCTAAGAGATTATTAGAGATTTCAAAGGGATTACATTATAGCACTTTTTAATTTGTAACACTCTTGAATCCCAAGAATAGTGTCTGATCTGTTGTGTTCTTTCCCATAAGAATATGTTACTGTAAGTCTAAGAGGAACAGATAAATAAAAGTTCATAGATGGTTCTTTTAATATTATTCAAGTCATAAGAGACCTTATAGAGCATTATTTTAAGAAGTCAAGTGACTTCCAAAGGTGACAGAGTTAGTTCCTGTTATAGGACTAGGACCCAAGTCTTGCTGTACCTGAAAGATGTCTTTAAAAAAGAAAGAGGTGAGGAGAAAGAGAAGCATCACTCTTCTATGGGCTAAAATCACACGTTTTAGTCTATCAGCATTCCTATTAATTGAGAGGAAATTGATCCTATGAGGCATTGCATCACTATTCTCTGTTAGCAGAGCAGCCTGTGTTTGACCAAGCTTTGCAAAGCTATTACTGTACAGATGGGCTCATTCTAGCAAGGGAGAAGTGACTCATTAAGACCTAACACAAGAGATGTCATGTGGTTGAGGAACCGGGATGATGTAGCTTGGTCTCCTATGGCTTAGAGCTGGGAAAAGGAAATAAACAGGAGAAATCCATTCCGCACTAGAACCAGATGCCCAGATAGCTAGCTGAATAGTTTACCTTTACAGGTTGCCAAGGCAACTGAAACTGCTTAGGATATTTAGGGAGAAAAGAAAAGATAGACAGAATGATTTGTGATGGATTTCTTGCCATAGGAACAAGGCTAAAAATATATCTTCTATTTTCCCTCAGCAGGAGAAATGGTGCAGAGTTTATAAAGGGCAGGGTACCTAGAAGCTTTAGATATTACATAGAGAGCTAGTTGGTATGGCTTAAAGGAAAAGTAGACACATTTCATAGGATGAACTTATTGAAGCTGAATTTTATCCTTCTTGGTTATATTGCTTTAAAAGCTGTGGAATAGGACTAATTTTACATGTACATTTATACATAAAATTGAATGCTGTCACAAAAATTTAATTTCTAAGTTTTTCCTTAAATGTTTTTCTTAATTTTTTCTTAAATTACTTTCTTGGATTTATGAAGGCAAATATTAGTTTATAGGTTACCTAGGTTGTCATAATAACAGAGGTTTAAAATATATTTTGGCAATTAACTATTTGGAGTTCCAACTGTAGGTGAAACCCATACTTAATTCATATGCTATACACTATCTGTCCTTACATGCAAAAACAAAGTTGTATTAGTGTTATTTTGTTATTGTTGTTGTTTTGAGGACTAATATCATATTGTGATTAGGGAAGGACAGTCTTCAGATTTAATTCTCTAATTGAATTGAATTGAAGCAAGTAGGTTAGATGTTATTTCCTTCATTTAGATGAGGAAGTCAATAAATGGGAGTAACCCTTCAAATTCCAGTCAATAGGGAAAAAAGAGAATCAGATACCAGGTTAGAGATATAACGAACAAAGAGAGAATATCTATACTGAACTGTTTTTTTTCTCCATATTTGAAATTGCAATTGGTAGACTAAATAATGCAATTGTCTTCTTCCCCATACTTTTTGAAAAATGGGAAAACAATTTTTGAGTGGAAGTTCTTCCCAGACTTGTTTTATATAGTGATTAAATGATATGATTTATGTGAAAGTACTTTGTAAATTTTAGGGTGTAATATAAGTATGTTGTTATTATTATAATATTCTTTATTTGCTACAAGGTTAACACTTGATTTTAGTATTCCATCATTAACAACAATAACAACTACTCTAAGGCTTGTAAAAGTGCCTCACAATTATCTCATTTTGTCCTCATAATAGCTCTCAGATGTATCATCTCCATTTTAAAGAAGAGGAAACTAAGGCAAAAAGAGGTTCTATGACTTGCCCAGATTTACACAACTTGTACATTTTTTAGGTGGGATTTGGATTTAGTTTTTTCTGATTGAAGAACCTGTGCTGTATCCAGTGTGCCTTCAATAGACATGGATATTTAGATGAATTTCTACTCTTTCAACTTTAACCAAAATATTGATTTAAGTGAAATAAACTATCATTATTCCAGCCAGATATCCCAATTTCAGGACTTGATTCATCCACTGATCATTCACTCTGATTAAATTGTTTGGAAACTTATGCCCTTGAGGATATTTCTTGGCTTAATATTACAGTTATCGATATCCTTCTGTAAACCACAAATTAATTTAAGAAGGTCAGGGAAAATGTCACTAGCAGCCTTATATGCCCCAAAGTCTAGATAGTTCCCTTTACAGAAGGAATACTAGATTTGTATCCTGCTGCCACTAGGCAGTTCTTTGAAACAGTCCATTCCAACACAACAAAACCTTTATTAACTAGCATCTAGATAATTAATTAGTTGGTCTGGCACATTACGCTTTAAGGAAAAAGAAGCAAATAACAAGAAAATTTTTAAGATTCTTAGAATCTTTAAAATCAGAAGGGATCTTAAAGAGATTCTATCAAGTTCATCCTCTATTCAAATAGTGAATTTCTTCTATTAAATCTCCAACTAGCCCTACCATATGACTGATGATCTGTTCGTGGTTTTAGCCTTTTTTCTAAAAAAAAAAAACTGTACTGTACTCTAAAGTCAGGAGTTTGTTGAAGCTAGCTATTAAGAACCCATGAAAGATAATTGTTAAATTTTGAGTTTGAGCAGGTATACCTTGGAAATCAGCAAACATTGCAGGTCATGATTTAATTTATTGTTCTTTTGTCTATATTGTCTATGGAGAAAATATTAATGATGTATATTAAACTCAAAAAGTGTATCCTCTATGTGTGTTTGTGTGTATACATACAATGTACACCCATACCCCCCCATATAATCCACAGATAGGAGAGAAAGTCAGGAAAATATACTTAAACATTTTTGAAAGATCTTCAGTAATGTTGAACTAAGTACCTTGCTTTACTCTTCATTACTAAGAAAATTAAAGTAATTTGAACTCTCCCTTCTAGTATTTTGGAATTTCTTTTAATAATGCTTACTGAAATACTCAAATGCTTCAGTATTATCAGTGTGGATATTCTTACTAATTATTCTGATTGCAACCCATTCTAGGGGGACTTTTATCCATGACCATCTTAAGAGTACAAGTTCTGGTACATTTCTACCATGTTGGAAAGGCTCCTTTGAATACAGTCCCAGACAGACAGAATCTAGTTTCTGAGGATCTGACTGAGCTAAAATACAGAAAGTTCTTCATCAGTAGATTGGCCAGTTATCGATGAATTTTTTGGCAGTGGGAACTCATGTACAAAGAAATAAACAAAATGTACCTCATTCCTGTCTGTTTAGCCTTCTGCATCAATAGTGATGGTGCCAGAATGGAGGAAAAACAAGACAAAGGCTGCTGAGAATCCTATAGTTTCTGAAACCATCCATAAACTTTATCTGAGTTGTTGGTATTCTAAATGAAACCTTGGTTTTAGGGACCAATGTGTGGACATGGTCCTTGAAGAATTCAATCATAGCAGTCTTGAAGTTCTGAATAAAAATGAGTCACTTTGAGAGTGATTCAAAGCCTCTGCTTGAAGAAGCAAATAAAAGAATTGGAAAAGTGCACCCTTCAATGCTTATTTAATTTAATTGAGTTTTACTGCTTTAGCCCTTCCTTCAAAATCTTCATGGGATGATTTTCATAGAGTTAGGAAAACCAAACCTATTTGATTAATACCAGCCTCTTGAAACTATTTGTCTCATACTCTGTGGTGCAGTTGAGAGAACAGTGTCTCTAAGAGTGAGATAGTCAGACAATTCTCTGATATTGTGATCTTGGGCAAGTCACTTAATCTCCTTGGGACTCAATTTCCTTATCTGTAGTTGAGATTATATTTGATGACCTTTGAGATCTCTTCCAGTTCTGGATCTGTGACCCTAGTATAAATTGAAAATTACCCTTCATTGCCAGTCGTAGAAGTTAATTTAAAGACTATTTTTTACTGAGTTTCTCATAAATATTTTCCATTATAAACCTAGCTTTAGACATCTTTTGTAAAGTAAATTTTCTAAATTAAAAAAAAAATAGATTTTTCTTTTCTGGCCAGGCAGTGGGGTTAAGTGACTTGCCCAAGATCACACAGTTGTCTTTATTAAAGTGTCTGAGATCAGATTTGAACTCAGGTCCTCCTGACTCCAGGGCTGGTGTTCTAACCACTATGCCGCCTAGATTTGTCTTAATTATTTTTTTTTATATTTCAGTTGTGTGATCTTACAGTGAACATAGGACTAGCAAACTCTTGCATTTCCCTCTATAACATCTCACCAATTCAACATTGCCTGAGACATTTTTAATTTACTTTTTAGCCATACCCTCCAGATAAATGGACAGTTTTCACTGCTGATAGATCCTGTTGTTTGAGTAGAATAATGTGCCAGTATATGCAGACCTGCTTTGGATAACTTGCTGTGATTCTGTGGTTTCCAGGAATACGTTTAGCTTTAAAAGTAGGAACCAACTTATTTTCAAAAACCTGCATGATGTAAGTTGTAAATGGAAGACCTCCTTATGCAATGGGTGCCACGTGGGATGGGGCTTGATAGCATAGATTGTCTCTAGTTCCACTGATAAGTTTCAACCATGCTTATACAAGTGAGCCCTCCATGCTTTGGTAGTTGTGAGCTTGCCCTCTTCTCCTTTGTCCTTTACTTGCTCCCTTTGAATGTTTTTCTCTTTTTATTCACTCATCACTGTAAGTTGCAAAAGTTATTTTTAAATTCCTTCCCCAGTTGTAAACCCCGCCCCCCCCATACACTTAATTTGTCAATTCTTGCACACTTAACAACATACTTTTTATTCTGTTACCTTTGGTCATTTAGTAAAAATGAGAAAATTGTATCAGGTTAAAGTTTACCTTCTTAAAAATTATCCTTAATAAAGTGGACATTCAATAAATTATAAATGCTCCTTTGAATAATTACACTTTAAGAATGTCATATTGGATCAAATTAAAAGCATTGCTGTAATTAAGATATATTACACCAATTTCATTGTGATTTATTGGACTTTCTAATGTTTTAAAAAGAAATTAGAAGAGCTTTGCAAGAATTTGCTTTTCCCAGAGTTGGGCTGGTTGGAATTTGTTTTTGTTGTTATATTTTAGCCTATGAAAAGGTTTGGAAATCTAACTGAATTTTCAATTTACCCTTTTGAAAATGTAGAGGATATGTTTTCCCCATTCCCAGTTTCGGGGACTTTACCATGCCTCCATTAATACTCAAAAGATTAATATGAATGGCTTCTGTGACCATTTTAACTAATTCCTTAGTTGCCCTCAGCTAAGGGTCATTCAAATCTGTAGACTCAGACAATCTAATTTACTTGAGTATTCTTTAAGTTGATCCTTTCCTATTTCAATGCTGCTTTTTTTGTCCTTTCATCCCAGTGGAGCACATGCAATTATTTTTTCAAAGAAATAAAAGCATGTATTAAAAGTGACTGCCTTTTAGTATAATTGGTTGAGTTTTCTCCTTCCCTAATGAAAAGACTCATTTTCCCCTTTTCTTTTTGCTATGCCTAATGTATTTTAATAATACTTCTTGGTATATATTGTGTCCCAAAAGTCTTAGTGTGGTTTAAAGCTATTAAAACTTAAGTTTTAAGCTGCTTATATTTTAAACTGCACCAAAACTTTTGGGACTGAAATGTTTGTATACTGGACATAGAAATTCAGGAATTTTTATTTAAATCCAAAAATGTATCAGGTCCATGGTGAATCAGATATCCTTTTATTTACATTTTGATGACTTATTTTTTACAAAACCATGAGTGATTTGTACATGTCAAAACAATTACAGCATTTGCTTAGCTCTTTTCATTCTTATTGAAGACTAGAGTAGATGACTTTTTGCCCTTAGCTCTAGCAGAATGTACCAAAATAATAATAGACTAGATAAGTTGTCTTCATTTGGTTTCACATGGATTCCTTTTGTTACCTAAAATCAAGTGAAGTTAGTAATCAAGTACATTACCAGGACATCATCATCATCATCATCATCATCATCATCATCATCATCATCATCATCATCATATCAAAAGGAACATAGAGTTCTTGCATTTTTTAAAAAGTTTTTATAAGGTGATAGGGTTAAGTGGCTTGCTCAAGGCCACACAGCTAGGTAATTATTAAGTGTCTGATGTTGGATTTGAACTCAGGTACTCCTGACTCCAGGGCTGGTGTTCTATCCACTGTACCACCTAGCCACCCCTAGTTCTTGCATTTCTTAATTTACCTCAATCAATTTAGGTGAAAAAACTTCACCTGAAAACAAACTTTATGGGTCATTATCTACTTTGATAATTTGCTGAGAGATAACTCCTATTTGGTCTGTCTGTTGTCTTTTCCTGACCATAATAACTTTATAGCACACTAGAGGAGCCCCAGTGCATGGGCTAGGTTTCATTCAGACCATATGCTAAGTATGCAATGGTGACATTCGATTTATATAATTGTTAAAGTGAAATGTGACTTTTAAAAATTTTACCAACAATATCCTGAAAGATGGAGGTATTAAAAATAAGGTATTAACTTTGTCACTCACTCACTTTCTGTACATTTTATTTGTCTTCGCCTGCCTAATTTTCATTTTCATGTCCTCTTCTTGAATTGAATATAATAAAGAATTGAAGCATTTGCTACATTATATGCTTTACAGAATTGAGTTTTGTTACCTGTTTAATTGATATATGAATTAATTTGCTGTTTTAATGCAATCCAATTCCTTTTTAAAAAGACACACATACACACAAACATATACACATACACAGATAAGCTTTTTTTTTCTTGGACTAAGTAACTAATAAAATTTTTTTTCTCTTCTCACTTCATTCTTTCTATAATTGGGGAATCATTATCAAGTTTCAAGAGATTCTGATTTAACTTAATATCTACTATAGTTTCAGCAAGTTTATTTTTTAAAATTCACTAAAAAGATAGTGTGTTCATATAGTTCAAGGTCATACAAGTAGAAATCCAGAATAGGAGGGGTAGGTAGTATGATTTGAAAGGTAGAAGATATCCCATTGTGATCAATAAAGAGACGAATCCCAAGTCCATAGAATCTATTATCAATCAAGATCTTTAATTTCTTTCTTCTTCTGTTATCTTTGAAAATGACAAACAGCAATTTTTGTATTTGGCAAAAAATAGCTGGCCTGTCTCTCCTAATCCAGCATGATCTTTCATAGTACTATCCCTCTCCCTCACAATTAGACTAACGTTATGACCCTCCAGTTATTTGGATACTAGAATGTGAGTGTCTGCTTTACTTCTCTCTGTGCCATTCCTGCCTGGTGCCCTAGGGCTGTTTGGCATAGGCACCCTAGTTACGCTACTGTTCTGTGTTTTCGTTTTGTGTTTTTAAAATTAGAGTTAATAACTGACTTTCTTCCAGAGAAGGATATGGTAGGGAAACAGAAATGCATTGAGTGCACATTGCTTAAAAAAGTAGAAGATAAATCAGAACAATTAAAGGTCAGTTTCTGAATAGCAAAATATATAATTAAAATTATATAATATAGCAGTGTATAGTGTTATGTTAATAAAAATATACCTAACTTGGACATTGTTCAGACTTTGAGAAAAGAGTATATAATTAAAAAAATCAATTTAGCAACTCAGATTTTCTTAGCAAATGAATTGGAAGAGCAGGGAAGAATTTGGTTAAGATGATTGCAGGAAGAGTATTTATTAAATGGTTGTGTATTAGCATGGTTTATTTGCTCCATAAATAGGACAGCCCAGTAGTCCTATAAATAATTTTTAGAATTTTACCAGTGAACATCCAATTTATAACCTTCCCTTTGGTTACCATGGGATATAGAATATCTTAATCACTGTTCTACTTACTTTGCATCTGTAGAATTGTTATAACTTTGGCTTTTAAGGGTATTGGGAAAACAAAAATAGAGATATGTGTTTCCTGCATTTGGTTGACAGATGAGTAACTAGCTTGTTTGCATAGAGTGTTCAGTTCATAATGGAAAATAGTCTAACAAGAATAGAATTTAGAGGCAGAATGAACAATTGCTATAGTTTCTATGATTCAAGATTTGTGATTGGATCCCATGTATATATCCTTCCCCCCCACCTTTTTTTCAAAGCATCAATTTATAATAGAGTTCTGCTGTATTTTAGATATTTCAAATTATCTGAAATGGAAAAAGTAGAAGAGAATCTATGTTATTGACATTCATATTTCTTTTTCTTCTCTTTTTCTCCCCTCCAGTGAGTATGTTTTTGAACACATTGACACCGAAATTCTACGTTGCCCTGACAGGCACTTCCTCACTAATCTCAGGGCTTATTTTGGTAAGTACTGAAAATATTATTTTCATTTTAATTTGTTACCAAATAGAGTAGTGAACATGAGAAGGGGCATTATGTCAAGATCAGAGGGATACTTTAAGTTCTTTTTTTATTTCAAAACTCATATTTGCCTGCTTTTTATAGGACAATAATAAAACATTGAATTTTTTTGATACAATTATTTCTATGGTCTTTTCCAGTTCTAAGATTCTACAAATATAATTCATCTAAAAAGCTTAACTGACACATGTGACCATGCCATCCGAACTGCTTGTTATGCTCCATTGGTTCCCTATTGTCTTTAGGATCAGTAAAAAAAAAAAACAAAAAAAAACCCCTTTCTTTGGCATTTAAAACCCTTCATAATCTGACTTCCTCCTACCTTTCTAGTCTTTTTACAACTTACTCTTTGTCACATATTCATCAATCTGATGACATTGGTCTGTATGTTCTCTCATAAATAAGACACTTTTGACTCTGACCTTTTTTCCTACTGTCTCCCATTTCTAGGGTGTTTTTCTTCCTCTATTGTGTTCTTTAAGTCTCTGAACTAAAATCTCATCCTTTACTGGAAACTTTTTCCAACCTCTCTTAAATCTATGCTTCCCCACCCCCCTTATTTGGTAATTTAGTTGGTATAGCACTGAATAAGAAAATTAATTTAGGTAATATTGGTATACTAATTCACTGTTCCAACCATTCTATAGAGCATTTTTAAACTATGCCCAAAGGGCTATAAAACTATACATACTCTTTGTTCCAACAATACCTCTACTAGATCTGTATCTTTAAGAAATCATAAAAAAGAAAAGAACCCACATGCACAACATATAGCAGCTCTTTTGTGGTGGTTAAAAAAATTGGAAATTGAGGGGATGCCCATCAGTTGGGGAATGGATGAATAAGTTGTGGCATATGAATATAATGGGTTTATATTATTCTATAAGAGTTGGTGAGCAGGTGGATTTCAGGAAAACCTGGAAAGACTTGTATGAACTGATGCTGAGTGGCAGAATCAGAAGAACACATTAACAGCAATATTGTGCAATGATCACCTATGATAGATTTAACCCTTCTCAGCAATACAGAGATCCAAAATAATTCCAAAAACCTTGTTATGGAAAATGCCAGCTACCTCCAGAGAAAGAACTATAAGAATGCATATCAAAGAAAGTATACTATTTTTCACTTTTTAAAATGTTTTTGTTGGGTTTTTTCTTTTCCTTTTGGTCTGATTCTTTTTTCAAAACATGACTAATATGGAAATATTTTTAGTGTGTTTATACATGTATAATCTATATCACATTACTTGTCTTGGGTTGCAGAAAAATTTGGAAAGCAAAATCTTAAGAAAATAAATGTTGAAAACTATTGTTACAAGTAATTGGAAAAAGTTTTAAAATACAATTTAGGTGTATAACTATTTTTATTATGTTGACTTGGCTTTCTCATGAACAATTAATATTTCTCCACTTAATTAGATCTGTGTTTATTTGGAATGAGTTTCATAATTGTATTTATATAGTTTCTCTGTGATAATTTTAAGGAAAGCAGTGTTTGTTCTGATGTTTTCTAATTTTTTTACAGGAATCTTTTACTGCCTTTATTAAAATGATCATGATTTCTGTTGCTTTTATTATTAATAGAGTCAATTATTTTCATGATACTATTGATATTGAACTTGTGTTGTATTCCTGATATAAATCTAGTCTGGTTTATAGTATATTTTCTTTGTGATATAATGCTGTAATTTGGTAATGTTTTATTTAAAATTTTCACATTAGTATTCAGGGAATTTAGTCTGTAGTTTTCTTTTTGTTTTGACTCCCTGGTTTAGGTATCAAGACTAAATTTGTGTCTTAGAATCAGTTTGGTAGGATTTCTTCTTTGCCTATTTTGTCAAAACAGTTTATATAGTATTGGGAATTAATTATTCTTTAAATGTATTTTAGGACATTGAGGCAGCTGGTCATGCAGTGGACAGAACATTGAGCCTAAAGTTAGAAATGAGCTTAAAGTTAGGAAGGCCTACATCTATATCAAACTTCAGATTCTTAGCTGTGTGGCCCTCAGTAAGTCATTTAACCTCTGTCTACCTCAGTTTCTTTGACTGCAAAATAGGAATAATAATATACCACCTGCTCTGCAGGGTTCTTCTGAGGTTCAAATGAAATAATTGCAAAAAAATTTTACCTTAGGGCAACTAGGAGGTGCAGTGGATAAGAGCATTGGCCCTGGAGTCAGGCATACTTGAGATCAAATCTAGCTTGACACTTAATAATTGCCGCTTTAGGCAAGTCACTTAACTCCATTGCCTTAAATAATTTTTTTTATTTTTTTTAGGTTTTTGCAAGGCAAACAGGGTTAAGTGGCTTGCCCAAGGCCACACAGCTAGGTAATTATTAAGTGTCTGAGACCGGATTTAAACCCAGGTACTCCTGACTCCAAGGCCAGTGCTTTATCCACTACGCCACCTAGCTGCCCCAAATAAGTAATTTTTTAAAAAAAATGTTTTACCTCAATATCTGGCACATAGCAAATGTATTATAAATGCTTATTCCTTGAATTCCTAGAATTCACTTTTAAATCCAGTTCCCTTTTCCATTAATCTGGGCAGTTTGTATTTTTGTAAATATTCATCTTTTTTTTTAAGATGACCACTTTTATCAATATATATAAAATTGAGTGAAATAGCTCTTAATAATTTATTTTATTTCTTAATTGGCTGTGCATTCACCATTTTCATTTTTGATATTAATGATTTGACTTCTTTTTTAAAATAAAATTAGCTAATGACTCATCTATTTTATCTGTGGTTGTTTTAAATACAGTTCCTTCAGGACTTCTATTTTGGTGTTTAATTTAACACTAATATGTAAACCATTTGTAGCTTAGAGAGATGTCGAAATTGACATAATCTCTTCCTTATCTTCTCTTTGCTCTTTAACATGTGAATCACATGTACTTGTTCAGAGTTTGGGGAAAGAAGAAACTGCCCTTAGATGGTTCAGTAGCTCTAAATCACTTCTGTGAGTCTAGGAAGGCAATATCTAAAAACATCCAAAATCATACTTTGTTTTAAGTTTGGTTACCATCATGAATCCATTTCCCCCAAGAAAGGCCTTTTGTTCTTGACCTAACATACCTTTGAAATATGAAAAAAGGGTTTTAGACTAGAGAAAATTATTTCTTGTTAGTTTTATTAGAACTACAAGGGTATTTTAATATACTTTCATATCAGTGTGCTTAGTCAGTTTTAAATTCACTTTAATTATGTACTTTAATGATCTTTTGAAAATTAGAATTATTGTTGTTATTCAGACAGGGTTTTCTTGACAAAGATACTGGAGTGGTTTGCCATTTTCTTCTTCATTGGATTTCCCCTGAGTCACCTAACTGCCTCTGAATTTAGGGCAATACTTTATTGGATCTGATTCTTGGCAACATGAAGAAATTGGTTTGTACTCATAGGATGGAATGTTGGAAACGAGCTGGCTAGGTTGGATAGTGACCTTAGCACTGAACTAAGTATCTGGAAGACTTGAGTTCAAACTTCACCTTAGACACTTATTAGCTTTGTGACTTAGGGCAAATCATTTAACTTCTTTTTGTTTCAGTTTCTCAAACAAAAACAGGGACAATGATAGTGCCTGCTTTCCAGGGTTTATTGTGTGGATATAATGAGACAGTATTTTAAAAGTGCTTTGCAAGCCTTAAACCTTTATTTAAATACTATTTAGTAGTAGTAGTACTCTTAGTAGTATTTGTAGTAGCAGTAGTAGTAGTAGTAGAAGCAGCAGTAGTACTAGTAGTAGTAGTAGTAGTAGTAGTAGTAGTAGTAGTAGTAGTAGTAGTAGTAATACCAGTAGTAGTGGTGGTAGTGTGGAGGTGTTGGTAGGGGTAGTGGTGATGGTGGTAGTAGTAGTAGTAGTAGTAGTAGTAGTAGTAGTAGTAGTAGTAGTAGTAGTAGTAGCAGTAGTAGAAGTAGTAGTAGTAGTAGTAGTAGTAGTAGTAGTAGTAGTAGTAGTAGTAGTAACTACCAACAGCAGGAGGAAGTGATTATTAGCAGTTAGAATTTACTTTAGAGAAGGAAAATTAGACTAGTTTTAGTCTGATCTGTATCCTTTTGGAGAAAGATTTCAAAATCTTAAGAGGAAAGATAGGATAGGATAAAATTCTATAGGGATAATCAACACACAATGAATGAAAAACCTCAAATGAAATTCTAAAGATCCAAATAGAAATAATCATTTTTGGAGGTGAGAAGGAAAAGGGAGATTCTTGTTTCAAGAGCTTGACGTGAATGTACAAAAGGTTTAACTAAGGAAAGAGGATCAATACAAAAGTATGACTTAATCCTGTAACAATAGTGTCAGTATTATTAAAACCGATTGAACTGATACTGTCAAGAAATTAAGGACATTGTCAAGAAATTAAGAAAATTAAAATGGTTTAGAAAAAAAGCTAATTGGAGAAAAAACAACATTCCACTATAAGATAAGAGGGATTGGTTGGAGTGAATGGAAGTCATATCTTAGTTGATATAAATAAGGCATAATTGTTATAAATAAAACACAAGTGTTATTTTGCTTTGTTTTTCTCTTACAAAGATAATAACCCTTGGTTTGAAATAGAATAAAAATGATCAATTCTTGCTATTCTTCCAAATGAGTTGAGAGTCATGAGTTTGGGTTGCCAGGGCCAGGATAACTATAAGGGGCAAATATCCTGAGATTCAAAAAAAGAACAGTGAATGAAGTTGGCAGACCATAGATTAGTGAGCTTGTCTTTGAATTCTGATGAGACTTGAAAACATGTGGCTAGAGGCAATTAGTGAACATCAATCAGATAACAAGTAGTTATTAATCACCTATGTGCAGGCCCTGGTGAGATAAATACAGTTAGCTTGTGATTAGTGGAAATAATTAATCTTTTGCAATCTAATATTTGCATAACTTTATAAATTAGGGTAAGTGGTTCTGGTCCAATGGAAATATACTCAAATAAGCTGACCAGTTAAAAATTTATTATTTGTGCTAATCAGCTCCTAACTGTACCATAAATAGTCACTACATACAAGGAGATTACATTCTCATGGGCAAGACAGCAAATGTAGAATAAACGTAAACATTGACTCAATAAAAAGATAATAAATATAAATAAATACAAAAGAATTTAATATGAAGTATTTTGAGAGTGAAAATAAAAGAAGTCAATTTGCCAGAAAGCAGTAAAAAAAGTGGAATGGATATCAAAGTAGTATTATAGAATCTTAGACACAGATCTGGGAAAAGCCTCAAGGACTACTTAGTACAGTGCCTTTAACTTCTAGACATGGAAACTGAAGTCAAGGGAGCTTAAATGAGTTCCTCAAGGTCACGCAGATAGTGAAGACTAGATGCCAGATTTGAATCCAGATGCTCTGATTCAGGAGCTAATGTTTTTTCCACTGTACCATAAATGAGCAAATAATCAGTAGATTTGATATTTTAACAAGAGTTTAAAGAAGAGGCAGTATATTGAAGAGTCAACTAGGGAAAGCATTTTGGTAGAATCATTGTTAGACTCTGTCATAGTCTAGTCCAAAGAATTGACATAGAGGTCAAGGAAAGAAAAGATGATAATACGAATGATCAGGTAGCAAATGAGAAAAGAGGTGTTAATGGACAAGGGAGAAACAACTCTGGATAGAGAAAAGAAATTTCGGATATGCTGAATGAACAAATATGCTTCTCATTATGCATAAATGATCCTTTAATAACAATCAATTTTATGTTTTTGAAATGTAGCATTTTTTAAAAAGTTATTTTGTGGGGTTTTTAATTTTCAGAGTGTTGCCTTTAAAACTTTTATGCTTTCTCTACATAGGAATACCAATTATTTCTAAAACCATAGAAAGAACTATAGAAAGGTGAATGTTTTTCTTATGGCAAGATGAGTACTTATTGCATTCACCAAGGAGTCATTGACAGAGAAGAAAAGTTCATTTTATTTTTCAAGTGGTAGTTCATTCCTTCCTTTAAAGAAGATCACATGACAAGCTCTAGGTCAGAATTTTTCCACTGATTTTCTCATCTCTTCAATAAGCCCTAGCTTGGACTATATCATAGAAGCACTCTGTTGAGGGCCCCTCAGAATGTATAGCTACTGGAAGAAAAAACTGTGAGTCATTCTCTGTTATTTTTCTACTGTTCTATCCTTAGCCCATCATTCTTTTGCTTTCTAAATGGTTGTTGGATCCTTATTCTATCCTCTTGCCTCTCTAGATAAAGGAATTTCCCCAGTCCATGAATATTGCTATTCAGGACTTGTGAGTTGTATATTGCATTCTCAACATAACTGTTAGCTCCTGATGCTTCCCTCTAGCAGCTGGTCTGGCTTTCAAGTATCCTTGTTGCATGTGCCCTCCTAGCACCCTTGGAAAACAAGTGATTTTCGCTGGTGAAATTTCTGGAGGAAAGCCTTAATTCAATTACAGATTTCATTATCCACTTAAAAATTTTTTCAGGCCCAAAGGACTGGAGAAACATCAACACTGTCACATTATTCATTGTACTTGGTTTTAGGGAACATTATCATCATTTGGTTTTATTTGTCCACATCACACCTTCCACATTGCTCTGGCTTCTCTTTCCTCTGGCCTTTCTTGTACCTCTTTCATGTGTAGTACATTTAATGTAGATCAAATTGAAGTAAAGCATCAGGTCCCCCATAAATAGCAGCTGTATATTCATAAAACACTTTGGTTTTGTTTACTGTCAGCACAGAGAGAATAGTTTAATGTCTATACCCTGGGGTAGTCTTCTTAGAGTTAAGACTTTGCTGTAATCCCCCCCCCCCCAAAAAAAAACCCAGCATTGCCCTTGGGGGGGGGATAAATTTGTTTGTAGACACTTTAGAAGCTATAGATCAGAGAACTTAATGACCCTTGGAGAAGCAGGGGAGGTGGGGATGGAAAGGGTAGAAAAGGGAGTAGCTGTTGTTGTAGAAACAAAATCCATCAGTCTAGTCTGGCCCACCTGCCTGAATATAAAATTCATTCAGTAGAGAGCTGCTTTGTTCTCCCAGATGTGCGTTCTTTAAAACAAGGAGCACAGATATGAGTCATCCATCTCGGGCAGCTCAATCTCATTGGTTGAGAACTGGCCCCAAATCAAAAGTGATAGTTTCAGAGCCAGATTCCTCCCTAACCCGCCATTGTCCCATTATTCCAGATCCCAACTCTGGTTCTCTGCCTCTCTGCCTCTCAACTTTGAACAGCCTCTTGTGCCAGCTGCTTCTCAGCCTTCCTGGCACTAGCTTCTCCTTATTCTGCTCCCCATGACACCCCCCATGCCCCCCCAAACAGTCCTAGGAACAGCAGCTGTCATTACCACTCTAACCTGCCAATGTAACCCTTTATTGGTTTATGAGCCTAAGCAAGGACAAAACCTATTCGGTTGAGAGAATGGAGCAGGAAAAAAAAGCAAAAGACTGGCAACCAGATTACTTTTTTTCAAAGGGGAAAATTTGTAGTGTTGGTTGTGGGTGGCACTTAAATTGGGGGCACCAAGTTGGTGAAATGACTAGAGGGCTATGCCTGGATTCAGAAAGATCAGAGTTTAAATCTCCCTTGGGCAAATCACTTTACTTCTTTCTGAAGTCTTCATGTTTAAAATGAAGATAATAGGGGCGGCTAGGTGGCGTAGTGGATAAAGCACCGGCCCTGGAGTCAGGAGTACCTGGGTTCAGATCCAGTCTCAGACACTTAATAATTGCCTAGCTGTGTGGCCTTGGGCAAGCCACTTAACCCCGTTTGCCTTGCAAAAACCTAAAAAATAAAAAATAAAATAAAATGAAGATGATAATAATAACACACTCCAGGGTTGCTGAATCAAATGAGATAATAAATTCAAAGGACTCAATATAGTGCCTGTAACATAGAAGGTACTATATCAATCATAGCTATTATTATTTATCAATATTAATAAATTACAATTGTTATTATTTTATGTGGTAGTACATAGTATGTACTCTGAAGGTAATATGAAGCAGTACATAGATCATATGGTATAGAGATAGGTGTTATATATGCAAGTAGAAAACTTTGTAGGCATACAGATGTATACCTACAGATCCACACATGAATGAAGCAAAGGAAAAGGGAGGTTGAACATAAGAAAATAGGTGAAAATGAGAATGATGAAGAAAAGAATCAGAAAACAGATTGGGTTGAGGGTAAAACTTAGCATGTAGTTGAGTTGGCAAAAGAGTCATGAAATGGGTAGGAGACAAGGTAAACAAATCATAGATCACTTATTTGTTATGCTTGTCTCATACTGCACATTGGAAAGATGACTTACATAAAGGATATAGAAAAACAAACATGATACTGTTTTTGAAATGAATACCAAAGGGATTATATTCACAAATTATCAGATTCTCTCAAGACAGCTCTTTTTCATACTTAAAAAAAAGCCTCTTTAAAAATGGATAGACCTGCTTTCGTCATAACACTTTTTCAGATGGGCTGTTAGGATAACTAAAATATTATCTTTTAGTTTAGTCCATAATTGTACTTTTTTAAAAATTACTGCCCATCATTTTTCTGGAGCTCATCAGGTTCCAGCCAGTCTACAGTCTTGGGAATGAGAAATGGTCAGAGAAGGGACCAGGAAAATTAGAGTAAATTATTTGGGGTCTTAGGAGCAGCACAGAGAAGACAAGAGCATGTGTATTATAAAAACTTGAGTTTTTGGCTCTAAGGGGAAAGGGTGAGAAGCTGTGGAGGCCAGATGGCTGAGGAAGCTGCAGACAATGGGAGGGAACTGAGGAGCCAGCAGCCTTATCAGATTACAGCTTCTTGGGTTCACCATGAAAATTAATGCTCTCTGCAGGAGTCGGAAGAGCCAACTGTTTGGGGAGGCTTGCCACATTGTAAGGATCTAATTGTGAAGATGAGAATTGGAGTGTCTTGGGGTAGTGGTTGGCCATGGAATGAATGGAACAAGGTTTAGAAGACACTTTCAGGAAAGGGTCAGTATAATTTCCCATGCTAGTGATGCCTGCTTCTCTGTATCGTATAATTCCTGATTTTTCAGAGGAGGAAACTGAGGCCTTAGAGAAGGGGAGTGACTTCCTCAAGTTAAAGGAGAGCTAGAATAAGGATCCAAACTTTGTGATTTCCAGTCCAGGACTTAAAACTCAATGATCCCTAACATCTCTACCACCTCTTATTCTATGATCTGATGAAAGATATACTTTACCACTGTATTTAACAATTTATTGGGCCAGTCAAAACAAAAATATCCTTACAAGTAATTGGCCTAAAGAATCAAGTGAGGTATGGGCAAAGGAAGGCATTTAAAGAATAGTGATTTAGTCTTTTAAAAATAGGAATCTTAAAAAAAGTTTTTGAAATGCCAGCATTTTTTTGTTTTTGTTTTTATTTGACCAACTTAGAGCACATCTCTGAAACCTTGAACTAACAAGAATAGCCAGAACATTACCGTGTTGTATCTTTTGCTTTCTCCATTTTCAGTGTCCTTTGCTTCAAGAGCCTTCAAGGAGATAACTCTCATCAAGTCTATAATAATTAATGATCTATTAATGATTAATGATTTTTGCTAGAGATTTTAGTTTTTTGGATCATTGTAGTGATGGAGAATCTTTATGTCATTTATTCTCTTTTTTTCCTTCCTCTTCCCCTCTTTCTTCCCATTGTTCTCCCTCTTCTCCCCCTCTCCCCAGAACCTTGGGTACCAGGTGTCTGGGGAGGGGATAAGGAATCAGGGAGCACATTTTTTTTAGGAATAGATATGACACCTGCTTAGGGAGCTGGGAACTGAGGGGGTTGGAACTGAGGCTTAGAGCAGGAGACTTGGACCCACTCTGCAGCTGTCTTATATCTCTAAAAAAAGCTTCAAGGAATTAAAAAAACAACCATGGGTTAAGAAGTCAGGGTTAAAAAAGGGTAAAGATGCTTGTGAACTGCCATTTCTTATAATAACTCACATTCATATGTGAGTGCTGCTTTAGACTTAATAAAATGTTTCTTCCAAAACAGTCTTGTAAGGTAGGCCCCTCTAGAAATAACAGCAATAAAAACAGCAATAAAAATTAATGCTAACATTTAATATAATGCATTAAGGCTTTCAAAGCACTTTATAAATAATACCTCATTCTGTTTTCACAACAACCCAGAGAGTATGGTGTTCCCATTTTATAGATAGGTAAATTGAAGCACCCAGAAGTTAAGTGACCCACCTAGGGTCCCAGTTAGTAAGTATCTGAAGCTGGTTTCCAACTCCTTTTCTTGAGCCATTTACTACCTAATGCTTAGTATCATTATCCCTACTTACTAATAATGAAGGAATTGACACCCAGAGACTTATCCAGGATCACACAACAAGTAGCTATCCAAATCAATACTTGTATTGAGGCCCTCCTGATGATGAGTTCAGAATGCTTTCTACCGTTTTTAGTTGATAACTTTTATCATTAAAACTCCTGTCTTTTTCAAAAGCTTATCTACTATTCACAGTGAATCTTCTATTCTTTCTGAAAGCTGTTGACTCTCAGATAAATTTTCAAAGACTTACCCAGCTGGTGTCATTTTAGTGTTCTTTCCTGTTATGGGTTAGTGCTATCTCATAGAACACTGAAGGGAAGTTTCATATTTCCCCTCTCTTCACTCTCCAACATTCTCTGTAATTTTACTTGTTGTGATTCATTTTAGTTGTGGTCCCAGGGAGGAGGTCATAAGGAAGAGATCACCCATTTTAGGAGATGAGAATCATTTTATTCTCATGAGAATGAATAAAAGATTAATTATTCAGAAGGGACTCTTGAGAAATTTCTCTACATGTAACAAGAAATATATTTTATTTATATATAGAATCCAGGAAATAATATGAAACTTGTTATATGAAATATGTAAAGTTCAAAAGGAAGAGATAGGGTTTATAATCAGTATTACCAGCTGAGCAAAATTCAACCCAATTTAGGAAAATCTGATCATATGGTTGCAAGATCTTATTAATAATCCTACTTTTCTATTCTTTATTATTTTCCTAAAGGAAAGAGTTTGATGACTGCTCAGGAACTACTTTTCTTGATAGAAAATATACTTTCATCTAAAATCTTCAGTGATAGTACTTAACCCTTAGTCACACCCCCCCCCACACACACACACAGATCCATTTTTATTCATTGGAAACATCCCTGTGATTTTTTTTTAGGTTTTTGTAAGGCAAATGGGGTTAAGTGGCTTGCCCAAGGCCACACAGCTAGGTAATTATTAAGTGTCTGAGACCAGATTTGAACCCAGGTACGCCTGACTCCAAGGCGTACCCAGGTACTCCTGACTCCACTACGCCACCTAGCTGCCCCTTATCCCTGTGATTTTTAATGCTTGAAGCTGAAATACAAAGGTGTACCAACATGTGGAAACAGTGAAAATCATTAAGAGAAGCCAGAAATTAGTTCTATAACTCATTCAGTTTGTCTCTCTTTGAAATTATTGTTGCATTATTAGGAACATTTTTAGTATATGACAAGTCACTCTGAAAGCATTTCTCACTGAATGATATGATGAAGACAGCCATATGAAGTCATTAGGAACACTCTCAGGAAACAGTTAATGGAGGTTTATTTGAGCATCCCCCAGAGAGCAGAAGTGAATGATTGGGGAAAAAATGGTAGACTGGCCATGTAAGAGTAGGGGATAATAGATTGAGAGTCTGCATTCTGCACATATGTCCATATAATGTTAAGAGACCTTAGAATTTATTTAACCTAGTGTTTGACACATAGTAATTGTTTAATAAATGCCTGTTGATTGATATAAAAGAAGACTCTCTTCTTGTTAGATTAATCTCCTGTGGGACTTATTGATAAGGATGCACAAGAAACATACAGGATGAGAAAACTTTCACGGATGGGGATCTGAATTATTGGAGACAATACTCAAATTGATGAGATCAGAGATCTATTGAGGTGTCTACTAGGTACTGCTCCTTAGCAAGCTGTGTCTTAAGTGTCAAAGATTTAGGATTGAAAAGAACTTCAGATGTCCTTGAATCCAACTCTCTCTTTTTACGTGTGAGGAAACTGAAGATCACAAAGATGAAGTGAGTTTCCCAAGGTCAGAAAGACTACAAATCCATTGTGATCCACTTCATCATGTTTCTTCATATCTTTTTTCTTTTATATTATTCTCCTATTTAAATCTGGCATGCATCTTTCCTGTAATTTTGATTCTTTTCAAATTATCACTAATTATCTTTTATTAATTGCAGATTATCCTTGATTTAGAAGTGTATAACACTACTGGGAGAATATTAGTGCTAAAAATTTATCTTTTATTAATTAAAAAAAGTTACCTTTTATAGCAGCAAATAATGTAGAAATTCCTGAAATTATTGTGGGAATTTACCAAATGTGAGCCTTTCCAATTCTTGGCAGTTGTTGGTGAAAATCATTGTCTATCTACACCTATTAAAGACCTAACTCAGTGTACTGCCTATCCTGCTGCAAGTTGCAGTCTGAGTAATATATGTGTGTGTGTGTGTGTGTGTGTGTGTGTGTGTGTGTGTGTGTGTGTGTGTGTTTTGTTGGTGTTTGTTTTTGTTTTTATCCGCTTTGTTTTTCCCATTTGACTAGTTATGCTAATCTCTCTCAAAACATTGAATTTCATTGAGGAAGCTTTAGGGAATTTTGAGCTTCAATAAATATAATGTCATCTGCTAAGGGGAACATTTAAAGAAACATCATCAATAGAGAATTCTTCTCCTTGGACTTGGGGTAGAAAATCCACCAGATATTAGCAAATATCCTATATAAATATTTTTTGATCCAGTTTGATTAGAGATTTAAAGGACACTGATCATATAGTAAAAACTTATTTCACTAATTTATCACTATCACAAGAACATAGGTACAGAATGAACATTGTTACTCGAAGTACTATGATAAATGTTTAGAAACCTGCTCTCTGAAAAAAAGTATTCATAATAGAATAATTCAAACTGATTTATAATATTTCTTGATTATTAAGTGTCTGAGATTGGATTTGAACCCAGGTACTCCTGACTCACATTGAAAATTTAACAATTGACAGTTTGTCTATAGGAGCTAGCAACAGTATCCCTCAAATTGTAACCAACTCTGAGTCCCAGTGGGTCCTGATTCTGAGATAATAAATTGTTACACATGTAAACACAGGAATTTATTGACTGTACTCGAGATTGTGGATGAATTCAAGTGACTTATAGGACCAAGGGTTTCAATTATTTCAAGTACAAATACATCACTTCTAGGTAATTAAAACCTCACATTTTTTAAGGATATATTCACCATAAGTGAGCAAAAATTCACATGTGAATACATTATCAACAATCCAAATTCAGAACCATATCCAAGTTTTATATAGTTTCTTTGGTTCTTTATTGGGTTATACCTTATGAATTCACCAATTATCTTTTTGGGAATTGATACAGGGACAAATCTCATTAGCCAGTCTTACTATTTCTACCATAAATTCTTGTATTATTTTGACATATGTGGGAAAGATATCTTATTTGAGGAGATCCTTGAAGCCTTCTTTTTTATATTGGATCAAGTACTTATTAGAGATTAATAAATAACAGACACAATGGAACCTTATATTCTCTATACCTTTTAGTGGGATGAATGTCTGAAGGTATGGTTAGATGAAGAAAGTTGTCCATGAAAATCCTATTCCCCTCTTGTATTATGATAATTAATATTTTCCATTTATACAGAGATCATTTTTATAAGGATGATATAGGGATGAAAAAGTGGTTATTTGGATCATTGGTTACTAATGCTAGTCACATTTAAAAATACCTGCCAATTAGAATCTTTTGGATTTTGCATTGAGATTTAAGAGATTTAAATTTGTCTTGTTTCCAATACATATATGTATTCAGTTAACCTTAGTCTTATGTTTTTTATTTTGTTAAATGCCATTTCCACTTTGTCACATCTCATAGGAAGACGATAGAGATCAAATGTACTAGCCTTGTTTTGGAATACATATGTACATATATATATATATATATATATAGTGTGTGTGTGTGTGTGTGTGTATATATATAAAACAATTTTAGAATAATTGGTTAGCTTTGCAATCCTATGAATTTGAATTTATGCTTTTTTTAAATGTTATTCTGAAAAGACATAGGCTTTACCAGATTGTCAAAGATGACTCCAAGATACCAAAAAAGATTGAGAATCACTGTGGAACATTAGCACATCTATTCTATCTATGTCATATTTTTTCCTGTCCTCTATAGGAGATTGAAACCTCAGTCATCCTCCCTACCTCTCAAATTTCCAGCCTCTTATTTTCTGTTCTTCCCTTCTTTGCTAACTTCATTTAGGCCCAAACCTCCCCATATTTAAAAACCAAAAAACCCCCTTCCCTAGAGTCTGCCATTCTCTTAATATATTATCCCATATCTCTCCTTCCTTTCATAGTAAAATTCCTTGAAAAAGCTGTCTGTAGCTAATAGTTCCACTTCTTTCCTCCCTATATCTCTTTGTTATTTGGCTTTTGATGTGGTCACTGTAATAAAATTGCTGCTTTCAAAGTTATTAATGTTCTCTTAGTTTGCCAAAGTCAGATGGTCTTTTTTAAAGGTTTCTGCATTTGTCACTATTGATCACTCTTTTTATCTTCTTGGGATTTCATGATATTCTCTCCTGGTCCTCCTTCCTGTTTGATCACTCCTTCATCTCCTTTGCTGGCATGACATCTGTATGCCCCTAACTGGAATTTCCCTACAGTTTTGTCCTGGGCTCTGTTCTCTCCAAACACTTTTTTTCCCTTGGTTACTTAACCACCTCCCATGGGTTTATCTTCATCTTTATGTAGATATCTGACAAATCTGTATTTCTAACTCCATTTTCTCTCCTGAGCTTCAGTCATAATATCTCCACTTGTCTATTGGACACTTCAAATTGGATACAACATCTTGTTCTAGGCTGACCTTCCTTAGACCAGTCATCTGGTAGTTTATGTTTGATATTGGAAGAAAGTGATACAATCATAGATTGTTAAATAGCTAATCAAAAGAGATTTATTTAAATATAGAAGGAAAAGGAATTCATCTAGAATAGACACTGGAGACACCTCAAATCAATACAGCTAAGTGAACCTTGCTTACCAGAGTTTCCTATCTTTGTCCAAGCTAAGTAAGCTCCTTAGTATCAGGTGACCAGGGAGCAATGTCAGCAGCCTTTATCCCCGAACCAATCAACTTTCTCAATCAATACTTTTTAAGGAAAGACAAAAACAGAAAACTAGCCTACCCCGTATGAGGGCAGGGGTTAGGATGTTCTTCCATGTCTTTCAAAAACCAGCTTGTACAAAACTGGTTTCCCCATATATCTGTCAAAGGCACCACCATCCTGCCAATTTCCCAGGTTTGTAATCTCCATATTGTTCTTAACTCTTCACTTCCCTTCAACCTATATGTGCATTTTACTAAATTTGTTATTGCTACATTTACAACATCTCTCATATTTTTTTCCCTCCTAATCTTCTCACTTAGATTATTATGATGACCTTCCACTT
This sequence comes from Macrotis lagotis, assembly GCF_037893015.1. Lineage (NCBI taxonomy): Eukaryota > Metazoa > Chordata > Mammalia > Peramelemorphia > Peramelidae > Macrotis > Macrotis lagotis. The sequence goes on along the minus strand of NC_133664.1, from coordinate 138,226,940 downwards.
GGTCACTCTGCCTCAAATTTTTCACTCTAGTTCATTCTCCACACTCCTACCAAGGAGATTTTCCTTGATTGCTAAATCTCATGTCACCCTTCCCTTTAGTAAACTTCAACGGTTCCCTGTTTCTTCTAAAATAAAATGTTGGATCCTCAGATTATCTTTTAAAAACCCTATAAATTTGCCTCCCACTTATCTTTCCAGTCTTATTGGACATTGCTTCTCTTTTGAACTCTGAGATCTAGCCACTGATGTTTTTCTCTTTTCTTCACAGAAGACACTGTCCTCCGTCTCCATGTCTCTACATAGACTTTGCAGGATACCATATCAGGAACACTTTCTTCCTCACTGCCACCTCATCAAATCCTTCTTTTCCTTTGAGTCACAGTCTCTTTGTATTTGTTCTATATGTATCTATTTTTTTATATACACACATGCTTGTACACACACACCTTATCTTTCTCTCATAAGAATAAAACTTGTAGATATTGTTTCACTCTTGTGTCCTCGGTCACATAGTAGGTGGCTAATAAATTTTTGTTGATTGATTGCTATCTGCTGTTTTTCCAGTTTTCTCCCAAAATAGTCTTTGTGCGATTTAGGGAAACGAAATTCTTTGTATTTCATTATTTTCCCACTTTATTTGCTTTCCATTGGTTTGTGAGGTGATACTATTTGTATTTTTTCTTTCTCTATAATGTTTTACAAATGAGTTTGCACTCTAAACTGATGTTTCCCATGATCCTCTAGTTGGCAAAGATCATAAGATTTAGAGCTGGAAGGACTTTTGTCATTTTGTAGTCCAACACCTTCCTATGACAAGTAACCTGAGGATTAGAGACTTGCCTGTGATTACAGGCAGGGATCGTTGTGTTTATTATTTGGAGTTGACAGCTTGGCTGGAATTATTTTGTTGTCACTATGTCTTGATTCATATTTCTGTATCCATTTTAACTTTTGCTTCAATATTCAGTGATTGGTCTGCTGATTCTGAAATGATTGCTTCATGATTAATCATTCATTTCCCAACCATTTAAATAGAGTTTCATTTTTCATTTTAGTGTGTGCCACCCACAGCCTTCCATTTTTCTTCTTGAGGAAAGGACTCATGTCATTCAAGCTGCAAAGTGGACTTTTCTTTTATTTTGTGACCCTCAAACATTTTTCACTATAATTTTCTTAATATTTCTCAGGACTCATTTTCTCTTGAATATTATTACCAAAGATTAAAGCATATGTTGATATAAGAAACTAATGATGGTTTTTATGTGAATTTCTGACTTAAATTTACAGATGAAATAAAAGTGAACCACAGTCATATGAAAAATTTCTCTAAATCACTACTTATTAGAGAAATGCAAATTAAAGCATCTCTGAGGTACCACCTCACACCTCTCAGACTGGTCAATATGACAGAAAGAACAATGATCAATGTTGGAAGGGTTGCAGGAAATCTGGGACACTATTACATTGTTGGTGGAGCTGTGAAATAATCCAAACTTTCTGGAGAGCAATTTTGAATTACACCCAAAGGGCAACAAAAAATGTGCATCCAGCAATACCACTACTGGGTCTATACCCTGAAGAGATTATGAAAAAGGGTAAAAACATCACTTGTACAGACTTTTTTTTGTGGTGGCAAAGAATTGGAAATTGAGTGAATGTCCATCAATTGGGGAATGGCTGAACAAATTGTGTTATATGTATGCTATGGAACACTTGTTCTATTAGAAACCAAGAGGAATGGGAATTCAGAGAAGCCTGGAATGACTTGCATGAACTGACACTGGGTGAGATGAGCAGAACAAGAAGAACTTTGTATACCCTAACAGCAACATGGGGGTGATGATCAACCCTAATGGACTTGCTTGTTCCATCATCACAACAGTCAGGGACAATTTTAGGGTATCTGTAATGGAGAATACCATCTGTATCCAAAGAAAGAATTGTGGAGATTAAATAAAGACCTTTAATTACCTTTAATTTAAAAAAAACACATTCTCATTATATCTCTTATACTTTTTTTTTTCTTAAGAAAATGATTTCTATCTCATCACATTCAACTTAAATCAATGTTTACCATGGAAACAATGTAAAGACAAACAACAGACTGCCTTCTGTGGGGGGTGAAGGGAAGCAAGATTTAGGGGGAAAATTGTAAAATTCAAAATAAATAAATAAATTTAAAAAAAGAAAAAAAGAATTTCTGGCCTATTCCCTAGCCATAGATATTGACGCCTGTTCAAATAATCCTGATATAGTTTTTTTAATTGTAATTTAATATTTATTCTCACTTTGTACAATTTTTTATACATTAATAAAATATTCTTGTTTAAGAGTAAACAAAGTACCTCCTCCCCCAAAAAATATAGATTCACTTGAGCAATAGAGGGGACAGAAAAAAAAATAAAAATAAAAATAAAAAAAAATAATAGTAATAATTGTAGGTATGGACAGGTGGCACAGTGGATGGAGCAACAGCCCTGCCGCCAGGAGCACCCAAGCCCATATCTGGCCCTGTGCACCCAACAATCACCCAGCTGTGTGACATGCAAGCCACCCCAACCCCACTGCCCTGAATAAACCAAAAAAAAAGAAAAAAAAGACCTAAAATAAAATAAAACAAAACAGTAATAATAGTAGGGGCGGCTGGGTGGTGGACAGAGCAGTGTCCCTTGAGCCAGGAGCACCTGGGTCTGAATCCAGCCTCAGACACCCAATGATCACCCTGCTATGCGGCCCCAGGCAGGCCACCCAGCCCCATTTGCCCTGCACCCCCTCAAAAAATAATAATTAAAAAAATGTGCTTCAGTCTATGTTCCAGCACCACTAACTCTGTCGTGGGTAGATCATATTCTTTATAAGTCCATCGCAAAAGTTAATTCCATATTTTTCCACTGTTGCCATTGCTGATCGCAACTCACTCTTTTTGTATTTCCCCACTACCATGTACTATATTTTCTCTCTCTTTTCACTCTGACTCTGCTGTAGGGTAGCTGAGTGGAGCAGCAGACAGATCCCTGGCTCTGGGGCCAAGAGGCCTGGAGCCCCCATATCACCCCTTAGGCCCAGCATCCACCTGGCCCTATGGTCCCAGACAAGTCATCCAATCCCAGCCACTTGCAAGTAAAAAAAGAAAATGTGTTATATCTGACCACTCCCCCCATGGTCCATCCTCTCCTCCATCACTCATATCCCCACCCCTTCCCCCTGTCTCCCCTCCTTCTTACTCCAGATGTCTATAGCCCATTGAGTATATATGCTGTTTCCTCTCCTAGCCACCTCTGATGAGAGTGAAGATTCCCTCATTCCCCTTTGTCTTCCCCCTTCCATATCATTGCAATAGCTCATTGTAATAAAGAAAAATCTTATTATATGAAATATCTTGGCCTATTCCCCCTCTCCTTTTTCTTTCTCCCATTCCATTTCCCTTTTTTTCTATTGACTCCATTTTTACATCATAATTTATCTTCAAATTCAGCTTTCTCCTGTGCTTCATCTATAAAAGCTCCTTCTACCTGCTCTGATAATTGAGAAGGTTCATATTAGTATTATCAGTGTCATTTTTCTATACAAGAATACATGCAGTTCATCATCATTAAGTCCCTCATATTTTTCCCTTCTCCTTCAATCTTCAATGCTTCACATGAGTCCTGTATTTGAAGGTGTATAAGAAATTGAGATTCTTATATGAGTAAGTTCACTCGAGCCTGTATGAGAACGTGTCCTTCCCCCCTGGAACATGTCCTGTGTGATTTGACCGCGTTCTTAGAGTCCCTGGAACTAGCCATTCCTTGGAACATAAACAGTACTGAAAAGAACTGGCTATTCTCACAGTACTGACCTTAATTATGTTGTGTCTTGAGGCCTCATATGACATCTTCCTAACGCCATAACACTTACTGACTTCCTACGTTCATGATAAGAACTCTGGGATCCTTTCCAGTTGAATTTGGCAACAAACCTTTGTTCTCCCCTAATAAATATTCTGAGACTCCAATCAGTCATTATGAAGATGAAGATGAAAAGAAGGAGAAGAAGCAGAAGAAAGGGAATCCCACCCATGGAGAAGACATTCTGCCTTTGACTCTCCCATTCGGGACTGTGGCTGTTGAATGGAAATTATCCAGCCAAACAGATTAAGAGTTGGTGCTCCCCCAAATTGGTGATGTTTTCTTTATCTTCTACTTTTGTTATAGTATTAATAATCCTTTCTTTTATATATTATATATATTATTTGCTATATAGAATATTATTGTAAGCAATCTATTCCTTGCATTATTAAAATACTTTCATTTTCAACTGTATGAGAGGGTCATTTACAGGAACAAATCCAAACCTCATTAAAATCACAATATAGAAGGTCAGACCTTCTGTTCAGCTCTGGCCATTCCACCAGGAACATTTGAAATCACCCTGGTTCATTGAAAGTCCATCTTTTTCCCTGGAAGAAGACATTCATTTTTGCTGAGTAGTTGATTCTCGGTTGTATCCTAAGCTCTTTTGCCTTCCGGTATATTATGTTCCAAGCCCTACAAGCTTTTAATGTAGTTGCTGCCAAGTCCTATGTGATCCTGACTGCAACTCCACGATATTTGAACTGCGTCCTTCTGGCTGCTTGTAATATTTTCTCTTTGACTTGGGAGTTCTGGAACTTGGCTATAATATTCCTAGGGGTTGGTTTTTTGGGATCTCTTTCTCGGGGGGATTGACGGATTCTCTCCATTTCTATTTTGCCCTCTGCTTCTAGAATATCAGGGCAATTTTCCTGTAGTAATTCTTTGAAAATGATGTCAAGGCTCTTTTCCTGATCATGACTTTCAGGTATTCCAATAATTTTTAAATTATCTTTCCTAAATCTGTTTTCCATATCAGTTGTTTTTTTCAATGAGATGTTTCACATTTTTCTTCTAATTTTCCATTCTTTTGGTTTTGAAGTATTGATTCCTGGTTTCTGGTAAATTCATCAATCTCCCTGAGTTCTATTCTTTGTCTGAAGGATTTGTTGTCCTCAGAGAGCTTTCTGATCTCTTTTTCCATCTGGCCAATTCTGCTTTTTAAAGCATTCTTCTCCTCAGTAACTTTTTTGAACTGTTTTATCCATTTGACCTAAACTGGTTTTTAGTATGCTGTTTTCTTCAGCATTTTTTTTTTTGGATTTCCTTGACTAAGCTGCTGACTTCATTTTCATGTTTTTCCTGCATCTCTCTCATTTCTTTTCCCAGTTTTTCTTCTAACGCCCTCAGTTGATTTTTAAAGTCTTTTTTGAGCTCTGTCATAGCCTGATCCCAGTTTCTGTTTTTTCTTGGAGTCTAGATGCAGGAGCTTGTGCTTCCTCATCTTCAGACTGAGTGTTTTGATCCTTCTTGGGCTCACAGGCAAACTATTTCTCAATGGTCTTCCTCTCATTTCTCTGCTTGCTCATTTTCCCAGCCTGGGCCTGATTTGGGGGTGCTTCCTGAGCTTTTGGGACACTTCCACAAGGATCTCAGTGTGTGAGGCTCTGTCCTCCCTCCTGGTCTGTGAATGACCATATGTGCCCCCCTCTGCCATGGGCCGATGTTTTGGGGCTGCTGCTGTTCTATGGGGGGGCCTAGACTGCGATCAGGATCTGAATGTGATCAGAGCCCCAGAGTCCTGTTCCGGGGCAGAGGACAGAGCTTGGCAGTCTCTCTTCACTCCCCTCCCTCAGATCAGTGGGCTCATGCCCTGGGGGCTCCTGCTTCCCGGCTCCACCTGCTTCCGTTCCTGGATCTGGGCTGTGGTGGCCATGCTGCTTGCTGTGTGCCCTGAGGGCTGGACTTCATGTGTTTGCTCTGGCAGAGCTCCCCCCCTTTCCCCCAATTTATGCTTGGTGCTTCTGGGGTGTAGGTCAGGAAACTGCCCCTGCTGCTATGAATTGCGACTCCCGGTCCTGATATAGTTTTTTAATGTTGTCTATGAACCCTGAAAGATTTAAGTGACCAAGATTCCTCCAGTTATGGTCCTTGTTGCCTTTGGGTTTACATTGTGGGACACTAAAATATATATATGTTTGAAACAGTGAAGTATCTCTGACCAGAGCTTGAGATTTAACAGAGAATATGATGACACCATACCCCAGGTTGTAAGGTTTTGGAGGCCTAGTATTTCCTTTCTAAATTAGATTTGGGGCAGGAATGAATAAGGTAAATTTTCAGAAATTTTTAATTTAAACCTTAAAAAAATTCTTCATTTTAAATTTCTTTAGCCTCTTGAGGGTGATAAAGGGCCTTGTAGTGCTTCCAAAATAGCATATTTTAAAACAGTGTTTCTTAGTTATAGAACTCTGGGATTTGGGAACCTAATTCAGCCTCTCATGTAATATCTTTATGATTTAATCAACTTGAATAATATCCCTTTTCCAGTCTTTATCTTCCCAAATTGTATACATCAAGCAGTGTTTTAGATTTTTTTAATGTTATTCACATTATACTTACCCTCCTACACAAGTCAAGTCATTTTTATGAGATTAGATATTGTTTTGGTGGAATGTCCTCATGAATAGTTACATATATACTGTTCACCTTCTTTAGAGACTCATATAAAGATTATTAATAAAATACCCATTTTTCAATAATACATATTTTATTCTGTGATTTTCGACAGAAATCTTATTTTTATGACATGAGTTATTCTGGATCAAGTCTAGTCTTAGTAAAGAGATTTATGTAAAAATGGAAAGTTTTCTTCATCTCAAGAAAATGTTGCGAAAGCCAATTGCAGATACATTTGAGTATTATTAAATTTCTACTATGGAATACAAATGCTAGGGGATGGAAAAGAGCCAGATCCAAACTAAACACCTGTCACAAGGAGGGAGGAATGAAAAGCAGGTGGTGGAGAAAGAGAGACCACAAGAGAAAAATTGTTGGAGGATTTTCTCTGTGGAGTATAGCCCTGGAGTTTTGGAAGTCACTCATCAGTGTATCAGCATATAATCTGGGAAGTTTGTTGTTAAAGAAATATTTTTCTTTTGCAAAACTGTATATGAGTACAGTTACAAATTAGTAGATTTAGAAACTTGGGTTTTTATTTAAAGCAATTTTTAGCAGCTGTAACATTGGCAATGAATGAATGAGTGGGAAATCATATTGATTTGAAACTTGGGGTACCACAAGATTGTTTCTCTCAATTTGCAAAATGAATATTCTTTTTTTAAAAAAAATTAACTTGAATAAGAAATTTTACTGTTACACATTCCACACATGTACTCTATTCAAATTCTACTAAGTTGAATGCCTAAATCAAATATTTGAATACTCATATTAAGTCCATTTCCAAAGTATAGGGCATCTATAAGTATATTTTAAAAGGCAATTCACTTACATTTACTTTTTATTAATGTAACAGCTCAACCCATTAAAAACATTTTTAACAGAAAATGTTTACAGGAAACTTTTGAATCTGGAGGAAGACTATCTTGTTGATTGTTTTTTGCTTATTATAAGCTTTTCCCCCCTTTTTACAGTGTTAGTGTATTAACAATGTTAAAACTCAAAAATATGGCAAATATAGAATGTAAAAGATAGAATGCATCACAAGACACTCTTCAGTTGAACTTCTGTGCTTCTTTCTTTCTTTTCCAGATATTTGAATGGTGGTATTTTCGGAAGTATGGAACATCTTTCATTGAGCAAGTATCAGTGAGTCATTTACGCCCCCTTCTGGGAGGGGTAGACAGTAACTCTCCCAGCAACTCAAACACAAGCAATGGGGATTCGGATTCAAACCGACAAAGTGTCTCAGGTATGTGGCCGACTCAGCATTTCTTCTCATTCACTTCTGTTGTGTACCATCAAACAGTTTCAAGCTCATAACCATTGGGTTATTTGCAACTAAATCTGAATAAGAGTGGAAATTTCTAAGCTAGGATGACCGAATAAATTTACTGTGGATAGATATCCATAAAGAGGAATTTATTTTTAAATTCCTGTCATTTTAATCATTGGAGGTTTATTCTAATTTTGTCTTCGTCACTGGTATGCTATAACATAAATATATTCTGAATTCTAGGTATTTCAGTCAAGCATTTCTTAAATAACTACTTTGCGTCAGTCATTAATGGAAAAAAGTGGGTTTTTTACATAAAATACAAAGAAAGAAACAATCCTTATTCTCAAGAAGTATAATTTGGAAAATTGAGTCCTCGTAATTTTCAGAGAACAATTGCCTTGAGTTTTTAGATTATTTTTGATCTAGTTGATTTGTGACTATCAAATTTGTCAAACATGTTGGTGCAAACCTGTATCCTCTTCTGCAGGGGAGTCAGTGACTGGTGGATTGCTTTGTTCAGGACATGTATGTATGTGTGTGTGTATGTACATATATACCTGTGTATATAGGTATCTATAGATATCTTGTTCTATATATACATGTGTATACACACATATATGTGTGTATATAGATGGCTAGAGATATCTTGCTCTATATATATGCTTACATACATACATATTTGTATATAGGTATCTATAGATATCTCTATATATGTGAGTGTGTATGTGTATATATATACATATACATACATATATGTTTGTATTTGTGGGTGGATGAGGAATTGGTATAGCCAATAATATACTTCATTAAAGATTTTTTCATATATATAGTAAAAAATCTAAATATTCAGATTGAATTAACATACAAGGACAATTCACTGACTTTATTTTTAGCACTGTTTGACAAATGGGTAGAGTGCTAATGAATTAACTATTCTGATATTGACAAGGTACCTACTTTTCTTAATGGCATTTCCTCATTATATTATAATATAATATAATGAGCAATTATGGTATAACATAGCTTAGGAATTCAAACTTTGCTTTTTTTCTTGAGGTTCTTCCTAGGTAATTGGATCCAATTCACAGGACCCAGTAATATTCTTGAATTTTTGATACCTATATGATAATTTGTTATAAGTGGGTTTACAGAGTAAATTTTAATTTTAAGATAAAGATTTTTGAGTATCCAAAGAAGCTCTGTATGTTCATTCCATAGGATAATTCGCTTCTAAAAAAAGTTTTTATTCTGTCTACCTTCAGAGAAAGACCTGATGACATCTGAATAGAGACCAAAACATGCTATTTTTCATTCCCCCCACCCCACATCCTTTTTTTGGTTTGGTTTTTTTCTATAAAATGACCAATATGGGATTATGTTTTACATGAATGCACATATATAACTTATATGTCAACTTGCTTATGATTTCAGGAAGGTGAAAGGGAGGGAGAGAAAGATAAAATTTGGAACTCACAAATTGAAAATCTCAGATGTTAAAAATTGTCTTTATGTGTAATTAGAGAGAAGACAAAAATATTGTTTACTTTTTTTAAAAAAAGAAAGAAAATTACCTGAGTAAAAATAAATGCATATCTATATGTAAGAACTAAAAAAATAAAAACAAGTTTTTTTATTGATATCTTCTGGTTCTTATTATATTTATTCCAACTATCCTTTGCCATCCCATATAGCAGTTTGTTTTAAGATAAGAGAAAAAGTCAGCTTACTTGGTCAGTATACTGAAAGAAAAATCCAAAAACATATGCTCTACATAATACCTTGTAGATGTCCCATTTCCATGGAAGGTGAATTGGTGGAGGGGAATTCTTCTCATATGTCTTCATTCTATTCTTACTTGATCTAATATTTTTATTACATTAATATTTGTGTTTTTAGTCTATAGTTCTTTCTATTTACAGTGTTATGATTACCATGCATATTGTTTTCTTGGCTCTGCTCATTTTATTCTCGATCAGTATATGTAGATCTTTTCATGTTTCTCTGTATTCATCACATACATTTCTTATATTGAAGTACAGCAGTATTCCAATATGCAAATTTTGTTTATCCATTTCCAATTGATGAAATTCTATATTGTTTCTGATTCTTTCCTAACATAAAAAAATGTTGATATAAATATTTTGGTATATATGGGACTTTCTTTGTATTGAAGGTTTACTTAATGTAAGACAAATAATGGAGTTTCTGTTTCAAAAGATATGGACATCTTAGTCACTTTATTGACTATTGACATTTTTGATCATCTTTTTCAGTTTGCAGGGTGTGAGGTACAATTTCAAGAGTTTTTTTGATTTGCATTTCTCTTATTAGTGATTTGGAATATTCTTTCATGTTGTCATGAAAGACTGAAATTGTTTTTTGAGAACTGTTCATATCTTTTGATCACTTATCTATTGGGAGATGGTTCTTATTAGTCTTAAATATGAATATGTCTATGTATATATATATATATATATACATATATATATATATGAAATTTTTTATGTTTTAGATTCCAAATCTTTATTTGAGAAATTTGATATTAAGATTTTTCCCTTTTCAACTACTTCCCTATTTATCCTAGATGCATTGATTTTGTATATGTAGCTTTTCAGTTTCATATACTAAGAATTGTCCATTTTATCTTTTCTAATTGCTTCTATCTCTTGTTAGGAATATATCTCTTACTCATAGGTGTGAGAGATACATGTATGATTTGCTACCTTTCTTATTTTAATAGTATTATCTTTAATATTAAGGTTAAATATTTACTTGTAATGTACTGTGGAAGATGATATAAGGTATTAGTCTAAGCCTATAGTTTATGCCAGACCATTTTCCAGTTGTTCTAGCAGTTTTTAACCAAATAATGATTTTTTACCTTATTAATTTTTGTTTTCTACTTTATTAAATAATGAGTTATTTAGTTCTGTTGATTTTCCCTAGTCTACAGTGTTCCTTTGAGCCTATCACTTTTTTTTTAGTTTTTTTTTAGGGTTTTTTTTTTTTTTTGCAAGGCAAATGGGGTTAAGTGGCTTGCCCAAGACCACACAGCTAGGTAATTATTAAGTGTCTGAGACCAGATTTGAACCCAGGTACTCCTGACTCCAGGGCCGGTGCTTTATCCACTATGCCACCTAGCCACCCCCAGCCTATCACTTTAAAAAAAAAATTACAAGATGCTTTTGGAGATTCCTGCTTTATAATATAGTTTGAGTTCTAGAAGTTCCATTACCTCTTTTTCTCTACTACTTTTCATCATTTTCCTTAATATTCTAGATCTTTTCTTTTTTTTTTCAAATGAATTTTGTTACAATTGTAGCAAGTTCTATAAGATATCCCCTTGGTAATTTGATTGGTATAGCATTCAAAGCATAAATCAATTTTGGTAGTATTTATATTTTTATTATATTGACATGACCTATAACTCTGAGCACTGAATATTCCTCTAGTTATTTAAATCATTTATTTAAGAAACTTTGTTTTACTTTTTAAAAAATATTTTATTTATTTTGAGTTTTACAATTTTTCCCCTAATCTTACTTCCCCCCCCCCCACAGAAGGAAGTCTGTTAGTCTTTACATTGTTTCCATGGTATACATTGATCCAAATTGGATGTGATGAGAGAGAAATCATATCCTTAAGGAAGAAACATAAAGCAAAAGAGACAGCAAGACCAGACAATAAGATATCGGGTTTTTTCCCTCCTAAATTAAAGGTAATAGTCCTTGGGCTTCGTTCAAACTCCACAGTTCTTTCGCTGGATACAGATGGTATTCTCCATTTCAGACAGCCCTAAATTGACCTGCATTGGTGCACTGATGGTATGAGCAAGTCCATCAAGATTGATCACCCCCCGCCCCATGTTGCTGTTAGGGTGTACAATGTTCTTCCGGTTCTGCTCATCTCACTCAGCATCAGTTCATGCAAATCCCTCCAGGCTTCCCTGAATTCCCATCCCTCCTGGGTTCTAACAGAACAATAATGTTCCATGACATACATATATACCACAGTTTGCTAAGCCATTCCCCAATTGAAGGACATTTACTTGATTTCCAATTCTTTGCCACCACAAACAGGGCTGCTATGAATATTTTTTGTGCAAGTGATATTTTTACCCTTTCTTCATCATCTCTTCAGGGTACAGGCCCAGTAGTGGTATTGCTGGATCAAAGGGTATGCACATTTTTGTTGCCCTTTGGGTCTCAGTTAAGAAACTTTTTTGTAACTGAATCTATATAAATCTTTTTATTGCTTTGGTAGGATAATCTCCAAATACTTTATGCATTTTTGTAGTTACTTTGAATGGCATTTCCCTTTATGTTATTACTTCTTGTGTTTTGTTAATATTATTTAGAAATTCTGTTGATTTCTAAGGCTTTGTTTTTATCCAGCAATTTGCTCAAGCTATTGTCTAAATTAGCATCTTTGTTGATTCCCTAGAATCAACTGTACTATCACTTAATCAGCAAATATGTATAGTTTTATCTACTCTTTATCTTTCTTCATGCTTCCTTTTTGTTTCTCTTGTCTTATTGCAGTTGCTAACAATTTCAAAACTATATCAGAAAATAGTGGGTAGAGTGGGTATCCTTGATTCAATCCTCTATTTATTGAGAAATGGTAGTGTACTATCTAATCTGTAACTTTTGTTTTATCCGATTGTTTAATCCATTCATGTTTAAACTTATGAGAATTAGGTCAATATTTTTCTCCAATTTTTATTAAATTTTTTTTTTCAAGGCAGTGGGTTTAAGTGGCTTGCCCAAGGCCACATGGCTAGGTAATTATTAACTGTCTGAGGTCGGATTTGAACCCAGGTACTCCTGGCTCCAAGGCCGGTGCTCTATTCACTGCACCCCTAGCCGCCCCTCCATTTTTTTTCAATTAAGATTTTCTCTCTCCTGCCTTAATCACAGTACAATGTTCCTTCTGTTCCTCACCTTGAGATACCCTATTCCCTCTGTCTTGCTTCTTCTCATTCTTTTTTTTTTGTTTGTTTGTTTTTGTTTTTTAGGTTTTTGCAAGGCAGTGGGTTTAAGTGGCTTGCCCAAGGCCACACAGCTAGGTCATTATTCAGTGTCTGAGACCGGATTTGAACCCAGGTACTCCTGACTCCAGGGCTAGTGCTTTATCCACCACGCCACCTAGCCTCCTCTCTCTCCTGCTTTTAACTAGTTAAATAAGTCTTTCTCCCTCCTCTTTTCCCTCTTAATCAAATAGATTATCCCTTCCTCTCCTCTTCAGTTAGTTCCATTTAAAAAAAATAGCATTTTTGCAACTTTTTCCCAAAAAGTATTTCTTTCACTCTCTTCATTATTCAGATTATTTGTTTTCTCTGGGTGATCCATCTCTGATTCATGGCTCCTCTAATTATCAGTTTCTGCCATTATCTTGTGGAGTTTGCTCTGTGGTCTCTCTCTTTTTTTTTTTTCCATTGTGCATCATTCCCAGAAGAATGCTGATTATTACAGATTTCAAAGAGGTTGCTGCCCCATGGTAGTGTCCTTCTCCCACCACATGCCTGATTATCCAGCCCATCATTCATATTCTCTTCCAGTTACTTTTTCCTCCTTCAAAATCTCCCATCTCCCCCTCCCACCCCAGATACCAGCTACTCTTAGGGATTCCAATTCCCTGCCTCCTGAGGTAGGACAAGGGGACTTCTCAATCACTAAATCCCCCAGGACACACCCTGTACAAAGTCTCTCTTTCCCATTATAGAGCATATCTTTTTACCCACAGAAATATTCATCAGTGGAAGCCCTTCCTACTACCAAAGTAAAGTCTCCTTCCTTCCCCCTTTCCTTCTCATCCATTCCCTTACAATCTTTTATCTAAGAGGTCACCTTCCTCTTGATTTGACCCCAGCACATCACACATTCATCTCTGTCTCTCTACTTAAAAACACTCCTAATTTGTGCTGTAATGTAGGCTCTTCAAAAACAAACAAAAAACCTCAAAACAAAACAAAAATAGTTTCACTGTAGGCATATGTCACCAGGTTCTATCCATAATGACCCAAGACCACAACAGACTTCCACCTTCACCTTCGTCTCCTTTTAGTAAGAAGTCTCCTTACTGTTACTGTATTACTTTTTTCCATGACTGCTGCATTTATTCACCTCTGCATTTCTGTTGTTTGAAGTGATTAAGAAGCAAATAATTTGTTCATTTCTGTTTTTTCTCTTAAAACATTTAAAATACTTCTTTATTATAGAACAACTATATTTTGTCATATATGATTAAATTCAGCTTTGCAGTACTGGACTTTATTCTTTGCTCTTTTGAACATCATATTTCATTTTTTCTTGTGTTATTTGAATTTCCTTTCCTTTATATTAGCAGGTCTTTCTCTTTGAATTCTAAATTTAACTTCCAATGTGTCTTAGTTTTTTTCCCCTGGAAGTTATCCATGAATTTTTTCAACTGGCATTCTACATTCATAAGCTCTGGGCTATTCTTGGTTTCATGGACAATTAAAGATTTTGTCCTTTTGTGGTCTTCTGGGAGATCAATAATCATTAGATTGTCACTATATATTGTGTCTTCAAGATCAGTTTATTTTGCTTGCATAGTGAATATATTTTCTTTTAAAATAATTAAATATTATTGCATTTGACTTCTCTTCTAGATTGTCCTTCACTTATGCATATTTACATTCCCAGTCCATTGTTCTCTTATATTTGATAAAACTTGCCATCATTGATTCCATTTTTTCTATTTTGCCCCTTATTTTTGCTGTACATATAAAAAAAATCTGTCCTCATAATTCTCATTTCTCTTTTGAACACTCAGGAACAATGAGTTGTGTTTCCATGTTCTCTTCATTTTCTACAGGATCCTTTGTTTCATAAAATGTTAGATCATTTTCCTTTGTCTTGTAGTATTATTCAAGGATGCCCGAACTACTTTACTGGATCTGGTGGCCATGTTTCCTTCTATTATTAATGTTTTCCATATTATGTATTCCTTTCCACATTCTTTGAGTTTTCCTCTTCTTGAGAACTTTAGTGATGTCAGTCCCTTTATTCCCATCCTCATTTGCTATCCTATTTTCCCCTATTGCTCACTTTCCTATTCTTTCTTCACTGATGGCTGCTTGAGGGCTAGATCTCAAAGTGTCTCAGTGTCCTCCCACACTTGGGAAGTTCCTGGTGCAGGTTCATCAGCTGAAGTCCCTGCTCCCATATATCTTTGGGTACTCAGAACTGACCCCACTGGATGTTGAGATCTTTTATTCACATTCAGTGGAGTGCTACCTCCTATTCGGTAATATTGACCTGGCATCTTGCCTCCTGCTTTCTTTCCCTTAGTTCTCAGGGTTGGCACCAGTAGTTTAGAGGGCTGCCCTGTTGATGCCATGATATGACCTGCCCCTGCCCTGATTTGTTGTGGCCGTTGCCCCCTGCCCCCACACAATTTTGCTTCCGAGGGGCATTTTCGATCCTGACCATCACTGAGCAATCTCCTGCAGTGCGGTGCTCCAGACCCTAGAAAGAGGGAAAAGGAAGATATCATAGGCTCTCCTGCCCTAGTGTCATTTGGTGCAGCTTCACAGTCAGTGGTGTGGGTGGTAGAGGAAGGATGCTGAGTGAGCTCGGGTCAATGGGCACCAATTCTTTTTGTTTTTTCTTTGAAGCATGCTTCTTTTGGATTCTGGATGTCTTAGAGGACAGATACAGCTGATGTTACTTTATCTTCAGCACATAATGTCTGTTTTGGCTAGTTTAAGAGATTGTGGGGAGCAGGGGAAATAGCCAGTCCTCAGTCTGGTTGCTCACATTGCCCAGAAACTCATAAATAATTCACTTTTATTTAACTTTATTTATTTGGTCTAGACCTCCCTCTGATTTTATGTCAATGGGGAGTATCCAGTGTGGAAACTCCCTTCATTGAAGCAAAATGACAACTCATAACAATGCTCGCTAGCATTTATATATATATACTTTTAGGGTTTTCACAATATTTATACATATATATATATTTGTGTGTATGTATATGAATATAAGTATATTTATATACATGTACAGGTATATATATGTAAATATATAGGAAGAGAAAGGGAGAGAGAGAGAGAGAGAGAGAGAGAGAGAGAGAGAGAGAGAGAGAGAATTTCATTTGATTCTCAAAACAGCCATGCGACCGTGGTGCTGTTTATGGCAGAATGCTCTGCCCTTCTCTCCCAGATGCAGACCAGCTTCCTCCCAGGATACTTAGGTTCTCCAAAAGATTTGTGAATGTTCTCTCTTCTTTTGCCACTGACTTAAGCCTATATTACTGTATTTTCTCCATTTATTAGGAGCTAGTGATTTGAATCCGGTTCCATTTAACCACTTAACCCAAGGTAGCTTTTACAAAGGGATATCTACTTAAGAACATCAAGAATATTTTCTCTAATGTCTGCATGATAAAACTTTGCTCTACTTCCTCTCTCTTTTTTTTTTTTTTGAGTGGACTAGCTTAAAACTTATCTCAGGGCCTATTTGACTGACATTGGTCTCATGAAATGCATGTCCAAATTTGTCTGTATTACTGCTGGTTGAGTCTTCCTCTTAGCTTTTGCAAGTAAAAGTCCAAGAAGTTAAATCACTCCTTGCTCCATGGGGCACTGATGCTAGACAGATTACAACACCCACAATGGGTGTTGAATCAAGATTCATGTAGATTGTTCTCCTGATCTTAAAGATCAGAGACTCCTTTCCCTTTACTTAGAAATGAAAAAGGTCAAGGATGAAAACCTGTTTCTTGGAGGCAAAAAGAATTCAGCAGAGTGAAAACTCCCTTCCCACATGGCCTGTCATGAGATGCAGTGGGAGGAGTCATTGAGTGAATGGAGCAAAGAGAGATGATTGATATTGACTTAGATTTTTTAAAAAAATGCTGATAGTTTTCTTCCAACCTGGGATTACTCAAATGACAAAAAAGATCTAGAACAACCCCTTACTTTACTCAGGAGAAAACTTGAGGCTACAAGAGATGATATGTTTTACCCAAGGTTTGCATGAAACACTTGCCTCTTTGTCTAAATTTCTTTGATGATATTACTTGGGGTAGACCCATACTTTGAGTTTCATAATAGAATTAAGTTGAACAGAAACATCCCCTGAAATTTCCTTATCTAGTATCTCTTTCCATTGTATTTAGGTCATCTTTAGTCCTTATCTAAGTCATCTTTAAAGTCCTTATCACCAAAGGAATTTTTATGAAGCACTTTTCTACTGGCTATGACTACTGAAGAGAAAAAGTATCAGACATAAGAAAAACTCAGGTTAAAGTCCTGCTCAAACCAGCCTCCATAGCCTCAGTATACTACGGGGATGGTTCTTACTGACCAGGAGTCAGGGAGGAGGAAGAAATTGAAGGTGAAGACTGAACAGAGCACAAGATTTAGCAAGTGTTAGCAAGCTGGAAAAAATTCAAGTGGATCCAACAATAAATTTTGTCCCAAATTCAGAAAGTGGCATCCTTGGAATGCTGAACAAAAGTTGTCAATGGGTTGGGTTTTTTTAAGGATTTTGCAAGGCAATTGGGGTTAAGTGGCTTGCCCAAGGCCAACTAGGTAATTATTAAATGTCTGAGACCGATTTGAACTCAGGTCCTCCTGACTCCAGGGCTGGTGCTCTATCCACTGTGCCACCCAGCTGCCTTTTTTTAATTTTTTAAAAAAAAATTTAAGCTGCAACAATTTATAAAGTCTGTCAATGAAGTTATGGAGGAATTTTGATATGCCTTGCTAGAGGAATCACCATTATCAGTGAAACCACAGTCCTTACTAGAGTGACTGGAGACATGGGCACTGTCTCTGGAGTTAAACTGTCTTTCATTAACATCTCCATTGCAAACTATCTTTGTTATCTTATCTTTGAAACCTTGGATCTCAGTTTCCTCATCTATAAAACTGAGGAGTTTGGACTAGATAGTTCTATGTGTTAAGGTTCCCTCCAACTCTGTACTTATGTTCTTTTTAATTTAAATGAAGTCTCTGCACCCAGAAGAGGATGATAATAAGTTGACATTTGCAGAATTCTTTACCCAGGATTTGGAGGCTATGGACAGTTGGTTTCATGCAGGACCTCAGCCTGAGTTTTCCTCACTGCCCTCTGTTGCTTTTCCTTAGTAGTCATTGCCAGTAGAGAAATGTTTCATAAAATTCCTTTGGTAATAAAGCTTAAAGATAGAACTGTCAAAATACAATGAAAAGAGATACGAGATAGGGAAATTTCAGGGGATGTTTCTGTTCAACTCAATTCTACTATCAAACTGCTTTTCTCATAACAGCTCTGTCAGGTAGGTACAAATATTATAAGGTTCTATTAATATTATTCTTTGCAGTTTACAAATGATGCGTATAAGGCCCTGGAAGATTTAAATAACTTACCCATGTTTGCATGTCTAGCTTAGAATTTATGAAAATAGCTAGCATTTATAGAGAACTTAAAGAGCTGTAAAACACTTTATAAATAGTATCACATTTGATCCTAACAACCAACCCTGGAAAATTGGTGCTATTATTATTATTATTATTATTATTATTATTACCATTTTATTGAGGAGGAAACTGAGGTAGACAGAGGTTAAGTGACTTGTCCGGAATTATGCATCTAATAATGTGTCTGAGGCAGGAATCAAGCTCATATTTTCCTCACTCTAAGGATAACAACATAAGAAAGACAATATCCAAAGAAGTATTGAATGTTTGATATTTACAGATAGTATATAAACTATTGCTTATTTTGAGGATCTTTTGTAGGCCTCTGAACCAAAAAAGATCTGAAGTCTAGAATTTTCTCTCCCCCTCCACTCCTATTAATTTATGGGAAGAGTTTGGAAAAATCACCATCTTTGTATATTTCTCCTTTATAATAAAAGGAATATCACGTGCCCCTCCCTAAATTATGTTAGGCATTTTTTTAAGGTGAAAGGAAATAATTGATATGAAAGTGTTTGAGGACTTCTTAGAAGAAACTAGATCTAGAAATCAAGCTGCTCCTATAGATGTTGCTACTGTTCATGATAATGTCATCATTAGCATGAGCACATTTATACTCCTTGGAATATGTCACTGTGGGAGAAGCTCTGCCTTAGTCTGATAAAGTCCTTTTAAAGCCTCTGGAAAGAGGGGATTAAGAGTTATTCTAGGGGTGGCTAGGTGGTGTAGTGGGGGCGGCTAGGTGGCATATTGGATAAAGTGGTGGCATAGTGAGGGTGGCTAGATGGCGAAGTGGATAAAGCACCGGCCTTGGAGTCAGGAGTACTTGGGTTCAAATCCGGTCTCAGACACTTAATAATTGTCTAGCTGTGTGGCCTTGGGCAAGCCACTTAACCCTGTTTGCCTTGCAAAAACCTAAAAAAAAAAAAAGTTACTCTAAATTTTTTGAGTAAAAATTTCAGAAACTATGGCTTCTTCTATGTATTTAGGTACCTTTTCTTAGAATTTCTTGTTTTTATGGTTGATAAATTCTCTCCTTGCAAAATATTTGGTACATAGGGAAATTTCAGTTCTTGTATTAAGCAACTACTATTTTTGGTATAATGATAGGCACTGGAGTTACAAAGACAAAAATAAAGCCGTCTCTTGGGGGGGCAACAACATATGAATCCAAAAGTAGATACTTAATTTAGGAAAAATAAATACAACATAATTTTGGAGGGTAAGGAAACTCTGGCTCCTGGGACTTGGATGGTAGGATAGAGGGAATCTTGTAAGAAGTGTTGCTTGAGCACATCCTACCCATGCTTTTGAGTTTCCCAATCCAACCAGGTGTTAGGTATGCCGTGTGTGTGTGTGTGTGTGTGTGTATGTGTGTGTGTGTGTGTGTATACATGTATATGTATATATATATATGTGTATATAAATATATTTCTTTTTCTTTTTAGTTTTTTTTCAAGGCAATGGGGTTAAGTGATTTGCCCAAGGCCACACAGCTAGGTAATTATTAAGTGTCTGGGGTCGAGTTTGAACTCAGGTATTCCTGACTCCAGGGCTGGTGCTCTATCTACTGCACCACCTAGCTGCCCCCATATATAAATATATTTCTCATTGACTTTGTTATAAGGCTGATATTTAATGTCATCTTCCTCAATTCTATCTTAAACCACAAGTCAGAGTTATTTATTCAGTAAGAGTCTTTAAACTAAGGTTTATGAATAACCCTGTTTTGTAAAAGGATTAATGCCAAGTCTGAGTATCAAGAGAATTGGGTACTTTTCTAATGATCTAGTCCATGACCTTGGTAATCATTTAATCCATGTAATCCCTTACAGGTATGTCTGACATGGTGACCCTCAAAACCTATTTATGCAGCACTATTACATTTTATTATTATACTCATTAGTAATGTAGGCTACATAGTATTCATGAATAAACATTAAATTCCAGGCAGCTAGGTGGCGCGGTGGATACAGTACTGGCCTTGGAGTCAGGAGTACCTGATTTCAAATCCAGCCTCAGACACTTAATAATTACCTAACTGTGTGGCCTTGGGCAAGCCACTTAACCCCCAATGCCTTGCAAAAACCTTAAAAAAACCCAATAAATATTAAATTCCCTGTATGACCCTTGACAAGTTTTTTTTGGTCAGTGTGGCCCAGAAGAACTAAAAGGTTAGGGAACCTTCTCTTCAAGAAATATTTATTAAATGCTTTATATCCACAAAGCCCCATCCTTTGTACAGCATGTAAGAAAATCAGATAGAATGGTATAAATCAGTGAATTTATAATACAGTTAAGAAAGATATAAGCATATAGACTAGCTAGAGGGCTCTTAAAGCTTATAATATCATATATTTAATGCTGATGGAAAATGAGAAGGGGATTTTAAGGAATATCTATTCAAATACTCTATTTTTCAGATAAATGAATTGATTAAATGACTTACCCAAGGCCATATGAGTAACATGTGGCCAAAAAAACCCAAACAGAACTTGAAATCAGGGTTCCTGAATTCAAGCCCAGAACTCTTTTCTTTAAACTACAGTGGGTTTCATTTATTAAAGCATACTTCTTCCTACCCTCTTTTATAACTTTGTAATATATTTGATATCATAATGTTTACATGCTGAATTTTGATCATGGATTGTTATCAGCCTATGTTTGAATCATCCCAGCTTGGTTGACAGACCTTAATGTCTTTGAGATTTCAGGGTCATCTCTATCTCATAATTTAGCATATAACTCTGACTTGAGTAGAGGAGGGAAAGTGGAGTAAGAGCTGTATGATTGGAGCAGATAGGGAAATGATGCAAAAATAAGGATTAAAAAATAGATTGGGATCAGGTTGTGGATCACACTAGAATGATATTTTACTGGGGACAATACTGTTCATCTAATCGAACAATTGCTATTGGATTGTCTTATATTCTTAGATAGTAAGGAAACATTCCAAATAGGTGCTCTCAGGACTCATACAGAAGGTTAAAATTTAGCTGAGACTTTTAGCACCAAATAGATGCTATCCAAAGGGTAAATAATTTTCTATAGACTTAAAGGACTAGGTATACTGCTTTATTATATGCATTGTGTGGATATCATTTTTGAGAACTGGAGTGGAACAAATAATCTTGTCAGCATAATGATCCTGTGGCATTGACTCCATGGACAGATAGAAATGGAAATCTTTGTGTGGATGTGTACATCATTCCAGAGACATAAAGGGAAAGAAAAAAGATAGTAATGACATTAATGAGCTCTTGTTGGAATTCCAATCAGCTTTTTCATGACAGTCAAAGGGCATTAGTGGGATCTTAAGAGAGATAGAAAATTCCACTTAGAGTTAAAATATATTTAAATCTGATTAAAATATGGAGTTTGTTCTTCAGAGGAATAAGCAGGAAAAGAAATTGTGCCTCATGTGAAAAAGCTTTGACTCTCCAGAGACCTGTGTTTAAGCTTTTGCTTTCAGACTTCATGTAATGAGTTTGGCAGTAACCTCCTTTGTCCATATCATTAAAACATCAGGCAAGCTAATATTTATAGGATATGTTGCCCAGGGCACTTCTGTCCAAAGACAGTTTCTTGAAGAAAGAGAGCAGCTAAGAAGAAATTACCATAGCTGTGACCCAATTTAAGAAGACTATGTAATAACATTATAAAATATTTTTCTTCCAAATGACCACTTCTCAAATCAATTTTAAGATAAAGTTACATTGAAACTAAATGATATTTTTGCTTGCTCCTCATCAAAAAGAGAAAATGGTTTTCTAAGCAGTTTAAATTTCTTGTTGTATTGAAAGAAGTTGTGTTATCTTAGATCCTGCAAATTTAAATTACATTTGCATTCTTGCTGTAACTGCTTGTTTTTGAAAATATTATATATGCCATACTCTGCCATTTAATTTTTATGTGTATCTGAACTTTCAACTATAAAGATATTTAATGTAGATGCTTCCTAAGGATACTTCATATTATTTGGGACATTTGTTATCTAGAACATATAGTGAGTTCCAGATTTCAAACTTGTATGCATGTCTATGCATTTATATGTGTATTTGAACACATATGTACATTTATGTGTAGTGAATGATATAAAATATACTAGGAAGCTCTTTAATAATATATCTTCAAAGCTGAATGTTCAGATATGCATAAAATTTAATGATAAGAATGGTAATGTATATATATACCTATGTATGTCATATATTATATATATATATATATATATATATATATGTAAAACAGCTTTTAAGACAAAAACAATTGTACAATTTCATCAATAAGGGATTTTTTTTAGGTTTTTGCAAGGCAAATGGGGTTAAGTGGCTTGCCCACAGTCACACAGCCAGGTAGTTATTAAGTGTCTGAGGCCAGATTTGAACTCAGTTACTCCTGACTCCAGGGCTGCTGCTCCATCTACTGCTCCACCTAACTGCCTCAATAAGGGATATTTTTAAAGGTCTAGTTTTTAGGTGCAAATCAAGTCACACTTGATCAAAATGATGTTTGTTGTACCCCCCCTCCTGGATAAATAGTAACACCACATAATCAAAGACTGCATCATGAAGAAGGGGTACCTGCATCTATTTGTTATCTTGCTTTAACTCCATGCACCTGAGATCTTGAATCCAGAAGAAGAACTTTGAAGTTTTCTAATATACCTCTCTCATTTAACAGATGAGAAAACTGAGACCCTGAGAGTTAAAGTGATTTGGTCAAGGTCACATAGGTAGAATTGGCAGAACTGGAATTTGAACCTGGCTGCAATGACTCCCAAAACAGAGATTTTCACCTTGCACCACACTGACCCCCATATACTGTAGCCTACTATATAGTGCTATACTTCACTAAAATTCTTTGGAGTTATTCATCTTTTAAACAATTAAATTTATTTTAGATATGTAATGGAATGTAAAATGTTTAGGGAATTTATTTCACAATTTACCAGCATAACAGTGATCTACTTCCTGGTAATGAACTGAACTATCTAGCAATTACCTCAAAGGGCTGTTTTGAGAATTAAATGAGATAATGTCTATACATCAGCTTTGTAAACTTTAAAGGGTTTTCTCCAGGGTGCCTCCAATTCTTAGTGCAATTTAAAGCTTTAATAACTACTTTCATCCTCTTATCATAGTGCCCTGTGGGGGAAATTTCTTAATTTTCTACTGAACTTTGAAACATATAGTTAGTTTACTATCAACAGTTCAGAAAAGTTCAGTAATATAACACTATAATAACTGAAATTTTTACAGAATCCATTAAAGTTTGAAAAACACTTTAATTCATCATCTCATTTGATTTTTAGAACAGTACTGCTAAGTGGACACTATAGTTATTATTCTAGTTTTTCAGAAGAGAAAACAGGTTTATAGAGTTTAAGTGAATTATACATGATCCTACATAAATTAGTTCAGTACCAGATGTAGAATCTGGACAGTTCTTTTCTGTTGCAAAATCCACAGTTTGTTTTTTTTTAAATTTCCTCACTGCCCCATTCTCACTTATTCATAGCTAGTTCGTTTTACAGGTGCCTGCTTCTCTCCTGGAACACATGCCTGGACTATTGCAATACCTTTCTTCTTAGTCACCCTGATTTGTTTCCCACTCCAATCCATTCTCCACTCATTATTGAATCTTTCTAAATCACCGATTTAATTTTATTAATCATCATGGTCACCTTGCCTACTCCAATCCTTGAGTGTTCTCCCACCTCATTCCCCTCCAGGTATGCCAGTGATAATGGACTTCTGGCTGTTCTTTACACCAAAGATGCTCCATCTTCTAGTTTTGTATTTTCATTAGATATTCCCCCATGCCTGGAATTCTCTCCTATTTCATCCCTGCCTTGTGGCTTCCCTCAAGTCTCAGCTAAAATTTTCCTTTCTGCATGAATCTTTTCTGGGTCTTTCTTAAATCTAATATCTTCACTTTTAGATTCTCTCCACTTTTCCTTGTACACATCTTGTTTGTGTGCTTTGCTTTGCTTTGCATTCTCAAGTCTTAGGACAGTTCCTCATAGACAGTAGACTCTTAATAAATATTTGTAGAGTATCTTTTAGCCTTAAGTATGATAAATTTTATAATTCTTATGTCCTGGATGTTCATGACACAAAAATAAAAAGCTTAATTTTTTTTTGGGGGGGGTGTTGATCTACTCTTTGCTTTGATTGCCTACCCTGAAAGGCAGGAAAAAAAGTCTTCATAGACCTTTTATTAGCTTTGCAACAATTATTGACTTGTTAAATGTGTCACAACATATCAGAGAGAACTTTTGTTAAAAATAAAAATCAACAGGCATAAATTGTATGCTCAATAGATCACAATATACTGAAGCACTGTAATATTTTGCAGTGTTTTCATTGCCCTAGGACAGTTCCTCAATATGACTTGGGCATTTGAGATAAAAAATCTTCCTATCATTGCCCTGATTCCCCTAAGTCTGGCACACAGTGACCTCTGCTGGTATGGACTGCTCATTACTTTTCTCTGTCAATATTTTGGTCAATTATTCATTGCTTCCCTATTCATGTAATTACTTTCTCCTTGCTCTTTTCACATAGCTTTACTAGTCTGATCAACTGGGCTTTCCTTTGTGAGAATCTTTAGAGATTCTTCTCTACACTGAATTACTTTCATCCACCTAAGGAACCCATAGCTGGAAATCTGTGTATGCACAGTTAATGATAATAATAATAATAATAATAATAATAATAATAATAATAATACATTAACAGCAACAAAATTAATGTCTTATAAAGTATTTCCTTGAAACATCCTTGTGAGCTACACATTTTATAGAAGAGGGAAATAAAACTCAGAATGGTTAGGCAATTTTTCTAGGATGTAAATTATTGGGAGTTATAAATACCTTGCAAATACTGACTCAGGGTATGAGGAAGATGAGGGGCAAAGTCCTCTGAAAAAAAATGTTTTCAGATCCCTCCCCTTACTGCTTCCTCCCCATTGAAAGTGCCTTATAAAATCTAGGCAATCACTTACTCTTTAGGCTTCAATGTCCTTATCAGTAAAATAGTAGATCTGTACTAGATGATCTCCCAGGTCTTCTCAAGTTTGAAAATTCTGTGATTTTATGTTTTCATTTGAAGAGGAGTCACTTGTGTGTTCTCAAAGTTGGCAAACCATTCAAAATTCTGTTGTTTTAAACTTCCTTCTGTCATAGAGCTTCCCTTCTCATTCCTGGAATTGTTTGAACTTTGCTAGGTTAGCATTTACTCTGTTTTTGTAATTGATTTTTTATTTTTATAAACAATATTATTTAATTTTGATTTTTGTTCTTCAAAACCTGTGGAACTAAAACTAGTTGAACATAACCTTATCTATCATTGACCAATATAATTTCTTGCATCATGATGCCTAGATTAAAAAAAAAACATAATTTTCTGTTCACAAAGTTAATAGCTGTGACCAGAAGCTTAATATTCCTACTCTCTGTGTCATTTTGATGTTAATTCCTCTCCTTAAATACACATGCAATCATGGAAACAGTGTATTAAATATTATTTTTCCTGCCCTCAAATCTACAATAATGGTTACTGTTTTATATAGGTTTTAAGTTTATAAAGCATTACATTATTATATTTGAATCACCACACTATCCCTATTTTACACTTCAGAAAATGGTTGCATAGGTAATAAGCATCTCTAATATGAAAAGATAGTCAAATTTTTTTTTTTAGTTTTTGCAAGGCAATGGAGTTAAGTGGTTTACCCAAGGCCACACGGCTAGGAAATTATTAAGTGTCTGAGGCTGGATTTGAACTCAGGTACTCCTGACTCCAAGGCCAATGCTCTATCCACTGCGCCACCTAGCCACCCCTGATAGTCAAATTTGAAGAAAAAAAATTTAAGCTATTGAAAAAGGTTCCTTTTGCTTTGTATCACATTTCACTGATGTTAGAATTCATCATAGAATTTTCTTCATACTGAAAGGGAGATCAGTTTCTTGTATCCAAGCCCAGCGAATACAGCTTACAGAGGGGCTTCAAACTTTGCAAATCAATTTCTTTATGACAGCAATGTGAGATAGAGAACACCCATTATTACTTCCATTTGAAGTTTGTGAGACCAAGTCTCAGAGAGACGTTTAATGACTTTCCCTGGTCACACAGCTAGTCAGGTCTGGGCCCAGAACTATCAGACATTCCTCAAGGTCATCTGGAACAACTTCCTAGTTTTACAAATAAGAAACTGAGCCATAAAGACATTAGACACAAGATTGATATTTATCCAGAACCCAGTTCTCCTGATAATCTGTATAGATTGTGTAGTGTGTTTTCTTCTTACAAATCAAACCATCGCCTATGTGGAGAACTGGAAAATAAATCATGTTATGATGTGGGCAAATATGGTTTTGCTGAATTAATGAATTGTTCCTTTCCTTAATTCTGTTAATTTTTTAAAAATGTTTTTCTTTGCTACAGAGTGCAAAGTTTGGCGAAATCCACTAAATCTATTTAGAGGGGCTGAATATAATCGGTAAGTGTTTTAAAAATTTGATGAAGTAAAAACTTTCTAGTCAGTTCTAGAACTAATATGGTTCCCTGGCACCAGTCCTCTGGAATCTTTGGCATGCCTCGATGGAGACCAGCTCTTTGCTTAGGGAACTCTGCCATGGTGGCTTGTGATAGAGCCTGTGTTACAGAAAGACGATGGCTCTGCAGTTTGGAAGGAATCGTAAAGGTCATCTGGACCAATCTTCTCATCTTGAATGTGAGCAAATTGAGGGCCAGAAAAGTTAAATAACTTGCCCAAGGTCAGACACAGGTGGCCAAGCTAGATTTAACCTGGGTCCTATGATGGCAAATTCTGCCTCCCTAAAAATAATACATCGGGAAAAAAAAAATCAACACTTCACCACAACTCCTTTTGTGGTAGCATTTGGAACCATTGCTGACTTTCTGTAAACATTTTTCACAAGACAAGAATTTAAATGTCTTAATAGGAACTGTAATTTATATGGGCACACTACTCTAATGCTTCACGCTACATATGTATCACCAAATCAAAATGTTTTGAAGCTTCTCTGGCATATATTAATAAAGAGAAATTATGGGAGATGTATCTGAATTTAATTTAGCAAAGTAATTGGGCAAATTTCCATTTTGAAGCATTTCCATGGCTTCTGAAAAATATTCCTATTCATTATCATTAGTTAGTAAAGACTTTCTTTAGCTCCTTGTCTATGGTAAGTCATAATTCAGGCTGGAACTAGAGAAAAATTATAATCTTAATTGTTTTTATCACTATACAGATATGATTAAAACAGATTATGAGCCATATACTTTTGGTACTTGTTTATTACAATGTTTCAATATATAGATGATGTTAGTATTGCTACACCTATATAGATAATGGCATTTAAAGGATTTTTATTTCTCTTTCTCAGAAGTATCTGATTGCCTTATCTTCCTTTACAGGTATACATGGGTAACAGGACGAGAACCTTTGACCTATTATGACATGAATCTTTCGGCACAGGACCATCAGACATTCTTTACATGTGACACAGATCATTTGCGGCCTGCAGATGCAAGTGAGAAATGTATTTCAGATACATTCTGCAAGGAAGTTAATTTTGAGGGAAAATAATCATAGGTAGTGATCTTTGAGGAAAATCTTACAAACAAAGGTTCATACACATAAAGACCTAGTAAAATGGCAGACAAAATTCCAGTTTTGTTATTTTGTTCGGTTTTTTTTTTTATTTGCAAGGTAATGGGGTTAAGTGACTTGCCCAAGGCCACACAGCTAGGTAATTATTAAGTGTCTGATGTCATTTGAACACATTTGAACTCAGGTCCTCCTGACTGGTCTGGTGCTCTATCCACTGTTCCACCTAGCTGCCCCCTTTTGTAATTGTTTTTAGAAAAGTCTAACAATTGCTTAGGTATCTAATATATACCAGGACTCTGGTAGGCATGAAGGGAAACAAATATAAAAAATGAAACAACTCATAAAGAACTTACATTCTAGTGGGAGAGAGCCCCAAATATAGAATAAATATAGAGAAAATAGCTAAAAATAAATACAAATTAGTTGTATGTACAAGGAGATTAAGAGAGAGGGCTCTAGCAATTGAGGAGACTTAGCAGCAGCTTCATATATATATATATATATATATATATATATATATATATATATATATATATATATATATATGTAAAAAGTTATGCTTGAGTTGCAATTTGAAGAAAGAGAATTCTGAGAATGTAGGAGTAATGTCTAAAGTCAGGTGACTGTAAAATGTTTTTAATACTAGATATAGAAATTTATATTTTATCCCAATGGTAATTTGAGAGCTATTGGAATTTTTATTGAGTAGGAGAATAAACTGTTCAGATTTGTATTTAAAGAAAATCATTTTGGTAGCAGTGTGAAAGATGGAGCAGAGTAGAAAGCAAGACCAATTAGGAGACCATTATTATAATCTAGGTTAGAAGAGATGAAGGCCTGAAATAAAGTGATAGCTTTATGAGAACAGAATTCTAAATCAGTTGTGTGTGTGTGTGTGTGTGTGTGTGAGAGAGAGAGAGAGAGAGAATATATCTTTCCTAGTACTTTTAAATGCATTTTGATATGCAAAAATGAGATTTGCATTCATGTTTTTTCCCCCTCAAAGACAGATATTGTATTAAAGCAAGTTACACTTAAGATTCAGAATTGAATGATTGAACAAAACACTTTGTCTGCTTAGAACATAAGAAATGGTGAAAGTAAATGATAAAAGTTTCCTACTTTTTAGTTAATTCATCATTAGTCACACTCCACAGTCCACTAGACATACATACGGTAATGGATACAATAGGTAACTTTTTGTTTTGCAAAAGAAACCATTTTAAGGGAGACCTTCCACTCCAAGAGGCATTGTAATGTCCAGGGCCTTGCAGCACACATTGTCAATAGAGAGATGGCAAAAACATATGGTGCAATTGAATTGGAAGGAAGATATTGATACTTCAGTTTTCTGAGGATACAGAAGATAAAGTATGTTTTTATTCTGACATTAAAATCAATGATCAGGGACCGATTAGAAACTTTTTTCCTCATTTTTCTTGAATCTCCAAATGTAAGTTCTGTAGATATATCAGTGAACAAAGGCTTAATGCAATCTGAATATAAAAGAGAATAACAAACTCAATTGATTCTGTATCTTTAGGGAGACTGACTGATTCTTTTGGTATGTAAAGTATTTCCTAATTCAAGCAGTTAATTAGATGTCACAGTATACTTGATTTCTTCTGATGCTACTAAAATGATTGATGTGTTTTTGTCTTTTTTTTTTTCATTCAATAGTTATGCAGAAAGCCTGGAGAGAAAGGAACCCCCAAGCCAGAATTTCTGCAGCACATGAAGCCTTAGAATTAAATGAGTAAGTGAGAAGAATATTATGTCTTCTCTTAATCTCTATGATGAAAATTCCATCCTTGTCTGGAATGCAGAGTTGCCATTGGTATCAGACTGTAGTAGATAGTGAATTTGAACTAGATAATTTTATGTAGCAAAATGAATTTTTAACAAAAAAAAATTTTTATCACATAGAGATGACATAAAGTAAATTTTTCAGACCTAATTGAAATTCAGAATGCCCTGTAAATACAAAATTTGCTTTTTAAATCTTGCATTTTAAACAGAAGAACTGATTCAGAATTCTCCACAGTGCTATCATTTATTAGACATTATCCCTGCTAATGGGAGAAGCATACCACAGAGATAAATAATGAAATATATCTGCATGTTTCAAAGATATAAAAAAATGCTGCCCTGACAGTGCTGTTAAATATTGGAATCAAGTACTAAGGGAAGTTATGTGGTCCTCTTTGTAAATAGGCAAGCAGAGTCTTAAAAAATTTTGAAAAATCTTTATATAAATTTAAGAAAGTTAAAATCCAGTACTTCTTGCAGTGAAGGGGACTCATTAAATTCAGCAAACATTTATTAAATATCAACTGTAGGTAAAGAAATGTGCTTGTGAATAGGGGAAGGTACTAAACTTAGATAAGACATGGTCCCTGTATACATACAAAGAACTTATGGTTTGATGGGGGATATGACACATGGACAAGTAACTGTAAAGTCTGATGATGATGAAGAAGATGATGATGATGGTGATAATAATAATAATAATTATAATAATAGCCTATGGTTTAGAGACAGAAAAATTAGATATTTCTATTTTTACTGCCATTAAGCCTGAAGCTAAATGACTGATCTGATGAAGTCTAACCAATATTGGCATTAGTTTTCTGAGTCCAAAACTGAAACCAAATCCATTCTACTACAATATGCCCTAAAGGCTCTCCTGTCCCCACATAAGTACATAAGAAGTATAAAATGCCAAATGAGATTCAACTGTGATCAAGAAAATATTTCAGAGTAGGCAACATTTCTAAGGATGTATAGTTTCACAAGGTTCCTTTTCAAGGCAAAATGACTTAGAAAACCAGGAGCTAACCAACCTTCCTATAAGTGATTGAGTCAACCCTCTCTCACTGCCATTTTTCATAATCAAAATTAATCAGTAAATCTGGATTTTTATTAAGTATTCATTTTCTTCTTGTGGCCTGATCAAGTTGTTGATAAACAAGGAAGTGACCACAGACAAGACAGTGAACTACCTTTCTAATTATCTAACTATTTGACATTGGATAAATAGTATCTAATATTATCCATTATTTCTCTTTTGCATTTTATTTTTCAGAAGTCTCTTGACATAATTAGAGAAGTGTCAGTTTTACCACCAAACCTCCTATTGAGAATTAGTTAATCACTTATTGCTTTCTTAGTAAGATTAAGTGGGGAAACATCATTAAAAAGAATTTGGATCTTAATTCTCGGGAATGAGAGTTGACTATACAGTAGCTGGAAAGGAGTCAGAACTATGGGAAATTGAAAATCCTAGATATTATTATCATTATTTCCAAAATAAGTAGTGGATCATACAAAATTCAAGAGATTAAAAGTCTCAATGATTTAGTTCAACTTAGACTTGACCAAAAATCCTTTTCATGATCTCCCTGACCAGTCTGCACATTATGTTCTCTAGTGAAGAAGACAGCACTCGTCATCATGATCAAATGTCCATTATATCGAGCCGGAATCTTCCTCTCTAACTTCCTTCAAGGGTTAAGAAGGATAAATTAAATCCCTTTCCTTTCAGATACTTGAAGACAATTTTGTTCTCCAGTTAAGTCTTTTCTCTTGAAAGTACATCCCTTTACTCCGTCTAATTGTTGTATGACATGATTTACAGATCCTTTGCCATGCTATTTACTTTCCAGTTTATCAGTATTCTTCCCTAAAACTAATTGCCCAGAACTAAACACACTGTTCTAGAAGTTTTCTGGCTTGAGTATAGCAATAATATCACCTTCCTAGTCCTGCATGTTGTGCTTTTCTTAATGCAACCTATATTGTACTGGCTCTTTTTGGCTTCCATATCCCACTATTGATACAATTTGAGCTTATAGTCCATTAAAACCCACAAATCTATATTGTACTTACTAAGTTTGATATTTTTGAACTCCAAAAATAGACCTTTTCATTTATTTCTCTTAAATTGAATTTTTTGAAATGTAGTTCATTATTCTAACTAATTAAGGTCTTTTTGGATCCTGACTCTGTGGTCACTTGTCTTAGCTATCCTTTTCAGCTTTGTGTCACCTATAATCATGCCTTGTATTCAGGGCCATAGCTAAAATAGGCAAGTCCAGGGATGAGATTCAGGAAAGCATTTGTGAATCATAAAAATCAATAAAACCAATATTACTAACAAGGTATTAAAAGGATGTAACTTCAGAGTTAAAAAGAGTTTAAAATAGCACTACCTTTCTAATTATCAGTCATCAGTTCAAGAAACTAGGAAAGTGACCTGCAGATAAGAGGAGTTTAGAAATACCTTAAGATGCGATTCTTTTGAGTGGTCCTCCCAATCCCCATTAAAAAAAACCACATTTCTCTTCTTACTCCAAACTCCCAAAGAACCCCCTTACTTCTTGACTGCTTGAGTTGCTGCCAGCAGTAGAACCTTTGGGGAAACTGGGAAAGAGACAATAAGAAGGTGAGCATAGAGAATGAAAGGGAAAGCAAAAGAAGTGGAAGTATGGAATGCTCCGGCACATATAGTCTACCATTCTTCCCTCGCAACCCAGCAATGAAGTAGAACTTACTTACATCCTAGATGACCACTGAATGTGGTATTGGATTTGGAGTTAGGAAAACCTTGATTGAACTCCTATCTCAGATTCTAGTTATGTGACCTTGGGAAAATCACTTAAACTCTATGTATATCAGCTTCTTAATTTGTAAAATGAGAGGGTTTGTCTTAACAGTCTGATGCATAGGATATAATACATGATTAATAAATATTTACTGATTGACATCTAAGGCATTTTCTAGTTCTAAACTTATGATTCTATAGTCTTAGGCCTCCTTTTGAGTTGATGCCAATACTTAATGACTACTCTTTTGATCTCATCATTCAACTAATTTTGACTGAATTATTTTATAGCTAGCATCTTTTACACACACACAGAAAACATTAAAGACATTGTCAGATGCTTGAATGTATCTAGACAAACTCTATCTGCACTTTATATTAATATATATGTTTAGTTTCCTTATTTTAAAAAAAGTAAATAAAGTTAGTCTGACAATAAACTGTAAGCTTCTTGAGGACAAGAATTTTTTTTTTGTCATACCTAGGATAGTATATACCACATAATTCATGTTTAAGAAATGTCTGTTGAGTGAGCGACTTTTTCTTAATGGAACCATAGAAATATTTTGATTGCTTTTCCTTCCCTAGATAGGTAGATCTTTACTACATATTCATTAAATACTTTGATCTTGAATTAACTCCTCGACCAAAATTTTCAAATTTTCCTTTTTTCAATATTGGGAAATTCACCTTTCTTCCGTGATCCCTTAAAGATCACTGGCAGTCACTTGGCTAGTCTGCCAGTTTTTTCAATATCCTGGTAAGCAGTTCCTTTAGGACTGGTGACTTTAAACTTATCATGGTCAATTATGTACTGTCAGGGGCGGCTAGGTGGCATAGTGGATAAAGCACCGGCCCTGGAGTCAGGAGTACCTGGGTTCAAATCCAGTCTCAGACACTTAATAATTACCTAGCTGTGCGGCCTTGGGCAAGCCACTTAACCTTATTTGCCTTGCAAAAAAAAAAATAAAATAAAATTATGTACTGTCTATCATTTTACTTATCTTGATTTTTTTTTAACTTTCAGCCATTTTTGTTCTGACTTTTCTAGTCCAGAGTTTATTCTTCCTGGTAAAGAAAATAGAAGCAAAGTGTGAATTGAGTAGGATACTAGATTTGGAACTGGAAGGGATCTCTGACTACAGTAGTACAATTTATTCATTTTACAGAAGAAGCTGAGGATCAGAGAAATTAAGTGTTTGCCCATTTAAGTGTTATAAGTAAATTCTATATCTAATATTCCAAATAAAAATGTTCTTTTCACTGTATCTTAAGTAGATGTATTTTCTTTTTAGCATCCAGCATTTATATTCTGGCTAGCCCAAATAGCAGTTATTTCCCTTTTTTGTTTATCTTTCCTCTAAAATATCTAAAATTATTGTTTTTCTTTCTTTAGCATTCCTTGTTAATTTTAACCCATTTTAGCTTTAACATTCTTGATATTATACACACACACACACACACACACACACACACACACACAGATGGGGAGTGGGGAGTTAAATGAAATGAAGAGTTTGGCCTTCTAGTGAAGAGTATATATGAATTCAAATTATAAGTTACAACTTCTCTGAAGTATTTTAAAATAAGATATTGGGAGATATAGTGTTGTGAGTTGCAAGTTAAAACTTGAAAGTATTTAATGAATGTTAGTTGTTACCATCTTACCATTTTATAAGATAATCCTTCAGTGTTTTCAAGTGAAAATTTCAAGATTTGTGTGTTTTCAAGATTTTTTTACAAGATTACATAATCATTAGAACAGATTTCCTTATTGTTCATGTGATGATACCACTTTTCTCATGTTGTCTTCTTATGTGCCATTTTAATTTACTCAAAGAAGCACATTAGTCAGACATGTTTTAAAGTTCAATAGGATTCCTTTTGTCACTGATAATAACCAAAAATCAGTTCAGAAATTCTAACAAATACATTCCATTTTTGTTTCAGTTTCAACCATGAATACCTCTGGGATGATGAGAGACTCGATTGGGATTCAGCCCAAGCTTTTTGTACACCATCCTTGTATATCCCTCCCTGACTACTGGCTCCCTGTATATTTTGTTTCCCCTATTACAATTTTAAACTACTTGAGGGCAGGAAGGACTGTTTTGTTTTTGTATTAGTATTCAGAACTTAGTAGAGTACTTGATAGTAGTAGTACTTCACCATTCTTTCATTCTCTTCTTTTTCCCCTCTCTTTCCCCCCCCCTCTCTTTTTTCTATTTCTGCCTCTTCCTTTTTCTTTCTTTCATTCTTTCTTTTTTTTGTGAGGTCACAAGATAGCAGATTTAGATTTGGAAGGGGCCTTTGTAGGTCCTCTAGTCCTTCCACCTCATTTTACAGATGAGGAAATTGAGTCTTAGAGAGGTTTCATGACTTGCTCTAGGATATTCAGATAAATGGCAGATAAGATTCAAACTCAAGTCCTCTGCTTCCATATCTATCACTCTTTCCCCTATACCATTCTTCCTCTACTCATAAAAAATCAGTGGCCCTTTCCATCTTAGTTTGTCATCTTAACCATTATCACCTCTGCCTTTTGTCTCTGCTTGGCAAAGGACAGCAATGTTTGTACTGCCTTAAATGGTTTCTGGGCTCTCCTGGCCTAAATAGGACTACTCCATGAGTGAGGTGGTATAATGGAGAGGGTGTTGGTCTTCAAGTCAGGAAAACAAGTTATAATGCTGCCTCAGACCCTTATTAACTATGTGAACCTGGGCATTTCTAAAATCTAAATGCATGATCCTATTTTAAATTTTTGTGAGAAACAGTGATTCATCAGGGTTAATATATTTTTCATTTTTTGTATTTGCCAGCATTGGTACCTTATTTGAAACTGTTTTGGTGAGACTCAACTGAATCTCATCATCCCAAGGTCATTCATTGTTGCATCTAATAGAAAACAAATAAACAAAATGTTCCAGTTGTTAGCATTTCTAGAATGATTTATTTTCATTGGTCAGTGGACAAAAACTTTTCATTTTGAGTAACTACAATTACACTATTATTTATGGACAGTCTAAAAAGTATGTAATTCTTAATTCCCTTCTTTCCCCTTCCCCGTTTCCGCCATTCTGTCATCATTGCTGTGAAAAGTAGAACTAATCCCATTTTTCTTCTTTGTTTCTTTATTTGGTCAAGAGAGGGTTTTCATGGATTGTCATGACTAAAGAATTCTAATAATTAATTATGTTGATCTTCAAGTGAGATCTTGTTGTAAAAGGTTTAATACAGTGCTTGCTCATAATAGACATTTAATAAATGGGTGTTCCCTCCTGTCCTATACCTTCTTCCCTTCATGGGACAAAGACTCAAATCTTCCAAAGCTTATATTACAGAAGCATGGATTTCAAGAAGCCAGGGTCAACTCCATGACATGCCATGAAAAGGCTTACCCAAAGAAGACCACAGGTTCAAAAGAATCTCCATTTGGCAAATAAACAAACAACAAAAAAAACCAGAACCCTTCCCCTAGTGTATAAGGCTGACCCATTTTTTTTTAGTGGAACTTCAATTTGAGATGCAGGTTTTTCTTTATTCTTTTAAAAAAAATAATTACACTTAACTATGTGACCTTGGGCAAGATGAAATGGCAACCCCATTTCCTTGCACCCCCCCAAATAACAATAATTATTCTGTAGAGACAAACATTGTAGAAAATGAGCCAGATGACCCCCGCTCTCAGCTTGATTACAAATTTCAGCTTGCACTCCCACCTGCCCACATCCCCTAAATGTTTCCCTTAGATTTATTGTTGCTGATTGCTTTTTGCTCCTTTTATTGACAGGTGTGCCACAGCATATATCCTCCTGGCTGAGGAGGAAGCCACCACAATTGTAGAGGCAGAGAAACTCTTCAAACAGGCTCTGAAGGCAGGAGAAGGCTGCTACAGACGATCTCAACAGCTCCAGCATCATGGAGCTCAGTATGAAGCCCAACACAGTAAGACTTCTTCTGAGTTAATTCTGTGAATGTTATGATCAATAAAGGCCAAAAACATGAGATTCCTTCCCTCTGCCCCTTGCCCCTGCCCCATCTCCACTATTTCAATATTTGATTTTCTTAGACCAAAACAAGTATGTTAGTTTTTATTTTAATTTAGTTATGGACCTCTTTTGCCTCTAAGAGTGTGAGTGTGTGTTTGTGTGTGTGTGTTTGTGTGTGTGTGTGTGTGTGTGTGTGTGTGTGTGTGTACACATCCTTTGGTAGGTTCTTCCATTCAAGGTAATTCAGCAAAACGTTTTTAATCCCTTGATTATGCTAAATGTTTGGGATACAAGATAGAAAGAGATAACCTTTCCTCTTTAGGAGCTTATATTCTTATGGGATGTTGAACACATCCAGAAGTAATTATATTACAAATTAAGAATTCAATAAAGGCCCAGGAAGAGGTTCAGCAGAAAGGAGACCTGAAGCATTTCTGAGAAGGGAGAGAGCCCTTCTGTTGGAGGGGGTGTGAAACAGGGAAGGGCTCATGAAAGAGTTGGCACCTAAACTTTCCTCAAAAGAAAGAATTCTAATAGCATTCTATTTGTTTTAAAGAGA
Organism: Macrotis lagotis; assembly: GCF_037893015.1. Classification (NCBI taxonomy): domain Eukaryota; kingdom Metazoa; phylum Chordata; class Mammalia; order Peramelemorphia; family Peramelidae; genus Macrotis; species Macrotis lagotis. Next base: position 138,189,930 of record NC_133664.1, on the reverse strand, counting down.
TCTGGAAATGAGTTTTATGCATAAAAGTAGACAGATAACTTTGCAACTTGACTCTTCTTTTTGTTATTTCTTTTCTGCCTGAGACATCATCATAAAAGTGAACATTAATAGTACAGAAACATATCTATAATATTTCTACATTTTCCTCCATTATAAAATGTCTCCTGGACCAAAATATAAATTAGTTGTTTTTAACAACTAAATTGGCCTTGGAAGACTCAGAGAATCATAAAATATTAGAGCATGAAAGTTTCTTAGAACTCATCCAGATTAACTCCCTCATTTTACAGATGAAGTAACTGAGGCGCAGCGAGGTTAATGCTTACCCATATGTTAACAGCAAGCATAGCTCATAACTCAGGACAGTATAATTACTAAATAAAACCACCTGAAAGAAAGTAATTATTATTGATTGTTCAAGCACATAACACATATTAAAAAGACAAGTAAAAAAAATTTTTAAATACAGGAGACTAACTGTTTATATGCTATTTGCTCTGGTTGTAATAGCCTTTTTTTCTTTTTTAATGGAAATGTTCTATTGCTGTCTTTAAAGACTACCTCAAATTAATGCCCCTTTTTGGTTTTCCTTTACATCAACTGATGTTCTGTTCTTCTAATCCTATGTTCATTTATCTTAGGCTTATAGTACTGAGACATGAGACAGAAACTGGAGAATTAGGTCATTTTTGGCATCCTCAGTACTCATTAGTTGAATTTTGAAGTTAGCCACCCTTATAGAAAATGGTGTCATTGCCCATCAACAGGTCGTTTTCAGAACAGAGTGGACTTTTCCTTCAGTGTTCTCTCAACTGTAATTTATAAAGGAAGAGATGAGATTTGGAGTTTTCTTCTCATAGCTGGGAGTGTCAAATTATGCATCAGTGTTGATTTTAGTTTTGTGTGACAACTCACATTGCATTAGTCTTCACTATTCCAGATACCAGAATGATCTTTTGGCATACAATCCACATATGCAGGCATATGTACACATACCTCATTACTTGTAGATTTAATTTACAATGAGCAAACATGGTTAAGCAATTCGCTAATCACCACCTGTTTCTACGCCCTGATTTGGAAAACATGAACATTAGGCACAACACAATGGATTTTGAAGACATATGTAGTTAATGAGTGTTTTATGAACTATTGGGGTATTAATACATAAAATTACATAATCTGAAATACAGCTGAAGAAATTTTCTCTTTCCTCTTGTTTCTTTTCTCCTCAAAAATTCAATCCTTTCAACCTGTTGCTTAAATCTATCCAAAAAGTATAATCACATCTTTAAAATAATTTGTAGGTACTTGGAAAGTTTTCAGCACACATCTTGTTTTCATTGTTTAAGACTTGAAATGTTAGGACTTTGGTCTTAAAATCTTTTAATGGTTACATATTATACATGTACTTAATCTACAACAGGTGTGTCATATTTTCTGAAATATGGTAATTTTATAGAGGATTAAGTGCATGCATGTTCTCACTGATCTGAAAACGTATTTAAAAAGACATGGAATTAAATAAAATATTAAGATGAAAACTTGGTAATGTATTTTCTAAGAGTCGTATTTGGCTATTGTTATAACTATTTAGCCTGTCAATGTTTTCTCCACCACAAGAGTATTTTTGTATTCCAATGCATATTCTATTGTCATATCTGGAATGTGTTAGGCTGCCATCTACCATAGACTGCCTTGGGGACCTGGAGATGATTATGATGTCACTGGTGCTAGGGCAAGAATAATATGAAACAGAAGTTCAAGCTGTGGCTTCTCCAGACTTCATGTCAAAGAGGGAAAAAAAGTTGTTCATCAGGATGCAACCTGAGATTCACCTCTTTGCATTCTTAGAAGAAACATGCACAGTTGAGGAGTATAATTCTTGGCTATAAGTCTTTATGCAAGATGGGTTTTATTCATATTCTTAAGCACTATTTAGCATATGAATTTCTTTAATAAATATTTAACCAAGAACTAGATCATTAATCTGATATTAATTTGTATGTTCAGCGTCTTTACTTAATAACATTGTCTAGGTCATCAGGCACATGATAATCTGACCTTTCAAAATCTTAGTGCTTTGTGGTACATTCACTCTGCTGTTAATGGGTTCAGGTTGTGGATCACCCAAAATAGGGTTCTGACTCTTGGCAATAGCAAAAGTGCTGAAGGAGAGCAATAAATCTTCACTTGTGTTTTTCCTCTATGGGGATGGTAAATGGACCTCTTTGTATTCTTTTTTTTTTTTTTTTTACTCAGCAGAACACTCATGGTTTCATAATTCTCATTCTTCTTTCTCTCTCTAGGACGAGATACCAATGTCTTGGTCTACATTAAGAGGAGGCTAGCGATGTGTGCAAGAAAGCTTGGGAGGACCAGGGAGGCAGTGAAAATGATGAGAGATGTGAGTGTGATTTTGTGTATTATGAGCTTGTGGCAAGATAACTAATGGGAAGTTCTCGATATGGTAGAAATCATTATAATAGTCATTACAAGTGAAAATTCAAGTCGATATAATATGCTTTAAAAACTGACATCAGAAACCAGTTCTAGAATCAACTGAATAAGTTAAATCATGTTGATTTAGGCTTGTTCTGTGTATGTTTTTAAACCAACATTAAATTTGGATCCATGTAAAAATGTACTCTATTATAACCCTATTCTACTGAAATTGTTTTACATATTTCTCTGGTTCCTGTCTAATATCAGAAGTTTTTTTAGACTTTAACTTATAGAGATAAGGTAGTTAAGAAAATGTAAGGAAGCAAAGAGAGAAGTTAGAATCTTAATTTGGGGGGTTATGAAGTATAATAAATCATAATAAAGGAAGTTATTGATTATTTTAAGTAAGGTCATCAAGGAACTTTTACTTCCTGAATCACTAATGTGATTCACAGACATCCCAGGAACCTTATGTTTAGAAACAGACATATTAATGGGAGAAGCTGGATCTTCCTTTGTGAATATCCCATGCTTAAAATCTCCTTCTGATAGAAATTGTGAGCATAAAATGATTATCCTCATATCCTCATGAGGATTTTAAAAATATATTGGAAAGGGTTTTTCTTTTTAATTTAGGAGACCCAAGTACTAGTTTCAATTTCAAACACTCTTCCAATTACACCGTTCTATAACTTATTGTACCAAAAAAAGTATCTTGTCCAAATTTATTCTGAGACCAAGCTTGTATAAAATTGCTGATGGAAACCTTTCATAGATTTGGAAAGGATGGGTTGTTTAGTACAATGTTTGAATAGCTAGCTGTCCTCCTTGGCGGAAGTGAACTATAGTTTCAATCCCAAGTTATTTTTGAGAAATAGTTAGAAAAAACTACAGAAAAATAGCATATTGTAATGACCAACAAAAATCCATCCTGGGAATCAGAATTAGGAGACCTAGGTTCTGATAGCCCAGATCTTCTGCCTCACCTAGTAATTTTGTGTTTTTAATTAATTTACCTCCCATGTTCTATAAACAAAGAGTGTAGGAATGATGTCAATTCAATTTCAGTGGAATGGGGAAGGGATAAAACACACAGGTGAAATAACATTCTCCTGATTATTCTCATTTAGGAGAATAGAAGAGGTAGGAGGTAGGAGAATATCAAGATGGTACCATTTAAAGACATTCTCTTTTTGACAAAATCACTACCCTGTATCTGTAGAAAAAAATAGAGAATTGCTTACAATGTTATGGTTTGCTAAATGGTATGATGAAATATCAATGCTAGGCAAAGGAAGCTGAAGCCAATGCATAACCTTTCAAAATGCTTACCCTTGAAAGAATGCCACTACATAATATTGTTCTTGATTGGTGTCAATACTAGCAGCAACTTTGGATCTGCAAGAGCTCAAAGATCATGAAAGGCAGAATGAGTTTGGAAATTAAATGGATGTAGCTCCATTATAGTTTTAACAGCCTTTTTCATTTATACTAGTTTACCATAAAACTTGGTAAGTAAGTAGAAACAATGATATCCTATGATGATTAGGCTTTTTTTTTAGGGGTAAAGGGAGGGAGATTAAGCTTCTGTTACATTCTAGGCATTGTACTTTTACAGATGCTATCTTATTTTCAGCAGCTCTGGGAGGTAGATGTTTTGATTTTACAATTAAAGAAATTAAGGTAGAGGTTAAGTAACTTATTGTACATATTAAAAAAGGTCTCACAGCTAGCAAGTGTCTGAGGTTGGATTTAAACTGAGTTCTTCTGATTCTAGGTCCCATATTCTATCTAGTATACCATGTAGGTGCCTTAAATTCCTATTTTGCTCAAATTTGTTCAAAGAAATAGGCCCGTGGGTGGGGGGGAGAAGAAAGTCTGGGCTTACAGGACAGAATACTTGCATGGCTAAGGGCAGAAAGATTTGTTATCATTTTACCCTGTATTTTACTGTCATTTTATCAGGACCAATAACCCATTCCCAAAGATAGCAACATAGCTAATTGACAGTATATGCAAGATCGAGACAAATTCATTAAGTACTTGCTGTGTACAACCTATACCCAAGTCCTATTCCTCAGCTTTCTTATCATGATGTAGAAATAAACCTGGATTCTTCAAGGCTTAACCAGTGGGATACAAGTCCTGGTCATCTGGAAGGGCTTTCTCCACAAGCTTATTTAGCTTTGAACTTCAGATCATCCAGCCCAGGACCAGACTGGCTTGAGTTTATAGCCTTAGCAACTCAGAAAAACCATCTGATAAGGCAAGATCTGTGATGTGAATTGATTGAGGAGTTAGCCACAATGATCAAATCAATGATCTTGAAAGTACTGAAGAGATATTGTAGGTTATATGAGAATACGACATAATCCTAACCTTTAAGGAGGTTTAAGGTGGGATAACAAATAAGGCAAATTCATAAGAGGGATACAGAGAATGTGACTCATGTGAGGGAGAGATTACATGTAGGTGGAGAGATCAGGAAATAGTATAAAAAAACAACATTTGCATCAGCATTGAAGGATAGATAAAGTTTCAACTGGAGGAATCCAGTGCAGATTTTCTTGAGTATCATAGGCAAAAGAAGACAAATAAGAAAATAGTACATATTTAAGGAACAGTTTATTGTTTAGTTTGTCTGGAAAATGGGGGAGTAGTGAGAGGTGAAACTGGAAAGATAGATTTGGCTTCTATTGTTAAACAAAAACAAAAACAAAAATTTGAAATGCCAGAAAAATTGAATTTTATTTTAGAGTCAGCAGAAAAAAAGTTTTTGAGTAGGGGAATGAAACAATTCAAGTTCTTTTTCAAAGGTTGTTCGATTAGGAGTCTTCAGGATAGGTAGAAGGGAAAGAAATTATAGTTAGGATTCAAGGCTATTGAAAATGTCTGATCAAGTGGATGCATCCTGATCTCAGGTAATAGTAATTGAAACAAAAAGGAAGGGTTAGATAACAGAAAGACCTGGCAGAGACAAAATTGGCACTTGTTTGGCCTCAGGAGACAAAGGAATGGTAGAATTCAAGGTTGACTCCAAGTTTGGTGACCTGCCACCCTTTTCTCCCAGGGGAAGCTGAAGGTGTTAAAATGAATCCTCTAAATTCATAGAGTTACCTGTCATCAAATTTGCCCATTTGTCCAGTATTTTATTTTAGAAATGGGCTATCAGTAGTACCTATGATTGGCCTTATGCTGTTTTTGTCATGTCATCATCTAAACAGCATGACGGATTGGATGATTATTTGTGAAGAAATAGAGATATAACATGGGATTGGGTTGGGGTTTTTTTAATTTTTTTTGCAAGGCAACAGGCTTAAGTGGCTTGCAAGGCCACACAGCTAGGTAATTATTAAGTGTCTAAGCCTGGATTTGAACTCAGGTACTCCTGACTCCAAGGCCGGCGCTTTATCCACTGCGCCACCTAACCGCCCCTGGATTGTGTCTTAATAAAGAAATTTAATTCTAAAATGAAAAGTTTCTTTTTATTTTAAAAAGTTGAATTTTTTTTAAAGTTTTAATTTTGATAACCCTATTCATAAAGCATTAGATCTGGAGTGATCTAAGCTTATATTCTTATTTTTCAAATGAGGAGGCTGAATTGCCTGCCTTTATATAGCTAGTTAGTGGAAGGGCCAGCAAACTAGCACCAGAATTTCTAGATTTGTCAATCAGGAGAATATTATAGATATTGCAGACCTAAACATTTCTTCATTTGAGCAAGATCATTCATCCATCCTAATTCACTCCTACCCTACCACTCACTGACTATATGTCCTTCCTCTTATAAATATACACTCTCTGCTCTAAGAAGTTGTAATAAATTAACCTCTTTCTCCTTCCTTTTCCTTGTCTACTCCTATAACCATAGAAAGCACTCTGGCAAAACACCAGTTTTAAATTTCTCTCGACTCCTTGAATTCTTCCTTCAATTGCCTTCTGCCAACTGCATTTACTTAAAATTGTTTATTAATTTATTTAATTGATTAATTTATTTTTGGTAATCATTATTTCTTTCTCCCCATCAAACAAAAACTGAAAACTAAACCCCCATAATAAATGTGCATTATCTTTTTTTTTTAGGGTTTTTTTTTTTTTTGCAAGGCAAATGGGGTTAAGTGGCTTGCCCAAGACCACACAGCTAGGTAATTATTAAGTGCCTGAGACTGGATTTGAACCCAGGTACTCCTGACTCCAAGGTCGGTGCTTCAGGTCTGAAGATGAAACAGGATACCAATCTTCTACTAGAGAGGTGATGGATTTAAAATGCAGGATGAGACACATGTAATATGCACACACATATATCTTTGGAAATGACTAATGTGGGAATTTGTTTTGCAAGATAATGCACATTTAGGGGCGGCTAGGTGGCCTAGTGGATAAAGCACCGGCCTTGGAGTCAGAGAGAAGTGTACTTAAGTTGGTGTTCAGATTCCAATGGCTGTGTCTCTGGGGTGAGTTATTTTCTTTATCATAAGTCCACCGGAGAAGTTGCTTCAATATTTTTCCCACAGTTACTGTTACTAGCTGTACCTCCACTTTATTCCTCCCCACTCTCATTTATTCTGTTCTCTCTCTCCTTTCATCCTGGCCCTGTCCAAAAGTGTGTTGTATTTTAGTACCCTCTCCCTCAATCTTCCCTCTCTTCTATCACCTATTCCCCCTTCCCTGCCCCCATTCCTCCTTATCCCATCCTTTTCTTCTCATTTTTCTCTAGGGTAAGATAGATTTCCTGACTCTATTAAGTGTGAATGTTATTTCCTCTCTGAGCCATTTCTGATGAGAATGAAGGCTCACTCATCTTCCCCCTTTCCACTCCATTGAAAAAGCTTTTTCTTGACTCTTATGTGAAATTTCTTAGCTTCTTCTTCATCTCCTTTTTCTTCCTCCCAATACTTTCCTTTATCACCCACTGCCTCCATCTTTTTACTATCACTCTCTCTCTCTCTCTCTCTCCCCCTCTCTCTCTCTCTCTCTCTCCCTCTCCCTCTCCCTCTCCCTCTCCCTCTCCCTCTCCCTCTCCCTCTCCCTCTCCCTCTCCCTCTCCCTCTCCCTCTCCCTCTCCCTCTCCCTCTCCCTCCCCCTCCCTCTCCCTCTCACTATTCTTGAGGTTTTTCATCTTTTTGTGGGGGTTTATTTACTCTTATAGCAAAATTATTGTAATAATAGTAATAATAAATTAAAATTCATTTGTAAAAAAACAAACAAAACAAAAAGATTTCATTGGTGTTTAGACCTAGCATTGTTATTCCTGGGTCAAACAGTATAGAAATTCGGGTTTATTGTTCCTAATTACTTTCTAGAATGACTGGAGTTATTTATAACTTCACCAGTGATACACACATGTATTTCTTTCCCTGCATCCCTCTAGCAATTTCATTTTCCTTTTTTATAATCTTTGCAAATGTATTGTTAGGGCATAAAGTAGAATTTCAGGATTGATTTAATTTGAAGAGTTGATGTAATTTGCAGTTCTCGGATTATTAGTAAATTAGACTATTTGTACATATTGCTAGAGTTCTTTCTCTGAAACTTCCTGTTAATATCTTTTGCCCATTTATCAATTGTTTTCATGAACTTCAATCAGTTCCTTAATAAATCTTGAATAGAAAACCTTTATGAGAGAAACATTTTCCAAAGATTTTAATCCCTGTTACATATTTCATATTTCTAATACATATTTCTAATTTTAAGTAGATTAGTTTTTATTTGTGTAAATCTTTTTAATTTTATATAACTAGAATTGTCTGTGATTTTATTTTCCTTTGTACATTTATGCATGAACTCTTACCCTATACATATGTCTGAAAAGTAATTTATTCCTTGTCCTTTAACTTTCTTATAATGTCACTTTTTATGTCTAAATCATTTATCCATTCAGTGCTTATGTTGATATGTAATGTGAGAGCTTGCTCTGACCCTAATTTTTGTTATATCGCTTTATAATTTTCCCAGAAGTTGTTATCAAATAGCGAGTTCTTACTCCAGTAACTGAGTAACTTTGAATTTATCCCAAACTATGCTCTTTTGTTTGTTTGCTTCTGTTTTTGTTTATTTTATCTGTTCCATTAATTGGCTTCTCTTCTTAACTGGTACCAAATCATTTTGGTGAGTTCTGCTTTATAGTATAGTTTGAGAGCTAGTATAGTACTGCTAAGTCCCCTTCTTTCTCATGTTTTTCTTTTCATTATTTCCTTTGAAATTTCTGATCTTTTGTTCTTCCAATTGAATCTTGTTATTTTTCCTAACTCTGGAAAATAAAAGGGATAATTTGATTTGCATAACAAATTAATTTTGGTATTATCATTTTTATTATATTAACTTAACCTACATGACAACTTATTTCTCAAATTATTTGGTTCTATATTTTTGTAAAAATGTTTCATTTCTATTTTTATATAGATCTTATGTGTCTCTTGATAGACTCAAATATTTTATACATTCTGTAGTTGTTGTTTTTTTTGTTAGGTTTTTGCAAGGCAAATGGAGTTAAGTGGCTTGCCCAAGGCCACACAGCTAAGTAATTATTAAGTGTCTGAGACCAGATTTGAACCCACTTACTCCTGACTCCAAGGCGGGTGCTTTATTCACTACACCACCTAGCCGCCCCCTGTAGTTGTTTTTAATGGAATTCTTCTTTCTGTCCTTTGCTACTGGGTTTTATTGGCAATATATATATATAAATATGAATATTTTGGGTAGAGTTAATTTAGGTCTTATTATTTTGCTAAAATCATTGTTTCAGTTAATTTTTAGTTGACTCTGGGTTATCTTGATCAAATGGCATCAAACTCAAATAGGAAACAGGGGCCAATAATCTACAGATAAGAATCCCTGGGAGCTGCACATTGATTTACTTTTAAAATGTAATATCCTCTCTGTTTTGCTCTACTTTTATTTAATTTGTTAAATATTTCCCAATTACATTTGGGCTATGTTCAAGAGAGTTGTGTCATGTATATATTGCCTGAAGACTATATGTTAGATCTGCTCTAAATGAAAGACAAATAATATTTTTGCTTCCTCTTTGAATATATGTTTATTCCCTTGACTCCTTTTTCTTGTCTTATGCTCAAGTTAGTATTTGCAATACTATATTAAATAGTAGTGGTAGTTGTGATAATGATAATGAAATTAACTTTTTAAATTAAATTTTATTTGGTAATGGTAATAATGACCCTAATGTCACTGAAAAGGCCTCCAACTTTTCTTGATTTCATTTAATGTTTTCTTCTAGTTTTAGTCATTCTACAAGCATTTATTAAATGCAACAAGTGCTTGTAGAATGATTAAAATCATGCATCAGAAACTGTATAAAGCACTGGAAATACAAAGAAAGACAAAAAACATCCTTTCTCAAAGAGCTCACATTCTAATGAGGGAGACAGTATGCAAACAACTGTATCCAAACAAGCTCTATAGAGAGTAAATTGGAGATAATCAACAATTGAAGACATTAACATTAAAGGAAAACCAGGAAAAACTTCTTGTAGAGGGGAAGAATCATAGCCAAGACATAAAGGAAACCAGGTAACCTAGGAGGTGGAGTTGAGGAGAAAAGGAATCCTGGGCTTTATAGAAAACTAGTTAAAACACAGAGTAGAGGAATGAAATATTATGTGAGGATCAACAAGGAAATTGTTATCCATGGATCCTAGTGTATGTGTATGGAAGGAGCACATAAGGAGGGGGAACCCTGGAAAGGTGAAGGGAGGTAGGGCATGAAGGATTTTGAATGCCACAAAGAGGATTTTATTTTATTCTGGGACTGATGAGAAATCATTGGAGCTTGGGGGTGGGGGAGGATAACATGGTTAGATCTGCATTTTAGGAAGATTAATTTGACAACAGAGTGAAGGATGATTGACAGAGTAGTGAGAGATTTGAATAGGGGGATAAACCAACTATTCCAATAGTCTGAATGTATTGTACCTGAATGGCAGCAGCATAAGAAGAAAAATGAGGCACGAATGAGAGATTTATGAAAGTAAGATCAATGTATCTTGGCAGTAGATTGGATATAGGGAATAGGAATGAGGGATGAGCTAATATGCCACCTGGATGACTAAGAGGATAGTAGTACCATCAAAAAATAAGAAAGGGGGGCAGCTAGGTGATGCAGTGGATAGAGCACTGGCCCTGGAGTCAGGAGTACCTGAGTTCAAATCCAGCCTCAGGCACTTAATTGTCTAGCTGTGTGATCTTGGGCAAGTCACTTAACCCCATTGCCTTAAATAAAAATTTTAAAATTTTAAATAAAAAAATAATAAGAAAGGGAGAGAGGAAGACGGGGGGAAATTAATGAGTTCAGTTTTGGATATCTTGAATTTAAGATGTCTATAGAACATCCAATTCACTGTGTCTGATAGACTCTTGGAGATAGGAGAGTATCAAGGAGAAGAGTTAATAGCAATAGTGTTAAAGCCTGCATAGAGATCCAGAAGGAAGAGAATTGAGAAAAAATAGATTTGGCATTTAATAGAGAGGTAACTTTAGAAAGAGAGATTTGGGTTGAATGATGAAATTAGAAGTCATACTATTAAAAGTGAGAGAAAGAAAGTGGAGGTATTAGTTGATGTATTTTTTCAGAGAGAGACTCAGCAGAAATGGATGAAAGATATGGGATGAAAGCTAACAGGAAGGAACAGATCAAGGGAAGGTTTGGGGGTTTTTTTGAGGATGGAGGAGACTTGGGCATAATTTTAGATAGTAGGGAAGCATCCAGTGGATAGAGAGAGAGTTAAGATAAACACAAAGTTGACAATGGCAGGGATGGGGTGATCTACCGGAGAAGATAGGATAAAATGTGATTATTTGTGAATTTAGAGGAGTTTCCTTGACCAAGGAGATAAAGAATAAAAGTTCAAACAGTGATGGAAATTTCTGGTGGCCAAGGAAGCGATGTCCTCTGGATGGAGCCAGGTCTCAGTGAGAGCAGAAGATAGGAGTAGGAAAGGGGAAGATTTAAGATGAAATCAGGTTCTTAGGTTCATTACCTTCACAGCATGTATTCCAGAAAGAAGAGTAGAAAGGGGAAGGGTGACTTTAAAGTGGGACATGTGTGAGCATATTGACAGCTGAGGCTCAAAATCATTGGAATGGGGAAGGTATAACTAGATGGAAGTTCAGTTTATATATAGGTATTATTTATTATATTGAAAGAAAAGTCCATTTATTTCCTATACCTTCTAATGTTTTAATAGATATGAATGTTGAATTTTGTCAAAACATTTCAATATTTATTGAGATGTGGTTATTTTTTATTATTAATATGGTCTATTATATTTTTAATACTCCTTATATTGAATCAAGCTTATGTTTCCTAAGAAAATCCAACCCAGTATAATACCTACATTTTAAAAATGTTTCTTTAGCTTATTTTTAGTATTTTATTTAATTTCTTATATCAGTATTCATTAGGGGTATTGATCTATAGTTTCCTTTCTCCACTTTATATACTTTGATTTAGGTAAAGGTTTTCATATAGTTTATGTAAGGTTGAAATTAATTATTCTTTGAAGTCTTGTTAGTATTCTTTTAAATCCACTTAGTCTTGGTGGTTTTTTTCTTTAGGAGTTGTTTTTTCTGATAGTGATTTATTTGAAAATTGACTTCTCTTTTTTTAATCAGGGTATTTTATATTTTTGTAAGTATTCATTGGTTTCACTGAAGTTATTGGTTTTGTTGACATATAATTAGGCAAAATCCTTTCTGGTTGTGTGATTCTGGTTGTGTGATCTCTTCACTTGAGAATCCTGCTCCTTCATTTTTATACAAGTATTTATTTTTGTTCTCTCTTTTTAAATGAGATTCACTGGTTATTTTATTAGAAATTTTAAAGTTCTTAATTTTATTTATCAATTCAATAACTTCTAGCTTTCAACTTTGTTAATTTTTTTCATACTTACATGTTAAATTGTGAAGTTTTAGTTTGTTGCTTTTCTAATTCTAGTTGTGTGCTCTAGTGATAGATTTGTTCTTTTTCTCTTTTTGTTCATGAAAAATGTCAAGTCTTGAGTGATCCTGACTTTAAATCTTTGGTATCTGAACTCTTTCTTGCTAGCTGCTTGCCGTCTTCTTTCTTTTGCCTGGAATCTGAATTTTGGCTACGCTGTTTATGAAAATGTTCATTTTGGTATTTCTTTCCGGAGATGATTAGTGAATCATTTCTATTTTCATTTTATCTTTGCTTCTCTTAGATTTGAATGGTTTTTATTTATGGCTTCTTAAAATATGGTAGCAGATATTTTTTATGATTTTCTGATATTCTGATATTGCTTTCTTTATCACTGTTTCTTCTAGTATATTTTTCAACTTATAAAAAGGGTAGGAAAAACATTTTCCTCTTCTATGTCCTAACAACTATCTTCCCACCAGATTTGAGGGTTATAATGGACTTTAAAACTTAAAAGAGTCAACAGTATAGTACTGTGACCAAGAAAGCTGATTATTAGATTAGGGAAGTTATAATTCCATGGTACTCTGGGGATCATACTTTTAATTTTGTGTCCTACATTTTAGGAAGTACATGTCAGAGAATGTCTAGAGAATGGTAACAAGGATGATGAAAGGCTTCACCTTCATATTTTATGAAGATGGATAGAAGGAAATAGGGATTTTTAGCCTAGAAGAGAGTTATAGGAGACATGGTAGCAGTCTTCAAGTATTTGAAAAATACTGTCATGGTGGAAGAAGAATTGATTTATATTTATTAATTCCAAAGGGTAGAACCAGGAACAATGAGTGAAAATAGCCTTGATTTTACTAAATATAACTCTTCCTCATTTTATTTACTGTCTTAGGTGGGAGGCAGTTTGGCACAGTGGAAAGACCACTTGCTCAGTAGTCCGAGGGTCTAGGTTCATTTTCTATATGACCTTAAGGATTAAAGCTATCTAAAAGTAGAGAATAGGCTGAATGGCCTTTGGTGGTTCTGCAAAGCTGAGATTCTTGACCTCTCTTTTGTTTTAAACAAAATAATTTTTTTCTAGGAAAGCATTCAGGAGAAAAATAACTTGGTCTTAGAACTACATTTTTTTAACTTAGGTACAAGGATATCATTAATGCCCATTTCTGTCCTTTCTGACATGGTGGCTATCTGCCCTCTTCAGGCTACTGGAAGATAATTTTTATGTGTATTCTATAGACCTTCCTTTAAGAATAGTTCTACTTCTAGCCTTGTCTTTTGTCTTTATTCCTAACAAAGTCTTATCTCCAAGTTCAGGTTAAGTTTTAGTGTTAATTTAGCTTTAGAATGCCAATGTACATAGAGCTCTTGTTGGGTACAGTTTTGTCCTATTTGAAAACAAGGTTAATAAAGTAATTGATGTCCTGGGGGTAATGTAAAAATGTTTTAGGATTATTGTTAGTGGGCCCAACATTAGATTGGGAAAAAATGGGAAAGATATATTCTGGTCCTTAGAATAGGCTATTTATTATTTCCTTTCTCTACAGACAAATAATTTGAGTTTTCCGAAAATAGATTAAAAGCTCATTTCATTAATGAAGAAGACACTAAGACAGACAAGTATTCAATGACTTGTCTAAGATCATATAGGTAATAAGTAAATGTCAGCAGCATCTTAGGATCATAAATTTAGATCTGAAAGATTTCTTATACTACATAATCCAGCCTCCTCATTTTTTAGATTAAAAAAATTGAGGCTTGGAGAAATTAAGTGACTTCTCCAAGGTCACATAGAAAATGAACCTAGACACTCTGACAACTGAGCAAGTGGTCTTTCCACTGTGCCAAACTGCCTCCCACCTAAGACAGTAAATAAAATGAAAAAGATAGTAATACTTAGCGAATGATTAATGACTATGGTCATAAAACAAAGTTCATTGATCCATGCTGGGGCTGACCAGTTTGCTTAGCTAATGTTCTAGGTAAATTTTTCAAATTCCTTAGTTCTAGTACAAACTTCACTTGTCAGTTAAGGGAGTCTTTGATTGCCTGTGCAATATGATTGTTCAATCTGGGGGTAGCTAGGTAGCATGATGGATAGAGCACTGGCCCCGGAGTCAGGAGTACTTGAGTTCAAATCCAGCATAATTACCTAGCTGTGTGGCCTTGGGCAAGACACTTAACCCCATTGCCTTTAAAAAAACCCCCAATGATTGTTCATTCTGAGGAACTGGTATCATCGTGTCTGAAATATTTCCATTTTAGACTAATTCCTTTGATATGGAATCTCTACATAGTCATCTTCTAAACTGCAAATTTTACTGTGAAGGGAAATAAATTTTTTGCACTAACTCCTTTAATATGAAGTCATTTATAAAAATCAGTTTCTTCCATCATTGATAAAAAAAAATTATGTTTAAAGAAGGGAGCAGAGGTTGGGAGAAGTCAGCAAACCCAGAATCTAGATGTAAGAATGGATATATGTTTTCATAACAGAGATTTATGTTAATTCTTCATGGTTTGCTTTCTTTCCCCGCAAATCTCCAATGCTCACCTCTGCCCACTTTTAAAAGTTAACCAATACAGACACAGACAGGGGGCAGAGGAAAGAAGTGATTGGGAATGGAGGGAGGAGAGAAATGAAGAGAGGTTTTGGGAGTTTTGTAATTTGATGACATGCCTTGATATATAAGGAAATATCCAGGAGTTAATGCCAAAGACTAGACTACTTTCTTTTATATAATGTTTAAAGAGTGGAACTTTATGGTAAAATGTCATTATAAAAGTAGAAGACACCAACTGTGCTCCTCAAGCTTAAGAAATGTTCAATTATCTTTTCATATCAATAAGCAAAAAGTATTTTCAAGAAATCATTGTTTTGTTAAGGGAAAAATGTGATTATTTTCTTGTCTTAACCCTTATATGGAAATTTACTTTCTATTCCTCCTAGGGCTTGATCTCGCATTAGAGGTTCCTATATTATGTTGGAAATAGAAATATATATGTTGGAAGGAAAAATACTTAAGATAACTTTAAAGATAACATACTTTCTGTTCATCACAATTTTAATTTACGGTCTAGTTCTAGTCTCTCATCCTATTTTTTTCATTTGTCCTATTCTCATTCCATTGCTCTTTCTACTTCCCTTTTTCATGACCTTTTGTCATTTTTCTGGAAAATTCTAGAATAGGATAATTAAGTTAATTTGGGAGTATATTTCACCCTTAAAGGCCAGTAAGTTTTTTTAGTAGTATCTATTTAGAGGTATTTAAGATGTTTAGGTGTAACTTATTGAATGGAAAAGGCAAATTTTCTAAATATAATGAATTATGTTAATTTACTTCCCAGTGAATATCTGTGTAAATGATTTTGGCATGAGTCAAGATATGATCATTGCTCTGCCAGCAGACAGATGACTGAAATTGAATGCTCTAAATAGAATCTCAAAGACTTTAAAAATGAATATTGAATTTCTTTGTACCACAAAGACTAGGGCCAGCACTATTGTTGGTCTTAATGAGAGAGCCTGTAGTATTTTGACCAAGGCTTGATTGCTCTATTTGTCTGTTGTAATTATTTAGTCTTTATTATTTGACATGTTTCATGGATTGGAAAGAGGACATAGAAGAGAACAAAGATGGGTAAAGCAACCCTATTATGCCCATTGTATATATAAAGAGAGAGATCTGTGCTGGAGGAGAAGATGATTGTATAAATACTGAGGGATAAGTAGAAAAAAGGAATTGATAGAAAAAAAATAGAGAAATGGAAAAAGTCTAACACTTCTTTTAATGGTATTTTATTTTTTCAATTATATGTACAGGAAAATTTTAACATTAATTTTATATAAAATTTTTGAGTTCCAAGTTTTCTTCCTTCCATCCCTAGGATGGTAAGCAGTTTCATATAGTTTATATTTGTACAATCATGTAAGTTGTATTTCCATATTAGTCATGTTGCCTCACACCTTTTAATTTAAAAAATAGGCCTACCTTATAGCAGATATTTAGATGGAGAACTTTTAGAACTTGGCTATTAGTCTGTATCTCCAAGAAAGACCATACAAAAAGATGAATCTGGGTAAGAAATGAACATAAGGATAGTAGGCTGAATGACCTTTGAGAAATTGCAAAACTCCTTTAATGATCCCAGACTTTTCCTAAGGAAAGAGAGCCCCATCTTTTCAATACCAACAGTTCACCAGGGATGTTGTATGTTAGGTACAATAATCTCTAAAGAATTAAAATTGTCTTACAGGGACAGTGGAGAAGTGATTGGGTGTGTATTAGCAAAGTACATCATATAACCATTAAGGATTTTCTAAGAACAAAAGTATACAATTTTTTAATTAAGAAAATGTATAATAAATAGAGAGTGACAGGATAACCAGTAGATACCAATAATGCTCCTCAGTACTTTCATAATGTTAGGAGAATGCAAAAAGGCCCATCAGTATGTTGGGCATAACTCCCATGGTGAAGAGAAGACTATGAACAAGACTGTCATAGGGTGGCTAGGCATGGGTTGATTGTATTTTTGCTTCATTGGCAATATCTCCAAAACCATGTAGATCACATATCCACTTGAGTATTTAGCATGTTGTTGAAATCAGTTTCTTGTTTAATGGGCATAATGAGAAAAATCATAATCCTGTCAGTAATAGCAAAGGAGATGTTTTGTGGCATATGCTATATACTGAAGGTAAGGAGATAAGCAGACGCTAAAACACTGATGAACTGAAAAGTACTTTATTTTTGTGTGCAAAAGTGAAAAACACCCCTACTCCATTTTTGTCTTGATATCTTAACTATATTAGAGCACATTGTTATCAATTATAGTCCTTAAGACCAAATACTAATAGAACTTTGAAGTGGAATGACATTGCGCATGAATCATACCAACTTAGCCAAAGAGATTTGGTCATCTCTAAATTATCAAGGGGGTTGAGGGGCAAGTATTATTTAGTACAAGAACTTGGCAAGTTTCAAGTGGTCCAGAAGATTTTGGATTTCCCAGTTTTCCATCAGTGGTTTAGTGGTATCCCTAGTCATCTGAGGGTATTATCATGATTTGGGAGCTGAGGATAGATGATCACAGATTGACTTTTTACTGAAGGGAAATTTTTTGCTCACCCTCTTGAATAGGAGAAAGGGAATTACCACAAGCAAGATCTATGAATTACCTGTTTGCCACATATGTTCTCTGAAATTGAGATCATTTGTCCCTGATGCTATTTGAACTTGTGGGAGAATATAGATCAAATGAATGAGGGGATGTTATTCAATTTATTTTCAGTTCCAAAATTCTTTCCAACCTCTTTATCCCTATCCATTAAGAAGTCAAGAAAAACAGAAACATTACAAATGTAAAACAGATTTCCACATGTGGAACATATTTCCTCATGAGGAGATATTTTGTATTGAGTGTTATTGTACCACCTTAATAATCCCTTCCTAAAAGCTACTTGAGACTGACTTGACTCAATGGATTCTCCATTGATAATGTTAGAGAAATCATATCCATGGAGTTTCAAGCCAGCACTGGGAGTAGGTGAGGTATGAAGATCCTCTGAGCATTCTTGGGCTACCTGTACAATCAGATATTATGTGCTATTTGTGAAAAAGAATGTGATTGATTATGATGGTCTACAAACATGGAAAGTTCTCCACCCTCCAACTTTCCTGACTTCCTTCCATGCCTGACTTAAATTCCACCTCCTATTGTAGAGGTCGGGAACCTCTTTTCTTCCAAGAGCCATTTGGATATTTATAACCTTCCTTCTCAGCTATATTTGGTCAAACATTTAATTAATTCACTTGTAAAAAGTTCCTGGATTTATTGGATTTCGAGTCCCACCTGTCTTGGCAACACCAAATCAATATGACCCATGGGCCAGAGATTTCCCACCCCTGTACTGTAGGAAACCTTTCCTGATTCCCCGCCTTCATTTTAGTGCATTATGGAATGTACTGGAAATAGGAAAAGGAGAGGTAGAATATGGTGAAATATTTCACATAAAAGAGGCAAGAAAAAGCTTTAGCAGTTTAGTAGAAAAGGAGGAAAGAAAAGGGAAGTGAGTGTGCATTTACTTTCATTGGAAGTGACTCAAGTATAGAAATCTATCTTACCCTAGAGAAAAATAGGAGAGGAAAGGGATGGGAGAAAGGGGACAGAGGGAGGGGCGGGTGTAGGTGATAGAGGAGAGAGAAGATTGTAGGAGAGGGTACTCAGATACAACACACTTTTGAGGAGGAACGGGGTGAGAGGAGAGAGTGAATAGAATAAATAGGGGTGGGGAGGAATAGGATAGAGGGAAATACAGCTAGCAATAGCAACTGTGGGAAAAAATATTGAAGCATTTTTTTTCTGATGGACTTATGATAAGAATGCTATCCAACCCAAAAACAGAGCTGATGGTGACTGAATAAAGTCTGAGGCACACTTTTTTTTTCTCACCTTATTTTTCTTGAGTCTTTGTGGGGAGGGGATTATGTTTACTTTTACCATGTGACTATTGTAGGAATGTGTTCATGGCTATACATTTTTTTTGCAAGGCAATGGTGTTAAATGGCTTGCCCAAGGCAAGTGTCTGAGGTTGGATTTGAACTCAGGCCCTCCTGACACCAGGACTGGCGCTCTATCCACTGTGCCACCTAGCTGCCCCATGGCTATACATTTTTAACCTACACCAAGTAACTGACTTGCTCAGTGGGGGATGTGGGGTGGGAGGAAGGGAGAGAATTTGGAACTCAAGGTTTTGGAAGTAAATGTTGAGACTTGCTTTTGCCTATAGCGGGAGTTAAAAAATATAAAAGTAAAATTTAAAAATTTAGTGTTTTCCTTCTGTTGAGTAGTTCCAACTTATCTGTATCTAAGCTTGTTAATATATAGTTCTTTGTATGCTGTCTTCCCCATTAGATTGAGCTTCTTGAGAGCAAGAACTCTATTTTGCCTTTGACATAAAATAAGCACTTAATATATGTTAATCAACTTATTAACCTGTGACTGACAGATTTCATTATATTTTGGGCACACATTTCATAATGGAATGAGTCTCAACTAGATTGTTCTGTCAAGTCAGCTCTGGTATGTCTTACTTTATCTTACAGAGCTATTCTTCTCCTTTCCCCGGAAATTATATGAAAATTAAATTGTATTTCAGGTGTATTACTGAAACTCATCATTTAAAAGACTCCTATAATGAATCTCCACATGACTCTATCCTACGTACATCACAGAACCACTATATTCTCAAGTATTGAGGTTAATGCTTAGTGTTAGGTCATTATTATGGTCTATAATTCAGTTGCTGATGTATTTGCAATGATAGTAAATTTTTATCCTGGGTATGTTATTTCAAAATGAACCAGGCAAGAAAATTCTCCTACCAATGGAGATCAAAAGCTTCTTTGTCAATTAAATAGTCTTATGTGGTTACTTCAGTCACTGAGAGGTTAAGTAATGTAATAAGATACAGGATCTCATAGGCAAGGAAAGAGGAGTCTGACTTTGAAGTCCTTATTGTCTGCCTTGCTATCTTTCAGTAGTGTTATTATCATAATTATTAATAATGGTAATAGTAGCCATGACATTTGACTTCTCATTCAAGATTGTAGATTAGAGACACAGGCTATTAACTTTTGTTGCTATTAAATTATGATTAAATCATAGGTAGCATATTGATATAAAAAAGATGAAGGAAAATTCAGTTAACAAATATACATACAGATGATATATATAATCTGTGGATTTATTTGCCTGAAACTTAATAACTAGAGGAGTGAATAATATTAGAGGTATAAGAAGGGAAGTTATGATGTGAAAAATAATCAAATACTGTATTCTTTATATCTTGTAGTCTTGGGACAGAGGAGGAAGAAGAAAGGGGTTAGAGGTCAGAAAACTTATTGCCAACCTATGCCAAGCTATTATGGGCTAGAGGTCTTGGAACAAGCCAATAAATTAGTAATCTGGACTCTTCCAGTAATTTTCAAAGCTAGACACCTTTGCAACTTCATATAACTTTCCCAACTCCTATTTGGGAAGATGCTATAGATAGTTCTTTCTGACCCTGCCACCTCATGAAAATTACCCCCTGAACTTGATCACATTTCTTCAGAGCCAGTTGAATAGATCTGGTGTGAAAGAACAAGACAGCTTGACCTGTAGGTTTTCTTCATATCTCCTTGCTGATGCCTGAAAGTACTTTAAGGAACATTGGGAAACAAAAACTTAAAATATAAATGCTTTGTGACTCTTCAGTGTAATGAATTTTACTATGAGGGTCATGGACATCTGCCAGTTTTTGTTTGTTTCTGTCTTTAATCTGGCTTCCTTTGTAGCAGCATTGTTCCCAGGAGATTTTTTAATGGTGATAACCCTTGATAGTGGTATTCAGATATTCAGTCATGGTTGAGGGAAATTGTTTTCTCCAATCAATATGAGATTTTGACAGAGAAAAAAGGTGTAAATGTTTAGAATATTACCCAGGTTCATTTTCAGTGTTGGGAGTCTAGAGAAAGTAATCACTTGTCTAATTCCATGATCTGGCTCCAGCTTACTTGTTCATATTTATGCTACTGTAATTTTCCAGACAAATCACTTTTTTCACTTTACTTTGACTTGCCCTATCTTCTTTTGCTTCTGTGCTTTTCTGTACTTTGACTTACCTTATCTTCTTTTGCTTTCTGTGCTTTTGCTTCTGTGCTTCATATTTAGAATGGTCTTCTTTCTGCCTCCCAACCTCAACATATCATAAGATTATTAGATCTTTGAGGCAGGGAACTATTTCATTTTTTTGTCTTCAATTTTCAGGGCCCATCTTGGTCCCAAACCATAGTAAGTGCCATTAAGTGCCTGTTGATTGACTTATATCTTAGATTTACAGCAGGAAATGACTATTTAAAAGCAAATCTAAAATAGTACAGATGAGCTATTTTTTTTAATTTACATGTGAGGAAACTGAGATCCAGAAAGGTTAAATAAATGACTTGCCCAAATTCACCCACATTCCAAGTAATATCCTGTCCTCTCATTTAAATCCTTCCCTTTCTTCAAGACTTCACTTGGATACCATCTCTTCTTTTACTTTCTCCAGTTAGAAGTGGTTTGTCTCTCTCTCTTCTCAAATTGACTTATTATATTCTAACTCATGTTTATTTCTCCTACTTAAAAATAAGATGCCTGAAGGCAGAGGCATCTGTGTATGACTGGCACCTTTCACAGTGCATTTCATAGAAGACTGCTAAATAATTATGGAACTCAATTGAACTGGTATTTCTATTCATATTGACTCAGTCTCTATATCTTGTTACAAATCAATTCAGTTTAAGTAATTGTCTATCAAAGGAAGAACCAGTTAAACTGGTTGCTTAACAGGTCATTTAAACCTGTTGTGTAGAGCAAACTGTGGCTGAACTTTTCATTTTCCAACCAATTCTTTTTCCAGTCCAGAGTAAACGTTTGCTCCAGATCCTCTCTGGAAAGTGTCATTTTCTGTTTGGTACATGATTAAGCTTCTCTGTAAGACATTTTCTAAAGCTTTGTTTAAATGGAACTCTATAAAAATAAATCTAGTGATATCATGAGGCTCTGAGGACACTGGTAAACAATTCATTCTTTCATTTCATGGCCCAGAGTGTCAGTAAAAATCACTGATGGAACAGCTAACAATACAGTGTCTTCAATTTTCCTGGTCAGGCCATTATTTAAAGCTGTAATTGAATAATAATAAACTTGCAATTTTAACAATGTAAAATCTGCTGTTGGAATGCAGTGCAGGCCAACTTCTATATACTTTAATTAGACCAAACTTGTATTGACTTCAATGGGAAACTGGCCGAGTATCTACTTTAATTACCTTTCCCCCAAAAAATGTAAAAATTTTTCACTTCAGTTTTCTCACTCAAGAAACAATACATGGACAACTAAACTAATAAAATGTTTAAGTGGATACAAATCAATCCTGAAGGGTTTAAACAGCTGTTTTCATCTTGTAAGACAGCTAAGAGAACACATACAGGCTAAGTGCTGTCCAAAGAGCATTTCAAATCCAGTGAATTTAGCTCTCTTTCCCCCCCAATTTGAGCTCATAAATGTTAACCTCATAAGTGCATCAAATTCTTCCCTTGAAATAAACTTGAACTGACAATAGCCAGATGATGTAAAATTGAAACTGAAATTCTATCCTTAGCCCATCCCATCTTCTTCCCCATAGGTATTGTAGGAGTTTTGGAAGAATGAGAGACTTTCATACTCTGAATTTCAGTGTTTGGGCAGAGCAGGGCAGATAAATTTCTTGCTGCCAGGAGAAAGCAATTACCAGTGTAGGGTACATAACTGGTAATAAATAAACTGAGAACTCTCCTAGGGTGCTGAAACTTGAACACATTCAGAATAGCTTGGCTTTTATAAAGTCCTTATCTGTATCATATGTTCTCTTAAATAGTCTTTATTATGAGAACTGCCTACTTTTCTTCACTGAAAACCCCATCATGTGAATTGTACATTTTTATCATCTTTTTTATAAGTAAACTAAGATATATTATAGAATCCAAAATAACATCTTCACAGCAAGGGCACAAATAGAACTTTTAAATTGTATAAATATGTCAGCACTCTATTCAACATGATTAATCAATTAGGTTCTCTGGAGTCCCACAATATATTGTTTTGCTATTTGTTGTATGTCTTGCAGGAGTAATGGATAGTTATTAATTGATGCCAGTGGTTGATGTAATTCTGGGCAAAAAGATAACAACAGATACTTCTCCAATTTGTTTAGGAATTTTGAGAAAAAATATATGAGAAGATCTTCTAAAGAATAGATGTTCTCCTTAATCAAGTTAGAATTCTGGAATGAAATATTACTTAAGAATGATGAAAAAGTGAAGCTTACCACAGCTCTAAAAACACTTAAAAATTCAGCACAATGAAACACCTGTTACTAAAAGTATTGCTAGTAATAAGGACAAAGTAGAACTGAGAAATAAAATTTTGAGCTATATATTAACCAAGATTATTGTTATAATTTTGTAATTCTACAGTAGTCTTATGTATTATACTGCAATTATATGATATTCATGTTTTTTTTAAACAAAGGGGGATGTCACTTAGATGTATGTGTGTTATATTGACCAGTTAAAGCCTCTACTATATTAAATGTGTAATTGATAATGGTTGTCCTTCAATTTCAAAGACCACACCAACCAAATTAATGGTGGCATGACATGTACATCATGTTTATTATAATGAGGGGTATGTTATACGAAGACATCTTTCTCACTTGACTGTTCCAAAACCATTTCACCCCCACTGATTTGATAGGAAACAGGATTTTTGGTGATGGACTGGTTGCTATGGGAGTCCTTGACCAGAGAAATATCTTCTCTTGCTAGCAGTTAAAAAAAAGCTCATTCTTTTTTAAAAACCCAATTGCCACACAATCACTCCTTAGATTTGCATCAAAAAGCACATACCTAATGAAATATCATTACTTGGTACACCTACTTGGTATACCTACTTGGATGACTCTTCAGTCTCATCCATGTCCATACAGAATAAAATGTCTCTGTCTTCTCATTTGCTTCTAGAAATTATTTATAGAGGATCACCCATTACTATTGTTCTGTCTCTTTTACCATTTATGAGATGCTTCAACTAGAACCTACAGAGACTGGAAATAGTAGGAATTTTGGCCCAGTCTAAGAAAAGGAGGAATATATAGTAAAAGATTCCAGAGAGGATTAAGAGTCAGTTACAGTGGTTCCATGGACGTTCCCACAATGGTAGCTTAAGCCTTTTGTTCAGAATGATAACTCTATCAACAGCTTTTTTCATTTGTAGTCCTCTATAGAGTTTATTCTTTTTATTCATTCATTCATTCATTCATTCATTCATTCATATTACTTTTGACGAAACTGAGACTTAAAGAGATTAAATACTTTACCTTAAGTAGTGTGGTGGATAAAGAAATGGAAGGTCCTGAGTTCAAATCCTGACACAGACACTTACTTGCTGTGTGACCATGGGTAAGTAACTTAACTTCTGCTTCAGTTTCCTCATCTGTAAAATGGGCATAATAATTGCACCTTCCCCACAGGGCTGTTGTAAATGAGATGATATTTATAAAAGGGGTTATCAAAGTATTTTCTCATAATAAGCACTTAATAAATGCTTATTTATTTCCTTGCTTAGACAGTAGTCTTAAGAATCAGAGCTACTAAGTAAAGAGGGAGAATTGGAACCCAGGTTCTCCTGAATCCAACCCAAAACTCTTATCTACTATATCACACTGCTTCTTAAAGTTTTCTTCTAGGTCTAACTCCTGTGGTTTTAGCATCATATTCCTATAAGAGCTATATATACTTGTCCCCTACTCCCATGATATGAATCAAGTCCTTATATTTTGCCTGGTTCATAATGTGAGTTAATTCTAAAGTTTAAAACTTCATTTTTTTATTTGGAGTTATACTTTTGTTTGAAATTAAAGTGTGAGTTTAGGTTTTTTAAGGTTAGACTTTTACCTGAACGAAAATTTTAAAGTTTTAATTATGGCAGTTTTGAAAATGGTTTGCTGCCAAGTGCTGAGTGATACAGAACTTAATCTTAAAAAAAGAACCTAATTAGGGGGAAAAATCAAGGAGTAATATCAGCTGTGATCAGAGTGAACCAGGGTAAAAAGTATTTTATTGGTTACAGAACATCCATAATCTGTGACATAATCTTTTGGTTTCCTTTCTAACAAAGAACTTGCTACAGATCTCTTGGGAGAGTTAGGGTGGTCACTTTCATGGAAATTAAAATTCTCTTGGTAAGTTAATTTGTAACACAATGCTCTCTGGAACTCCAAAGTTTTATTTATTTTGTCAGATTATAATATATAATTTTTTTCTTTAAAAGAAATCACAAACATCTCTGATGTAAGATGAAGTATTGGATGAATATACAGCACAGACCACATTTAATGAATTCTTGCTGATGAATTAGACTTTTTTTGGAAACCTTTGTTTCTACAAGGAAAGGTACATTAGACATATTACCTTCAAAGGATAGCTCTATTGCCTTCTATTTGGACCACATGCTATTTTGTTAGTAAAATAATAATTTAGAAAAGTCTAACTAAATGTGATAAGATCTCTCTTTAGGAGACTGAGGAAGGAAGTTCATATAGAATATCTAATCCCAACATTTTCTCCCCCCACCAAAATTTTAAGAAAGATTTTATTTAATTTTTTTATTTACACATTACTAAAATATTCTTGTTTAAGAGTAAACATAATACCTCCTCCCCCACAAAAATAGAAAACCTCATGAGAAATAAAGTAAAAGAAAGAGAAAAATGTGTTCAGTCTGTGTTCCGATACCATCAGCTCTGTCTCCATTGGATCACATTCTTTATCATAAGCCCATCAGAGAAGTTACTTCCATATTTTTCCACAATTGCTGTGACATTCCCTCCATCCATTCCTCCTCACTACCATCGATTATATTTTCTCTCTCCTTTCATTCTGTCCCTCTTCAAAAATGTGCTATGGGGCAGCTGAGTGGTACAGCAGACAGAGCACCAGCCCTGGGGCCAAGAGTCCCCAAACCCACATTTCCACCCCAGAGACTCAGCAACCACCCAGCCCTGTGGTCCTGCAGGCCACCCAATCCCAGCACCATGCAAAAAGTAAAAAAAAGAAAATGTGTGATATCTGACTATCTTCTCCTATGATCTACCCTCTCCTCTATCACCCACATCCCCAGGTATCCCTTCCCCCATCCCCTCCTCTCCTTTTTCCTCTAGATGTTTATCCCCTAGTGAGTATGTATGCTGTTTCCTCTCTGAGTCATTTCTGATGAGAATTGAAGGTTCCCTCATCCCCCCTCACCTTCCCCACAAATGTCTTATAGCCTATTCTACCTCTCCTTTCTCTTACTCCCAGTACATTTCCTTTTCACCCACTGACTCCATTTTTACAATATATCCTCAAATTCACCTCTCACCTGTGCTTCATCTATAAAAGCTCCTTCTACCTGCTCTATTAAATAAGAAGGTTCAACTATTGTTCTATTAGGAACCAGGAGGGAGGGGAATTCAGGGAAGCCTGGAGGGATTTACATAAACTGATGCTGAGTGATATGAGCAGAACCAGAAAAATACTGCACACCCTAACAGGAACATGGGGGTGATGATCAATGATGGACTTGCTCATTCCATCAGTACAGCAATCAGGGACAATTTGGGGCTGTCTGTAATGGAGAATACCATCTATATCCAGAGAAAGAACTGGAATTTGAACAAAGACCAAGAACTATTACTTTTAATTTAGGGAAAAAAACCTGATATCTTATTATCTGATCTTGCTCTATCTTTTTACTATGTTTCTCCCTTAAGGATATGATTTCTCTCTCATCACATTTAATTTGGATCAATGTAAAGACTGGCAAATTGCCTTCTGGTGGGGGGAGAGAAGTAAGATTAGGGGAAAAATTGTAAAACTCAAAATAAATAAAATCTTTCTAAAAAATAAATAAATAAACAAATAAACAAACAAACAAATAAATAAATAAGAAGGTTCATGAGTATAATCAGTATCATTTTTCCATGCAGGAATACATACAGTTCATCAAATCCTTCATAATTTACCCTTCTCCTCCACTCTCTATGCTTCATTTGAGTCCTGTACTTGAAGATCAGACTTTCTTTTCAGCTCTGGTCATTGAAATTCCCCTGTTTCATTGAAAGTCCATCCTTTGCCCTGGAAGGGGATGTTCAGTTTTGCTGGGTAGTTGATTCTCAGTTGCATTCCAAGCTCTTTTACCTTCTGGAATATTATATTCCAAGCCCTAAGAGCACTTAATGTAGATGCTGCCAAGTCCTGGGTAATCCTGACTGCAGGTCCACGATATTTGAACTGTGTCCTGACTGCTTGCAATATTTTCCCTTTGACTTGGGAGATCTGGAACTTGGCTATAATATTCCTGGGGGGGTTGGTTTTTGGGGATCTCTTTCTCCGGGGGATCTGTGGATTCTCTCCATTTCTATTTTTGCCATCTGCTTCTAGGATATCAGGGAAATTTTCCTATAGTAATTCTTTGAAAATGATATCAAATTCTTGCTGTTCCATACTTGGTCCTCTTTGTCTACCATTATAACCTTAATCCCCCAGGAGAATGGGATAACCTTTCTTAGAAGACCCTCCAAGGGGATATGCAAAATAGAGACACTAATGAATTATTGATGGCAGGATAATTTGGAACTTTGTCCAAAGGCTATAAAATTGTGCTTACCCTTTGTTTCAACAATACTGCTATCAGGTCTATATCCCAGAGAGACCAAGGAGAAAACAGAAAAGGGAGAAATACAAAAATATTTATAGCAGTTCTTTTTTCAGTGGCAAAGAATTAGAAATTGAGGGGATGCCCAAACATTGGGGAATGGCTAAACAATTTGCAGTATATGATAGTAATTAAATACTATTTTGCTGTGATAAATCATGAAGGGAGGGGTGATTTCAGAAAAACCTGGGAAGATTTAAATGAACTGAAGCAAAGTGAAGTAAGCAGAATGAGAAGAATGTTGTACATAGTAATAGCAATAGAGTAACAGTGATTAACATTGGAAGTCTTTAACTACTCTGATCAGTGAAGTGATCCAAGACAGTTCTTAAGGTGCATATTGCCACCAGTGTTTTGGCATGTTCCTCAATATGATGAGAGCTGGCTTGAAGAGAGATATATACAAACAACTTAATGTTGTGAATAGCTTTCTCTTAACTTTATTGTTGAACATCCATCCTCGTATAACAAAACTTACCTCAGACATGAAAAGTCAGGCGAAATCCAAATGCATAGCTCCCTACATGTACTTTGAAGTCTTTTAGACCTCCTTATAAGAATTTTCTCATTACATTCCAAGTCCAGCAGATATGTAGGTCAAGATTCATTGGTGAGCCATCCATCCTGTTTATTGAGCAGGATTACATGCTGGACCTCTGGTAATCTTTATACCAGGGACACCTGCATTCCCACTCCACAGAAGCTGGCCCTCTACAATTCCCCCTTCTTTTGCTAAAGCTTTAAGAAATGTATTTGGATACCCATACTTTGTTCCAAAGAAGAAAGATATTTGAGACAAATGGAAATAAAACGTAATACCAATAATAATGCAAAACTACCAGAAAGCATGTTCACTAATATGTTCATGAAAAGGATCAAACCTATTAACATAATTAAACAAATTATCAATAACTGAGCTCATTTCCATTCCAAGTACCAATACAGTATCAATAACTAATTTATGCAATTGGTTTCTATCCATTGTTATAGAATCATTATGCCATATTCTGTTTAAATATTTTTTATAATATTTTAAAGGAGTAACACAAATAGTAAATCTATAATCACATTGTAATTGTAATCTCATTTCTATCGTGTCCACATATCCCCTATGTTGATTACAGAAGTTTGTAATACATTAATCAATCGATAAAGATCTTCATTAATTCTATCCTGAACTCTTAATGCTCTAGTAACATTTTCTGACAATTCTTGAATATATTTCACTTCTATCTTTTCCTTTTTTAAAATTTGTATGTGCATAGTTGTGGATGTAGCAGCTACAATACTGGCTATAATACTTAATATTCTGAACACAATGCAACTCACACATCTCTTTTGCCTAATTCTTTTTAATACTTAACTAAAAAATCATCAGCAGGAGACATATATCAGCCTTGTACCTTAATTATAACAAATTTTGGTTGTCTTATTATTAATATTATTTTTATTATTGGTTTTTGAAAGGCAATGGGGTTAAGTGACTTGCCCAAGATCACAGAGCTGGGTAATTATTGTGTCTGAGGCCAGATTTGAACTCAGGTACTTCTGACTACAGGGCTGGTGCTCTGTCCATTGTGCCACCTAGCTGCCCCTTGATTGTCTTATTATAAAAATGTCATCATTCACAACTTCTTTATCTACACATGCTCGAATACTGCAATTATAACAGTTAATATTATACCCCTCTTTTTTTCTAATAATATTTACATGAAAGTGATATTTGATCCAGTGTTTGCAGTCATTAATAATTTTTCTTCTGCATAAGACTTTTTTGCCCTGCATCATATTCAGATGTATAAATCTTATTTCATCTATTGCCTCCATACCTTCCATATTTCTGAATTAGCTAACTATTTCTGGATATATAATTGGTTTAATATAACCTGGAATTCCCCATGGAATAGCTGTATCAGGAAAATTTCACTCCTGTAAAAAAATAGAATGATTATCAATTCCTCTATATGGGGTGTGACATGCAAACCGAGGTGGAAAATATTCATGAGTATAATCCCAAGCATATAAATTTAAACAAGGAGGTTCTGTAGGAAATCTTATACCTTTAGTACTCGGTTCAAGTAGAACTCCTTGCATTTCTAAGGTCCTAAATGATCCCATGCTATACATATTTGGAAGAGCTGTATGATTAGCTTTACTTTAAATACATGGTTTGACAGTACAATTTTTACAAAATCATATGGGTGTCATACTATTTAAGCCATAAAAATCATACCTAACTTCTCTTCTCAGATATTTCCAACAGTAAATGTGTTATATCCCAAATGTTTTTCAGCTTCCCATATCATTACAACTTCATTCATTCTTTCTCCCCATTGTATAGTAGTTACCCAGGGAAGGTTTTGAACATAAGTCCAATATTCAGTTCCCATTACAGTTCCCAAATTGTTCACGATGAACATAAGCATCACAAATTGTGCTATTAGTCTGTGTTGTGCCCTCCTTTTTCATGATCTGTTCTTCCTTCTCCTTTTGTCTTTTCTTTTTCTGTTTAAGTGTAGTTATTCATTTTCTGTATTACTTGATTCATCTGATCTGCACAGATTCACCAGATGAATCAAGTAATATAGAAAATGAATAACTGTCTAATATTCCTTTCTAGTATCCAAACAGTTTCTCCATCTGTGGACAAAACAGAAGCATACTCTCATCCCCATGTTAATAATTGATCAGATCCTTTTCTTTGTCCATCCTTGGAGTCCTTCCACATGACCATGTCCTTCTCTTCATGTTGCATATCCTTATTAAAAAATCTTGCTGCAGGTGTTAATTGTTTATCATTCAATGTTAAAAAATTCATGGTATATAAGGCAAGATTTATTCTTCTCTTTTGTTTCCCTTTTGTCCCTATATATTCCCCCTTTTTTGGTACTTCCAGAAATCTCTTAAGATCTTTATGTTTCCTTTCTACTAAAGCTTGACCAGTGGAGTTACAGGGAATGCCTGTAATATGTTTTATATTGTAATATAGGCAGAATTGTTTAAATGCCATAGAAATATATCCTGGGCCATTATCTGTTTTTATGGATTTTGGTATCCCTGCAATAGCAAAACAATGGAATAAATGATTACTCACACCTTAAGTAGCCTTTGAACTTTGTGCTGTTGCCATTGTATATAAACAATGTATTTACGGTAACATGAATAAATTTCATTTTTCCAAAAGGTGCATTAATGAGTCACATTCATCTGCCACAACTCATTAGGAGCATGGCCTCTAGGATTCTTAGAGTAATTGGGAGGGGTAGGTAAGTATGGAATGCATTGTTGACACGATTTTACCATATTCCTAGCTTGCTCTCTGGTGATTTTAACTTCTTTCCTTAATTAAGAAGCATTCTGATGAAAATTTTTGGGAGACAATCTAGTTTGCTTTTATACTAAGCTTATAAGGAGTGGATGGATTAATTGATCAGCCCTATGATTACTTTCATATATAGCCCCAGGCAATCCAGTGTGGGAATTTAAATGTTCAATAAAAAGGGATTGTATCTTCTTGTAATTTTTTAGACTTGATATAATTCTTCATTAGTATTATGTTTAATAAAGGCTGTTTCTATGTGTCTGACCACATGATAATTGTACTCCTATCTGTAAACATATCAAGGGGTTGTGACTGTTCTTTTAATACCATTAGTATGGCATATTGTAATTTGTAATTTCTTTTCTATTATTTTGGGAATAACATAGATTGCAACACCTTTATCTGTAGCATCAGTATAAGTTGTGTCTGCCTCTTTTTTTGGAACAGCAGAAGGCATTGTCAGGAAAATCCAAGATTGTTTACTCATAAATTGTAAATATGGTACAGTTATCTTGTATCTTGTTATCAATGGGGCCTTGATAAATAGAAAGTAATATTTGTCATTCCATATCTTCCTGTATTATTTTTATCTGTTTTTATTATACATTTGATGTATGCCTATGGGAACATCCCTTATTAATCCTTTTGTTCTTTTTATCAATTTATACAACAATTTAGTCACCATCTGAGGATATGTAGATATATTGAGACTTTATTGTTATGGTAGATATCTTCATTCCAATATCCCAGTCCCTTGATGCAACACCCCAAAAGGTACTTCTATACCTTTTGAAATCGACACTTATTTATAGCTTCTTCCACCTTAATTAGTTGACTCCTAGTCTCAGATGTTAATTGTCGTGGTGAATGCAAATTAGAATCCCCTCGTAAAATCTCAAATAATTTTCCTAATTCATAAATACCTATATTTAAGTATGGTCTTATCTAATTAATATCTCCTAATAGTTTTTGAAAATCATTCAGGGTATGCGAGCATTCCATTTTTAAATTTATTTTTCTTGGTCTAATTCTATCTTTTTCTACTATAGTTCCAAGATATTCATATGGAGAATTAATCCATACCTTTTCAGGTACAATGACCAAACTCATGTTTTCAAACTGAACTGTGGTTTCTTTCAATATTTGTTTCAGAACTGTTTCATCTGGAAATGCACATAAAATGTCATCTATATAATATATTAAGTATACTTCCTTTATATGTTTGTCTAATTGGTTTCAATGCTTGGACACATATTTTTGACACACACATTCTTCATGCCTTGTGGTAAAACTTTCCAATGCTATCTTTCATATGGTTCTCTGAGATTTATACTGGGTATAGAGAATACAAAAAATTTCCTATCCTGTTCCTGTAAAGGAATAATATAAAAGCAATCTTTTAAATCTATTACTAATGGCCAGTTCTTTGGAATCACAAAAGCAGTGGGCAATCCTGGTTGTAAAGCCCCCATTGTTTCCATTCTGTTATTTACTTCCCTTAAATCTGTCAGCAATCTGTTTTCCTGATCTCTTTTTTTAATCACAAAACAAGAAAATTCCAAGGGCTGTTCGACTCCTCTAAGTGACCATTTTTCTAAGGCTTCCTTAACTAATTCTTTTAGAGCCTTTAGTCTTTTGAGAGGGGCCACTGTTCCACCCAAATAGGTTCTTTTGTTTTCCAACATATTTTCTCAGCTTTATATCCTTTTTTTTAAAATTATATCTTCAACAGTGACCCCCTATGAAAAACCTTCTCTTCCTCATTACCAATCTTCACCTGCATAATCTTTCAAGATATCTCTTCCCCATAAATTAATAGGTATGTATTTAATATATATGGTTTAAATATACCTTGTTTACCATCATTTTTCCAATGTAGATAACTTTAGCTCACAACTGTTACTTATACATTACCTACTCCCCATTATTGGAGGACCCTGATCTATCCCTCAATATTTTGGCCAATGTTTTGTTGATATAACTGCTCTATCAGTGCCTGTATCCATAAGACCCATAAACATTTTCCCTTAAAGTTTTATTTCCATCATGGGTCTTGTTTCCTTTATTTCTTGACTCCAATAAACCCCAGTATTTCCAAATCCTTGAGTTTCCCTAATTTTCTCTCCTGTTTCCCCTTTTAAGGCAATAGAAGCAATTGGGCTAATCTTTGTCCTTTTTTGTATTTCATATTTAGTAGTATTCAGGTCCAAATGCACCATAACTTGAATCTCCCCTAAAAATTCCTCATCAATAACTCCTGGGATGACTAACAACCCAGCAGTAGAAATACTATGTCCAATGATTAAACCTGTGCTTCCTTGAGACAAAGGACCAGAAACCCCTGTAGGTATGCATGTACTACCTCTCCATTAAAGTAAAACAATGTGCCCCGGGTAAATCTAGTCCTCTTGTGGCATGTTTTAAATCAGACACTGTCAATCTTGATGCTAGAAATAGGAGTTCTCTTTGGGAATGCTCCTTGGTGGAGTCATAGATAGGGCTGCCCCCATTATTTGATGGGGCCTGGGCTGGGCCCTTCTTCCAGTTTCCCGAAATCTGATTTCCCTCTTTGTCTGTTTTTGACCTACATTAGAAGAACAATGTTTTCCTTTCTTACATTTAGGGCAGATTGAAGAGGGTCCTGTCTTAAAATCATTCTTCTTAAAGCAATTCTTTCTTAAAATGTCCTTTTTTCCCCCACTTGAAACCTGCCTTAGTATGTACATTAGTGTCCCTAAAAGCTGCTGCCAGTACACTAGCATGATGTGATAAGGTTGCCACATTGTGACATCCGGCAATCATGTCTGTGACCGTCATATCCCTGGGTCCACCTAGTAGTGCTTGCCTACACTCTGCATTGCAGTTGTCCGTGACTAACTTTTGTAGCAAAATGACACAAGCTGTCTGGTCTCTTACACCGTTGCCTGTTACAACCTGGCGAGAAACTGCACAATTTTCGTTAGCTCCTTGTTTTATTTTTATAAATGACGTATTTCGTCCTTCCATTTTGGGTGATTTCAGCCATGCCTGTTTTGCAGTAATGGCTATTTGATTATCTATTCCTACCCATGGACCAGTGGAAGTGAGCATTTCCAATGTTATTCTTAACTCTACTGCATCATTTCTTTTAGCTATCTGCTTTATCACTCTCAAATAATGTCCTCTATCCGTAGATTGTCCCTGTCCCATATCAATGCTCTCTATTTTAAACCCAATGAAAAAAATATCCTCTTTACCTGTGTCTTTTGGCGTGCTGTGCTCCGTGAACACAGGTTACCCAGACAAAGTCTTTCCTTTCAAGACTCTGATTCGCCTCTAGGTGGTCCCTGTTTGGGCACCAGTTGCTGCCAGTGATTTGGCATGTTCTTTGGTATGATCAGAACTGGGTTGGAGAGACACACAAATAACTTAATGTCATGAATAACTCTCTTTTGACTTTATTTTTGTACATCCATTCTCTTATAACCTTATCTTAGATATAATAAGTCAGATGAAATCCAAATGAATATCTCCCTGATTATAGTTAAGATACTTGTACTTTGAAGTCTTTTAGCCTTCCTTATCAGAATTTTCCCAGTACATTCCAAGCTCAGTAGATGTATAGGTCAAGGTCCATTGGTGAGTCAACTATTGTCCGCAATAACTCAGGTGTGGGTCTGGCATTTACTTAAGAGCCAGGTTAAAGGAAATGTCCCATGAACACCTAGATTTCAAGAAAGCACCAACACTTAGGGTCATTAAACAATCTCTCCTAACGTTATTCTTGAATACTCAGACTTTTATAACAAAACTTATCTCATACATAACAGGTCAGACAAAACCCAGCTGCAGAGCTTCCCTGGTTAAATTTATGGTATTTATCCTTCAAAGTCTGTAAACTTCCTTATCGAAAAGCTTCTCAAACACCTTTGACATCACATATATCTTAGGTCAGTGTTCACTGGTGAGCCAACAAATCCCTTTAATGAACTGATGCTGAGCAAGATGAGCAGAACTAGAAGAACATTGTATATCCTAACAGCAACATGGGAGTGATGATCAACGTTAATGAACTTGCTCATACCAACAGGGCGACAATCAGGCACAATTTTGGGATATCTGCAATGGAGAATGCTGTCTGTATCCTGAGAAAGAATTGTGGAGTTTGAACAAAGACTATTACCTTTAATTTAAAAAAATATTATATTATTATGTAATTCTGCTATATCTCATACTTTATGTTTCTTCCTTAGATCAACTTAGATCAATCAAATTATATCAATGCATGGAAACAATGTAAAGACCAACAAATTGTCTTCTGTGGGGGGTGGGGGGTGGGGGAAAGGAAGCAAGATTAGGGGAAAATTATAAAATTCAAAATAAATAAAATCTTTAAAAAAACAAAGAATACATGGATATCTCTGGTGGCAAAGGTCACTCCTAGGGTCTGGCCCTCGACAGCCATGCTGGACTCTGGTCACCTTCATACCAGGGATGCCTTCATTTCCACTCCATAGAAGCTGGTCCTTTACATATGATGAAAAATACTGGCCACCATCAAGAGAGCACACTGATAAACTCTGAATGCATATTAAAACATACTTTTTTCAATTTCTTTATTTTTCTTTTTTTTTTTAGCTTGGCTAATATGGAAATATGTTTTACATAGTATCCCGAGTATCATATTGCTTGCCTTTTTAGTGAGTTGGGTGAAGGTCTGGTGGAGGGAGGAAGAGAGTTGGAAACCCCTAATTTTTTAAAACTAATGTATACATTAATAATAATCATAACAATTATTACTATCATCATCAAAAGAGAAGATCCTCATAAAGACCCTCATAAAGACCATGATAGGATGATCTACTTCTAGAAGATGGTGGCAAGGTGAAATGAATAAAATGTTGCCCTAGCAGTTGGGAGACTCTCCCCCCAAGCACTAGCGCTATAGTTTCCTAGCAATGTGATCTTGGTCAAGTCACTTACCTACACAGAAGAGCCTCAGTTTCTTTGTCTGTAAGATGTAGCTATAAATAATACTTATACTGTTTACAAAGTTATAAAGAAAGAACTTTGCAAACTTTGGAGATCTACTCAAATATAAATTATTATTGTTGAAAATGTTTATTTCCTAAGTGTTCTTCAACTTCTCATATATGTCTTTGTAAATTCAGAGTTACAAGTTTTTCTGGAAAAAAAAAGAGGAGAAAATGAAATTATTGCCTGAAATTCAATATTAATTTTTATTTTTACCCCTTTCTCTCAGCTAATGAAGGAATTTCCTCTTCTGAGCATGTTCAACATACATGAAAACCTTTTAGAAGCTTTACTGGAACTGCAAGCTTATGCTGATGTTCAGGCAGTCTTAGCAAAATATGATGGTAAGTCCTTGAATATTATTTTTTTGCATGTGTTTGGTATATATAATTCAACTCTTAAGTTGATAAAATCATTCCAAGTCTTAGTCAAAACGTGTAGACATTCAGACTTGTATAAAATGATTTGAGCAGTTTTCATGATGTTTTATTTCTTGACAAACCAGAATAATGAAATGGAAAATTGTATAGTACAGTAAAAATTGTCCTGCCAGCATTGTTTCTCAGTGAGTCTCACATTCCTTTTGAGATTTTGTGATCTGATTAGTTTGAACCAAGATTATCAG
Source organism: Macrotis lagotis (assembly GCF_037893015.1). Lineage (NCBI taxonomy): Eukaryota > Metazoa > Chordata > Mammalia > Peramelemorphia > Peramelidae > Macrotis > Macrotis lagotis. The sequence goes on along the minus strand of NC_133664.1, from coordinate 138,153,294 downwards.
TATAGAGAACTTGCTTTTATATGGCATTTTGCTTTAAGGAAACCTCCCAAATCAAAAACTGGAACTAAGTATGGACCTAAATTACTAAAACGCACTATCAGTGCTTACCAAACAGGTTAATTAGGGGAGTGATTATCTGTGTTATAAAAGAATTACTTACTTTACAAAATTTTTACTCTTTTTTTTTTCCTGTAACTGCTGGGTTTCCATGGAACACGTCAATTATTATATTATTATGAGAGCCAGAATAGGGTATTTGATTGGTATTGGAGTAAGAAAAATTTGGGTTCAGGTCATGCTACTGACCCATTTCAGGCATTTGACCATGGATAAGCAACTTAACTTCTTCATGCCCCAGGCAATTCTCCAGGATTGTAAATGACAGTTGCCAATTGGCATTAATTGAGCTTCCATATTAGGAATTAAGCCAAGTGAAATCATAGAGCTGGATTAACCCTTTGGGTCCTTCCATCTTGTGCCTCCTTGACCAAACAGCTTATCTTTCATTTTCTAAAGTGAAGTACATCTAATTTGCAGGATTTGCTAGTATGATTTTTAGTTATTTTACAGGAATTGTTATGCCATTTCTCAAGATTATTCTGAATTAAACAGATCTGGTTACATCTTGTTTTTAAGAGTAGGAAACTAAGGTACAACAGTGTTATTATTTGTTACTGTTTTTTTTTAAAGTAAATCTCAAAATGAGTTGGAAAAGTAAAGACAGAAAACTGTAACCCAACACTGTGTGCTTATTCTGCCTAATTATACCTAAGTATCCCATGTAATAACATATAGGCTATCACACAATTGCTTTCAAAAAGAAAAATAAATTTAACTGTGCACTTTAAAGTAAAAACATCCAAATATTTGGCATTCAATTGGGATTAAATAATAGAGATAATTTATACTTTAGCATCTTTTTATAATGCTGTCTTCTGGGGTCTCTGTCCTCAGAGGATTGTCTTAAAGATAAAATACACCTTATACTTTGGTTCTTTAGGACTTCAAATAAATAATTGTCCTCATCCACTCCTCTACTCCCTTTTGTCCTCATCTACTCCCCCAATGAATAGAGACCAATTTTACCTTCTTTTGGCTGAATTCCACTCTTGTGACCAGCATATTTATTCCATATTCAACACAGTATTTACATTACATATCTAGATTTAAGAAATAACAATTTAACCAAATAGTCTTTGGGATTCATAAATCTCAAAAGGCTCTTTTTTTTGTACAAAACTCATCAGCTTTATGTGTGGTAAGATTGATTGTAATATAAAGAAATGAACTCATTCATAGCTTTCTATCTCCCTTTTCTTTCTGTCCCACTCCACAGTCTTCATTCAGTTATAACCAAAGCTGATTTATTGGATTCTGATAACATATGTTCAGATTATTTCTTAAAACAGCTGGTCCCACCCTCTGCAAAAAAATTGGCTCATATTTTGAAAAACTCCTGTTATAAGTGGACAACTCGCCATACCAAGTGTCTTGTATTCAGTTTTGTTTATATTGTGTACCTGGCAACAGAGATGATGTCCATACTCATTATTCATGGAAAAAGAGCCTCATTAGTGGCAGGACACATTCTGTTGCTGAGCTACCTCATTATAGCTTTAAGAGTTCAACATTTGTCAATAGAGTGCAGATGACCTAACCACAACTGAATTCTAAAGGGGATTTTTTGGCTCTGGCTTGGCACAGGTCTATGTTATTTACAGAAGAATTGATTATGGCTGCTAAAGTTACTGTTCTTGAGGATTCAGATTTTTTTTTAAAAAGCTTCTTTGGTTTTCTTTCCCTCTCATTTTGAGATGTTTTTTCTATTGGGATTATAAGAGAAAAGTTGAAAAACCATAATAGAACTGGAAGCCTACGGTAGTCTTCTGATGACCAATTATCTGAGCTCTGTAGGTGGAAACTGAGAATTCAAGATTTTTATAAGCGATATCTTAAAGAGACACCCTTTCCCTAATGTTTCATGGTTCAAATGTCATCATCCTAAGACATGATGTTGGAGACAGCATTTTGAATCCCAGCCTCTGCACCTCCCCATAGAACCACACCCAAGCAGCAGGATTGTATGTTATCTTTGCAAAATGGAATGTGCCCATTGGGTAGCTATTTCTTGGATAGCTTATGGGTACAGTGATCCTTCTTCATAACATTTGCCAGGTGGCTGAATTTTTTGAATATTATGTTGGGAAATGACACAATGCGATTCTTGCCTTTTGCCAAAAATGATTTTTTTTCCTTAAAGAAAGAAAAAAGTAAACAGCATGTTCTAGGAATGGAGTAAGGTAAAGTGTATTTTCCTTCCATTCCCCTTTTCTTCAATTTTATTTCAGCCTTACATTTTTGATCCTTTATTAAATATTTATTCTATGGCCCCTGGGATTATGTTAAATTTGACATTTCCCACCCCATCCCCCAGAAAACTGTCTACATTCAATTTTACTTTTGTTTCTAATATGTCTCCACTTTTTACAAATCTAGCTACTTTTCTCAAAGGCTGTTTATTTTCCATTCCCAAATTCTTCAGTTTTTTGTTTTTTTAATCACTATTTCTCAATAACTTTTCTCAAGTTTTTGTATTAAATTTTTGCTTCATGAAAGATATTTTATAAGGAGCTTGTTAGGATACTAGCTAAAACTTCCACAGTTCTTGTTTTCCTCACATATTAGGTGATGCTAAGGAGTTCATATTTAGTTGAATATTTCCTTTCTGAATCTAAATTATGCCAAATATAATGTTAGCTGTGCCATTCTAGTCAAGTCACAAGTTCAGAATGGTAGAAAAGTTTGTGTATACTTGCTTGACTCTCTTTGAAAGCATCATTAAACAGTAGTTTCCTCTCCAAGCCTTACCTAATGCATTTATTAATATTTGGAAACTGACCTTTGCTGTTCATTTCATTTGGATTTTGGCATCTTTGTCTTCATTTAGCTTCTACCATAGATATGCAGAATATTTAACACCAGTAAGTCATCATAACTTTCTTTTAAAAAAAAGCTAATGGAAAAAATTGACACAAGCTTTAGATTGTTCTTTAAAAGTTCAAATACTAGCTAAAATTAAAATTTCAACCCAAAGATTGGAATTTTTATTCAGCATGTTTTCTTCACATTTTTTTAAACTAGGATCTACTAATACTAAACTTGAAGCCACATCTTCCTTACTGCAAGGCCAGCTCTCTATCCACTATTCATGTTCCCTTTCTTCCTATTTTAATCATAACCACTTGAATATTTGTCATTTTAATTATTTCTTTAAAGTTAATTCTTCAGTTCAAATGTAAAGACACTGATTGTTTTAGGTTTCAATTTTTCTCATGTTCTAAATATACTTTCCATTTTCTATTTTAAGGTCTTCATGTCCAGAGCATGATAATAAGAGTAAATATTTTTGAAAAAGACAGAATTAATGTCTTCTAAATATTATAAAATCTATATATGTTATTTTATATTATATATTTTATTTTAATATAAGAATCATATAAAATGTTATGAAAATTAAAGAAAAATTCTAAATATTATAAAAAGTACTAGATTTTGATGGCAATTATATATATACACATATATACATACATACATATACATATATATATATATATATACACACACATAGCTATATAAATATATAGGTTTAGCTGTTATTCTATTTTCTCTGGAGACCCATCTTTATTTAACATTTGGAGCACTGAAAAAGTGCCATGAATTTTTTCAAAAGACCACTTTTGTTTCTGTGGACAAAAAGAAGTGGCGCTTCTGGATATCACAGCTACCTCAGCACTGTGATCATTTCCACCAATGGTAATAAAACTTGGCCTAAGTTCTTTTGGATTACTACTCTAACCATTAATCAGATGTCCCAAATTCTCAAAGTAAAACTATCTACTGCAAAGGAAAAGTAGGTTTGTTTGTTTTTTTAAACAGTCCAGGATGCAAAGAAACATGCAAAAAGTTCATATAGGTGCTTATACTATTTTATTTGACTTTTATCAAGCCAACTCATGTCAGTAATTATATCTGAACTCTGTTTTATAAGTAGCATTTTAAGATATATTTCTGACATTCAGTAAAGCTTTTCCCACCTTAAATAGGTGGGGAAAAATAAGTCTTAGGAAAATAATATTTAATGAACATTTTGTTCAGTACTTAAAATGCTATATTAGTTTTTCACTATTATTATTAAGGAAGCCATTTATGAATCATTATCTTGTGAAAATAAGCAGAGAGTAGCCAACAAATCATCATAGGACGTTTTACTGTGGTCATATAATGTAGTTTCATGAATAAGACAGTCCTTACCCAGCCATTATTACTCCTCAGAATTTGTCACTGGTTTATAACAAAAACAGTTTTTTTTTTTTTGAGGAATGTTTTTAACTGGTTTTTGACTAGTATGATGACAATGTTCAGTACACAATATCTTTATATGAACTACTTTATTAATTTTGCAGTTGTTGAATTTAGAGATCAACTAGTGAGGCCAAGCAAGATATGTGATTTTTTTTTTTGAAGTCAAGTAAAATCACTGGTAGAAATGGCAGTGTTGAGGGCCAGCTCGAAGACTGGCCAATCAGAACACAGAGAACAGCAGGCCTGACAGACTGCTGAGAGCTTCTCTCTGCCTGTATTTTTTTTTTAGGTTTTTTTTTTTTTTGCAGGGCAAATGGGGTTAAGTGGCTTGCCCAAGGCCACACAGCTAGGTAATTATTAAGTGTCTGAGACCAGATTTGAACCCAGGTACTCCTGACTCCAGGGCCAGTGCTTTATCCACTGCACCACCTAGCTGCCCCTCTCTGCCTGTATTTTAAAGCAAACACATATAGACACATAAACGGAGTCAGAGAATTTAGAATCAGAGAGGCCCCTGAAATCCGGGGAAACCCCAACTTGCTCTCCCTTTAAACATTACACAAAGACAAAAAACAACAGGATACCAGATAAACACACACATACTCTGGTCAGGAAACAAAACAAATACCACCAAAGGTGACAAATCTTCCAAGAAACCAGAGGAAAAATGCAGAGAATCCATTTTTCATAATCGATTTTTCCATTCAAAGGTTTTGATCTCTAAGACATTGATTTGAACTATAACTATATAACTATAACTATAACTAAGACATTGATTTGAACTATAACTATAACCATAACTATAACTTTTGAGAAGGCAAACAGTCACTCAAAAATCCCTCAGCCTAATTGGAATATCCCCTGTCCTCCTTCAGCTTAGAGAAACCAGATAACTTCTTTTTAAAGTAACAGCCTTAAATCTTTTCTGGGAGGGAAGTCTTCTATTTTTAAATCCTCAATCATCCCATATTTTCTGTAATAATCAAATTATGTACTTTAAAGTGAACCTGATTATCTTTTTTTGAAATTAAATAGCATTTTTTGGTGATTATTTAACACACACCTTTCTCATCTGTGAATACTCACTGTCACTTTTCTGTTTCTGAAACTTCAAATAAATTCCCTTTTTAAACATTTTATAACATTTTATTTTTTGTTTTTATTTTATCAAGTCTTTATGAAACAATTCTCTTATCTAGTGTTTTTTTCTTAATTCCTCTCTCAGTTAACTTCAAGATCTAGATAAGCTAGATAAGCAAGCTGTCTGATCTTTCATTCCCCTTGGAATTGCCTGTTATAGCCTAGCAAGAAATTGTGCAAAATCTTCATTAGCTACTTGTTTTATTTTTGTAAATGAAGTGTTGCCTCCTTGTTTTTCAGGCAATTTCAGCCATGTCCATTTTTCAGCAGTGGATATTTGCTATATGCTTGTAAGCTGTACCCAGTTTACTTACTTTTACCCATGGATTAGTGCTAAAGAACATTTCAAATGTTATTTTTAACTCTGCTGCTTCATTTCTTTTAGCCTGACTAGTACAATTCTCAAAAAATTCACTTTTCCATATTAAGTAATATTCTGGTGTAAGAGCAGTTTTTGCTATTGTGGTCCAGTCTTCTGGGGCTAATATTTGTCTAGCTAATCTTTCTATCATAGTTAAAACATATGAGCTATTGTTTGTTGATGATTTTAATTCTTTAAATGATTTAAATTTTAAATTATCGTATTCTCTCAAAACAATCCCTGGAATCTTTGAATCAGGTCTCTCAAGCATGGGGAAAAGAGAAAAATAACTCTCATGTCTCATGGAATTTCCTCTCTTTTAACCACTGCTTTTTGAGTAGCATTTATATGCCCCTTATCTCTGTTAGTTTTTTCTTCTTTATACCATAAAGGAACAAAAGGTGGGTTATTAAAGTTAGGAGGAGGTAGTGTTGGAGGTAAAAGTCACCACTCTTTTTTACTCTTATCTTCCTGCTGAATAGTTTGAACATCTACATCAACTTTTAATATACTCTGAGCCAAAGGAAGATCTCCAGGTGGAGTCAGACAGATTTTTAAAATATTCCACAATGAAAAGACTCCTATAAGAAATGCTTCCTGACCTTCCTGTTTAAAATGTTCACTAATCCATTTCCCCACAGTTTTCCATTTTTCAGTACTTAGTACTCCTTCTTCTGGAAACCAAGGACAACATTTTTGTACACATTCAATAAATTCTTCCAATTGTTTTGTTGTTATTAACAAGCCTCTTTCTTTTAACTATGTGCTTTAACACTTTCAAATAATGTTCTCTATCCTTAGATTGTCCCTGTCCCATATTAATGCTGTCTATTTTAGACCTGATCAAAAAATAAAAAAAAAAAATTATTTACCTTAATGCCTGCTATCCCTCTAAGAGAGTTCTTTCTTTCCTTTTTTTTTGATCCAGCAGGATGTTTAGACAATGTCTTTCCTTTCAAGACTGATTCCCCTCCAGGTCTGTCCTGTTTCAGGCATCAGTTATTGCCCGTGATAGCTCCAGTGTGGGTCCAAACATTGAACGAGAGTCAGGTCAAGTAGAAAGGTACAAGCAAGGTTGTGATGCAAAATCTACTGATTTATTTTCAGAAACTCAGACTTTTTAATAACAGAAACTTATCTCAGGAATGACTGGTTAAAGGAGACTCAGTTTCACAATTTCCTGGGTAAATTTACCATATTTATTCTTAGAAATCTGCATAGTTCTTTATCAGAAAAGCTTTTTTAAAAAAGATTGTCCCAGGTCAGGGTTCATTGGAGAGTCAACAAATCCATTTAATGAGTAAGAATACATACATACATATCTCTGATGGAAAAGGTCACCAAGGATATGTGTAAATCACTCCCAGGAGCTGGCCCTCAACATGGCAGAACTTGGATCTGTTGATTGAAAGCAAGGTTCTTGCATTCTAAACTCTCCCCCCCCCCCCGCCAAGATTTAGGATTCTGATTGTACTTTTTTCTTTTCTAATTTATTTATTGTTCGAACTATAGGCAAAGATACTTTTCAACTTTAATTTGTTTAAGATTTTCTAAGTTCCACGTTTGTAAGATGTTGAGTTCCACATTTTTCTTCTTCCCTCCTTTCCATCCCCTTCCCCTTGACAGCAAGCAATATGTATTATGTTAAATGTAGTTCCATATTAGTCATGTTGTGAAAGACGAATTAGAGGGGAACAAAAAAACCATGAACAAGTTAAAAACAAACATAAAACATAAAACAAATTTTTACATGGAAAATATATTCTTTGCTTTGTATTCAGACTCTGTAGTTCTTTCTCTGGATATGGATGTCCTTTAGAATTGTTCTAGATTATTGTACTGCTGAGGAAAGCTAAGTTCACCTAATTGTACTTTCAAAACTTTTTTCTAAAAGTCTTGACTTTGCCCTTTTATAATAATAATAATAATAACCAGTTACAAAGCACTTTTAAGATTTGCAAAGCACTTTACATAGATGATCTCATATGATCATCACAGCAATTCTGTACAGTAGGTTTAGTTAGTCCTATTTTACTTTTTTGTTTTTTTTTTTTGTTTTTGTTTTTGTTTTTTTGTAAGGTAATGAGGTTAAGTCCAAGGTCACAACAGCTGGTAATTATTAAGTGTCTGAGGCTGGATTTGAACTCAGGTCCTCCAGACTCCATAGCCAGTGCTCTATACCCAGCTGTCCCCCAGCCCTATTTTACTAATGGAAAAACTGAAACTTGCTAAGAGTCACACAGTAAGGGTCTAAGGCAAGACTTTCATTCAGATTTTCTAGACTGAAAGGCTTGGCACTCTGTTCTCTGTCTTCATGAGTTTTAAGTGTTTCTCCTGGTGAAGTCTGCATGACAGGAAGCCTTGAGACATCGGGAAAGTATCTGTACTAATGAGAAATTGTCTTCCCACTCCTCCTCCTAATTCCAGTAACTGCCAGGGCATTAGAAGCAGACATCCTTATGATAGAGAGGGGATACTCTGGCTTCTGTTTTGCTGATCAGAGCTGATCAGAAGCCAATAGTATCCTTTGAGGGAAACCTAAAGAGCTGGGTTTGCCAAACCTAGGAGAGGGACAGCTCTCTAGATGATTGACTTGTACTCTTAGCCCAAAAGAGGGGCTCCTTCTCAAAGGCAAGATAGAGACTGAGGAAATGAGTGGAGTACTGTAGCTGAGAAGTGAACTTCAGAATTATCTAAAGCTCCACAAAGCCCCTTGCAGCTTTTCAGCTTTCTCCACATCGCCAGGACCCACTGCCACTGTTGGATTTAGTTTCCAGATGAGTTTAATCACTGGCATGTAAAGCCAGGTAAAACAGAAGAAGAAAAAGTCTGAAATGTATTTAGTCTCCAGTGAGAGAGATTAAAGCCTAGTGGAACTCAATTCACTGAACTACAGAATTGAAGAATTGATGACTGTGTTATACCAAGCAAGAGGGAGAGGAAAAATAAACTCAGCAAGACTTCAAATTTCCGGGTCACACTGTACTAAAATTATGCAAACCCTGTAGAACGCCTCCAGCCAGTGGTCTTCTGTATTCTGTTTGAATGCCTCCAGGAACAGGAAAGGAGAACAACTCTAAGATAACCATGGACTCCATCTTTTGACACAGAAGTAGACTGATGAATATGAGGCTACCAGAAGTGGTCAAGTTGATTTTGAGACTTCAATCTACCCAAAACACAAAATGAAAACCATGGTCTTGACACATATGGTAGGGTGATCAATAAGCATAAAAAAATCCTTTCTATGGGTAGTGTGCCATTTCAACAAATTTTATATAGAAAAGCATTAGCATCAACATCCTTTTTTTAATTTATTTTTTATTCTCATTTTGTACAAATGTTTTTCTTTACATTAATAAAATATACTTGTTTACAAGTAAACAAAATACCCCTCCCCCCATGAATATAGATAGACTTGCTTGGGCAAAAAAGTAAAGGGGGGAGAAAAAAATTAAAATTAAAAAAAATAATAGTAATAATTGTAGGTATGGCCAGGTGGTACAATGGACGAAGCACCAGCCCTGCAGCCACGAGCACCCGAGTCCGTATCCAGCCTCGTAAACCCAATAATCACCCAGCCATGTGACATGCAAGCCACCCGATCCCCACTGCCCTGCAAAAACCAAAAAGAAGAAAAAAAAAGACCCAAAATAAAATAAAATAGTAATAATAGTAGGGGTGGCTGGGTGGCAGACAAAGCATTGGCCCTTGAGCCAGGAGCACCTGGGTCTGAATCCGGCCCCAGACACCCAATGATCACCCTGCTATGTGGCCCCAGGCAGGCCACCCAGCCCCACTTGCCCTGTACCCTCTCCCAAATAATAATAACAAAAAATGCATTTCAGTCTTTGTTCCAACACCATCAACTCTGTTGTGAGTAGATCACATTCTTTATGATAAGTCCATCACAAAAGTTACTTCCATATTTTTCCAACGTTGCCATTGCTGATCGCAACTCCCTTCTTTCTTATTTCTCCACTGCCATGTACTATATTTTCTCTCTCCTTTCACTCTGACTCTGCTGTAGGGTCACTGAGTGGCACAGCAGACAGATCCCTGGTCCTGGGGCCAAGAAGCCCTGAGCCCCCCTACCACCCCTTAGGCCCAGAATCCACCTGGCCCTATGGTCCTGGGCAGGCCATCCAATCCCAGCCCCTTGCAAGAAGTAAAAAAAAGAAAATGTGTTATATCTGACCACTGTCCCAAAATGGTCCATCCTCTCCTCCTTTATTCACATCCCCACCCCTTCCCCCTGCTCCCCCCTCCTTCTTACTCCAGTTGTCTATACCCCATTGAGTATATTTGCTGTTTCCTCTCCTAGTCACCTCTGATGAGAGCAAAGGTTCCCTCATTGCCCCTTGCCTCCCCCCTTCCATATCATTGCAATAGCTCATTGTAATAAAAAAAACTTATTATGTGAAATAGCTTGGACTATTCCCTCTCCTTTTTCTTTCTCCCATTCCATTTCCCTTTTTTTCTTATTGACTCCATTTTTACACCATATTTTATCTTCGACTTCAGCTTTCTCCTGTGCTTCAACTATAAAAGCTCCCTCTACCTGCTCTATTAACTGAGATGGTTCATATGAATATTATCAGTATCATTTTTCTATACATGCAATTCATCCTCATTAAGTCCCTCATATTGCCCCCCTCTCCTCCAATCTCCATGCTTCACCTGAGTCCTGCATCTGAAGCTCAAACCTTCTGTTTAGCTCTGGCCATTCCAAAAGGAACCTTTGAAATTCCCCTGGTTCATTGAAAGTCCATCTTTTTCCCTGGAAGAGGACATTCAGCCTTGCTGGGTAGTTCATTCTTGGCTGCATTCTAAGCTCTTTTGCCTTCCGGTATATTGTATTCCAAGCCCTACGAGCTTCCAGTGTAGCTGCTGCTAAGTCCTGTGTGATCCTGACTGCAGCTCCATGATATTTGAACTGTGTCCTTCTGGCTGCTTGTAATATTTTCTCTTTGACTTGGGAGTTCTGGAACTTGGCTATAATATTCCTAGGGGTTGGTTTTTTGGGATCTCTTTCTCTGGGGGATCTGTGGATTCTCTCCATTTCTATTTTGCCCTCTGCTTCTAGAATATCAGGGCAATTTTCCTGTAGTAATTCTTTGAAAATGATGTCAAGGCTCTTTTCCTGATCATGACTTCCAGGTATTCCAATAATTTTCAACTTATCTTTCCTAAGTCTGTTTTCCATATCAGTTGTTTTTTCAATGAGTTATTTCACATTTTCTTCTAATTTTTCATTTTTTTGGTTTTGAAGTATTGATTCCTGATTTCTGGTAAATTCATCAATCTCCCTGAATTCTATTCTTTGTCTGAAGGATTTATTCTCCTCAGAGAGTTTTCTTATCTCTTTTTTCCATCTGGCCAATTTTGCTTTTTAAAGCATTCTTCTCCTCAATAACTTTTTGAACTGTTTTATCCATTTGACCCAAGCTGTTTTTTAGCGTGCTATTTTCTTCAGCATTTTTTTGGATTTCCTTGACTAGGCTGCTGACTTCATTTTCATGTTTTTTCCTGCATCTCTCTCCTTTCTTTTCCCAGTTTTTTTCTAACTCCCTCATTTGATTTTCAAAGTCTTTTTTGAGCTCTATCATAGCCTGAGCCCAACTTCTGTTTTTCTTGGAGTCTTTAGATGCAGGAGCTTGTGCTTCCTCATCTTCAGACTGAGTATTTTGATCCTTCTTGGGCTCAGTTGCAAAATATTTCTCAATGGTCTTCCTCTTATTTCTTTGTTTGTTCATTTTCCCAGCCTAAGCCTGGTTTTGGGGTGCTTCCTGAGCTTTTGGGACACTCCCACAAGGGTCTCAGTGTGTGGGGTTCTGTCCTCCCTCCTGGTCTGTGAATAATAATAAGCGCCCCCCTCTGCCGAGGGGCTGATGTGTGTGGGGGGGCTGCTGTTCTATGGGGGGGCCTAGACTGGGATCAGGATCTGAATGTGGTCAGAGCTCCAGAGTCCTGTTCCAGGGGCAGAGGACAGAGCTCTGCAGTCTCTCTTCACTCCCCTCCCTAGGTTCAATGGGCTCATGCTCTGGGGGCTCCTGCTTACCTGCTCAGCCTGCTTCTGTTTCTGGGTCTAGGCTGCAGAAAGACCACGCTGCCTGCTGTGTGCCCTGAGGGCTGGGCTCCAAGTGCTTGCTCTGGCAGAGGTCCCCCACTGTTCCCCCACTTTGTGCCCGGTGCTCCCTGGGGTGCAGCTCGGGAGACTCCCCCGCTGCTGTGAGCTGAGGCTCCCAGCGCCCTGGGGCTGCCTCTGGGAGGCTGAAGTTCTTTGGCTCTGGTGGGCCACCTCTCCGGCCCCGGGGAGCAGAGCCTTTCTGTTCTTTTCCGGGTTACCTTGAGTAGGAGAACTGCCTCACTGGGTCCCTTTGTGGGTTCTGTCTCTCGAAAGTTTAGTTAGAGTCCTTAGTTTATGAGTTTTTATCAGAGAGCTCCTAAGACTCGATCCCTTCATGTCACCATCCATCAACATCCTTTAATATAAGGAACTTAAAAAATACCCTAGGTTATATATGTATATATACATATATATATATATGAATAGATATATTTGATTTAATAAAAATATAGCATGTCTTTTTATTCAGATTTACTAAATTCATCTGGGGTTTAATATAAATTATTGACCCATTTTAATCTTTATCTGTAGATTATCATTACTTACTGAACTAATATGACCTTGTTGACCAGCTGCCACTATGAAGTGAGTTGCTGAATCGTGAGTTTTGCCCCAGGTTCAGCTTCTATGGGGCCCACGAAAACATTCTCAGGACTCAGAAAAAGCAAGTAACAGCTAGATCACAGTGGTATGGTCTTTGCCTTTGAGTAGAAGATGAAATTTTCTGGGCATCGTTGGAATACAAATTTTTTGATTGTAAGGCCTTTGATGAAGTTTGCTATGGGTGATGAAACTATCAGGACTTCTAGGTTTCTCATGCCTTTGAGGTTCTTGGGAAACACTCCTCTGTTTCTGGAAGGAAGTTGGCTCCTAGATCTTCCCCTCCAGTTGACATCTTACTAGCCTTGAATTGTGTTTGAACCAAAAATACTTACTTTGGATTGTGGGGCATGATTGCTGCAAAAGAGATCTCTTGGGATTTTTCTCTCTCATGATTTAAGATATACATTAAGTATCCCAAATTATGAAGAATTTCATATTAAATCATCCTGTAGATTTATGTAACTGTTGAGTGGCAGCATATTGTAGAAAAGAACTTGTGTTTTGGAATCAGAAGACCAGTGACCAAAACGTGGCTTTTATCATATGTATGACCTTAGATAATAACCTTTACATCTCTTGGATTTAGTTTACTATTTTGGAAAGTGAGGTAATTAGACAAGATCAGAAGTTGGAAGGTCAGCTAGGTGGGGCAGTAGACAAAACACAGGCCTCGGAGTCAGGAGGACGTGAGTCCAAATTTGGCATTAGACAATAATTACCTAGCTGTGTGAGCTTGACAAGTCACTTAACCTTGTCTTGCCAAACAAAGTATAATTGGAAGTGATTAATAAAATAAATAAACATACAATACAACATGATATAAATTTGGTTTTCCAAGTCAATATGCAGAACAGCATGGATCTATTTCTATTTGAATTCCATACCAATGGGCTAAATGGCCTCAAAGGACCTTTCTTTGAATCCTTTCTCTGCTGTTCATTTACACGGGTAACTTTGAGCAAGACTTTGAGACTCAGTTTCCTTATCTGTAAAATGTGAGGATTGAACAAAATGACCTTCAAGGTCCCTTTCAGCTCTAAGTCTGTGGTCTTTTTATCATTATTTTATTGATGGAGAAATTTGGAAAGATTAAATAACCTGTCAAAGCCAAATACCTTATTTGTTCATTCAAGTTAGTATCCAATCTAAATAATGTCTCTGTTATACATTGGATTCACCCAAGCCACAGTTTTATACTATATTACATATACTCACTTAAAATTAATTTTATTTCATTGAGCTATTTACAGGTTCTGGAAGATCATAAGATTTTTAGTTAAGAAGATTGCTTTTGCTCTCAACTTCATACTTGCCCTAATCTGATCTGAGGAAACCCAGAAAATATATGTCATGCCTTTCTATTTTTTAGCTAAAAATTCTTTTTATTTTTGTTTGCCCCTGTTCAACACTGGAAAGTACACTTTTATCTCATTACTGCTTTTTTCCAGCTTCTCTTTCAAATACTCTCCATTTAGAACCCATTTCCTCTGTTCTTACCAGTTCTATTTCATGCTTTCTCTTGGAAATCTTATAGATAATAGGAAGATAAACACTTTAGAAAGTATATCATAAAATGAAAAATAAGTTCAAAACCTTTGTAATGGTTCTTAAAATAGCCATTACCATAGTCCACTGATCCTCCAAAGATATTTTGAACTAATAGAAACTCAACTCTTTCTAAATATAGGCCTATACTCTTATCTTTTTTACTACCTTACTGTACCATGTACAGATAAATGTCTAACAAAGAGTCAGCCTCAAAAGATCAAAAGAATCAAGTACTTTCAAAAATATGGGAAAAGCAGATCACTACTTTTAAATGAATGAGTTTGACTTAGTCAAATCAACAGTTAAGACTACCAATCTGCCCAAAACCCAAAGCAAAAAACAGGTCCCTGTCCTCAAGAAGCTCCCAATCTAATGGGAGAGATAATTATGTACAACCAAGATACATGGATAAATTCCAGATGATGGATGTTTGTCCTTCATTTTCAAAAGAGACCATGCCACCAGAAAGGTGATGTCAATACAAGCACATGAATTAGATTTGAGTGAGGGGCTGTTGTAAGTCCCCAACCTTAAGTTCAAAGAGAAGGCAACTACTGAGGAGAATGAGGCAGGTCTTCTTGTTTAAGGTAGGATTTTAACAGACTTAAAGGAACCTAGAGAACCTAGGAGGCAGTGGAGGAGGGAAAGAATTCTAGACATTTGGGACCTCCAGTGAAAATGCAGAGAGTTGGGAGCCGGAGTGTCTTGAGCAACATGGAGAGTAGTGTTACTGGATTGGAGATAAGGTGTAGGGAGACTAGAATGGTAGGAAAGAGCTGGGTTATGGAAGCTTCAAAAGGCAAATGGAGGATTTTATATTGGATCCTTAAGGTATTGGGGAGCCACTGGAGATTGCTAAGGAGGATGCCATAGTCAAAGGAGTATCCCTTTGATGGCTGAGTGGAGGATGGACCAGAATGGAAAGATATTTCAGGCAGGTTGACCAGGAAGCCATAACCTTTCACTCCGGAGTGAGTTGGTGACAGCATCTGGAGAAAGAGACTTATGTGAGAAATGCATTGAAGATAAAACCAATAAGCCTTAGTGCACAGATATTTGTTAGAGAATGAATATTAACTTTAAAAATTCATTTTAATTAACTAGTTAATTATTTAAGGACCTATTCTGTTCAGAGTTTTGTGTTTTATACTAAGCTTGCAAAAATGAATGCAAAAGAGTCTAGATCCTATATTCTACTGGGGAGTGGGGAAATACCTTGTGAATGCATAAATATAAGGTCATTTAAGGAAGAAGAGAACTAACAACTGGAAGAATCCTCTTTGGAGGAAACTAAACTTTAAATGAACCTAAGAAAGCCAAGGTTTAGAGATCTAAATGGGAGGAAGTACCTCTGAGCATGAGTGGCAGATGCTGACCATTTATGGAAATGGCAGTGGAATGTTTAGAGAACAGCTAGATACTCAATTTGCTTGGAATGTCGAGGGGGTGGGATAGGAAGGAGTATGATATGAAGTTTATTTTAAGAGCAATAGAATAAAATAGAGAAGTAACTAAGGTTTGGGTTTTTTTTGTTTGTTTGTTTGTTTTTTGCAGGAGAGGGACATGGTCAGATCTATGCCTTGGAAAGATTATATATGTATGAGGAACAAATTAGAGAGGAATAAAACTGGAGGTAGAGAGAACAATTAGGTGGTAATTTCAATAATCCTATTGAGAGGTGATCAGGGCTTGTACTAGAATGGTGGTACAGTGAGAAGGGATCTGATAAGAGATTGTGTAAAGACTGAATCACTGGGACCTAAGAACTAATTGGATGTGGGAAAGTAAAGAAGAAATGGTCAAGGATGACTAAAGGTCATTTAAAAAATGGCAATATCCTCTAGGAATATTGTAGAATAAATTTCTGCATTGAGAAAAGGGTTAGATGAGATCATATCTGAATTCATTTCTCAACTCTTAAGATACTGAGATTATTACATGTAAATCAGAATATTTTTTATTAATATTTTATTTTTCCATTTACATGTTATGAAAATTTTCCAACATTCATCCACTTGCATATTTATGAATTATACAGTTTTCTTCAACCCTCCTTTTGTACCCCGCTCCCCCCCAGTGGCAAACAGTCTAGTGAACATTGTACATGAACAGTTGTAAAATAGAGTATTTCATCATCCATTTTCCTTTTCAGAAGCCTCAAAGACATATCCTCATTTGTAATTGCATGAATATGACTACAAAGATGACAACTACAGATAAATCAAATCTAGGATTTATTTGATGCTAAGTTGAAATGCTGAACTTAAAATTTGAAATAGCCTTTGAGTTCTGATCTAAATTTAATTTCCTGACATATCACCAACTCAGTTAAGTAAATGAGAGTAATTTGTGAATTATGTCCACATAAACTAAGCAAGTTTTATTGTGTTTTGAAATCCTAGAATACCTCTTTAGAAAATATTTGAAGTGGGTAAAGTATAAATGACATATTGGCTCAGGAGCTGTAACTCCAGAGCCAGGATCCTTCACATTATATGACAATATTAGTATTACTCCACTAATCCCGGTTATTGTTTTGGCTTATCTGGCTGGCTAAGTGTGTGTCCTCTCCTTCCTATATTAGAAAACACAGGACTGACCAAATTAAACAGTGCAGTGGAATAGGAAGAGATTGATTTGACAGTGATAAGGTTCAAGTCCTTAGCAGGGATGAATTTAGCTGTATAAATAGACTGGGAAATTCTTAGTATGTTATCAGAGAACATAAAGATTCAGATGACTTGGAATAAGATCAGAAAGATACAAGGAAAGTAAATAGTTGGGGAAGTCTGGCTTATAGAGGAGTCAAGGAGAGAAGGATTAGTTCTGTGAATTGACCACAGGATTACACTTTATATTATGAAATCACTTGCATAAGTTTCACATACTCATATTGAAGACATTTTGGGGGAAAATCTTTGACCTTTCCAGAAAAACACTTGTTATGAGAGAACAGATAGATGAATGCCAAGTGGAACATTAGAGCTAATACTGAGTTTTCAGGCCCCTAAGGAAATCAATTCTACTTTTTAAGTGAGAAAAATGCATTTGGTATCCTTTGTCATTGCTGTGATTCACAGACTTAGGAGACATCCAATAATTTCCTTCCTCTGTCTCCTTGGCATCAGAATTCATAAGGATGCTTTTTTTTTTTTTGGTATTAGGGACAGTCAAAACTCATAAAAATCTTAATAAGTAATTTATTCAATCAGAAACATTTTTAAATGTACCTATGTTCCAGGACACATTTAAGGACAGGTAATACAAAATGAGATCCTCAAGGAGCTTACAATCTAATGGGAGTGACAAGCTGCAAATGAACATATGCAAAGCATAAATAAGGAATAATTGACAGAGGGAAGATAATAGGATTAAGAGGAGTTGGGGAAAACTTCCAGATGAAATAGGAGGTTATTGCAGTTGTCCATCTAATGCAGTGTGAATCTTGAATTAAAATGATACCTCTGTGAATACTGAGAAGGGAAGAGAGAGAGTTTGTGGAGGGTAAAACAGCATGATATGATTATTAGAAAAAAGTAGAAAAGTAGAGGAAAATATTGAACTTGTCAGTTTGTTAGACATGACATTGTTAAAAAGGAGTCTCCTGAAGACTTTAATATTCTAGACAAATTTGCTAAGAAGGCTTTTATATTTTCCTTTACCTCTGGGTTAATAACCAGAAGGACTCAAAAGCAAATTATATTTATGAATACTACATGCTCAGAAGTTTTGATATAATTAGATTCACCATCACCACTAGCTACAATATCTATATTCCATACAATTCTACATATTTTCTTAGCAGTAAGAAGATATAAGGAGAAGAAACAAAGATATACACTCTTGGAACTTTTTTTTTAAATAAGGTAATATAGGGGCGGCTAGGTGGCACAGTGGATAGAGCACCAGCCCTGGAATCAGGAGTACCTGAGTTCAAATGCGGCCTCAGACACTTAATAATTACCTAGCTGTATGGCCTTGGGTTAACCCAATTTGCCTTTCAAAGAAAAAAAACTAAAAACAAAACAAAACAAAACAGCAAGGTAATAAGTATTCCTTCCATAAAGGGTAACCAGCTCATAAGTACTAACTTTCCTCTAAATAAGAATGACTTAATTCTCAGTGTTCTTTTAGCCTCTAGAAATGTAAGCCAAAACACACAGATATTTTCTCAGATTCATATGGCAGGTATTACTAGACAAAAGCACAAATTTACTGATTTGACAGTTCTGTGGCAGGCACATACTCCAACCAGGGCAATATTAACTATCACGACTATTTTTCTCCTTTCTGCTAATCCCCCTTAGAAATTTATGCCTTTTTAATTATACCAATCTGGAATATGTTATCTTAATTTTTTGAGAAATTACTGATATAACATAGTCCCAAGAATAAATACTTTGTAACTACAATAAGTTTTATACATTTTTTTGGCAAGTCACTTTTTCCCCATTAAATATAATTGTTTGCAAATACACACACACACACACACACACACACACACACACACACACACACACACATACTTTGCTAAATATTGGCAACTTTGAAAATTTAAACATCAAAGAAACTTTTTGACATAAAGTCTGCTTTCCCATGATTGTTATAGAATATGGAAGTATTAGTAGAGTAAAAATGATAGGAACATTTTTTGGAGGGTAGGGGTGCCTGTACTTTGTGATTTCATTGGCCTAAGGAATTCCTTATGTGAGAACTCCCTCCCTCAATCCAGATCAGCAGTTCATATGTAAATTATAGTTTTAGACTTGCTTGTGATTAGAGATTAAATGACTTGCCCACTTGCAATTAGTATGTATTCTTCTATTTTCAGCACCTACATCTTTTGGACCCTGATAGGGATCTCTACCAATGGTGTCATGTTGCTTCTCCTAATGGAGCTTTAAAAAAGGTTAATTTAGTGGTTATTAACATATACAGTTTGAATCAGTACATGCTATAGAGTTTCTGTTTTGCTGTTTCCCTTCTAAAATCTTTTTAATTACTTTAATTTTTAACATAGTTTTGTGTTGCCCTTTTAAAGTAACCTCTTGTTAGAAAATAAAAAACAGAAGTCCTTATATTTAAAATAGAACTTTTAGTTGTGTTCTAAAAATGTTAATAAAAAGATGAATATGCAAAAGAGGCCGTATCTATTTCCCAATTGTTAAATTAATTCTTGTGCCCAACTCCTGTCTTATTGTTACAATTAAATTTCTGATTTCATTTTTATCTTTAACCTTCTCTCCAATGCTCATTCCTCCACCTTTGTACTTGGTCATCTCTCCCACAGGACCTTGCTTCATCTGTTATCCTTTCTTTCACTCATCTCTTCAGCATCCATCTACTAGATTGTCTGCTCTACCCAAACATATACTGATGTCCCTTCAATCTCAACTTTGCACCTATTCTTTAAAAATAACAACCAAAAAAATAGCTTTCCAAGACTGTGGTAACCCATTAAGATAACCATCTCATATTTATTCCCTTTCATTGACTAACTTTTTGAAAGAAAAGCTACCTCTTCTTCCTCATTTCATCCTCAAACTCTTGTGAGCTGAGCCCTCCCTACTTTACCATGTACCTCCTTCACAGTCACCTTACTTTACCAATATACCTCCTTCACATGATCTAATGACCAATCAATTAAATGGTCTCCCCATCTTGGGATAACAGAATCATAGATACAAGATTCAAAAAGGATCTCGGAGAATATCTAGTCCAACCGCACTTGTATGGAGACCCAGTAGGATAAAGTACTCAAGGTCACCAAGATAGTAAATATCAGAGGTGGGATTTGAACCCAGGTCCTCTCACTCCCAAACCAATGCACATCACACTATTTTCAGGGCTCAATATGTTGTTAATAAAGCCTTACATTTAATAATTAATTGCCAAATTAAAATTATATATACCCAAATAATATTTACCCAAATATAATTAATATCCCAAACATAAGATACTATTGCTCAAAAATATCCAGAACTCTCATAGTCCTAGAGAACTTTTATGAATTCATTCAACAAATATTTATTAAGCACTTATTATGAGCCCAAAAAGTGAAGAAATAATTTCTTCACTTAAGGATTTATCCTTGACTTAGTAAACCCAGACCAACTACATTCACTGACCATTATGAAGACAGGTCCCAACCCCTAACATCACTTCAAAATGCTCTATTTGTCAAAACACTGCTGCAGAATGACTTTTGACTAGCTTCAATTACCATTAGTCTCACATTGCTGAACTTAGTGTTAAAAATTCTGTGTTTATTGCTGGCCTAGGCTCTCCTAATATACACACCTCTTATCATTCCCTCTCAACTAATGAATAATGTCCTTAACCTAGGTTCATGG
Organism: Macrotis lagotis; assembly: GCF_037893015.1. Lineage (NCBI taxonomy): Eukaryota > Metazoa > Chordata > Mammalia > Peramelemorphia > Peramelidae > Macrotis > Macrotis lagotis. Next base: position 138,132,797 of record NC_133664.1, on the reverse strand, counting down.
CCCACTTCCCTTTCCAAATTTGTCTCCCTCCTGTGCCCTCCATTCATTCACAAGTATGTATATTAAAACTTAGTAGTAAGTTTAGTATAATATAAGTTTAGTACTTTTCCAAGTACTATGCTAGATACTTAGGAAATAAAGAAAACGCAAAAAACAGTCCCTGCCTACAAGGATCTTACATTCTAATGAATGAAGCAATATGTCCATAAGTCAGAGTATGCAAGATACATATAGAATAGATAAATTATACCCTTACGAGAAAAAGTATATAAGTTGTAGGGAATAGAAAGACCCAAGATGTTATGTATTGTTGCTTCATGCTTTCATTATGCTAAAAATGGCCCTATTCTTCCCAATTCCTGCCCATGTATCTATACCATCTATTGAAATTCTGCCTGTCCTTTTTTTAAGGTCAGAGTTAAATACTATCTCCTTAATGGAGCCTTTCTGATCCACACCATCGATCTCATTCACTTATCACATATATGTTAATCAAAGAAGCATTTATTTAGCACTTACATGTACAATTGCTTTAGCAGCTGTAGACTAGAAACCAGAAAGATTCTAGGCAGGCAGGAGACCAATGAAAAGCCTCTTGGTCTTGGGGTGCTTACTGAGCTTTTGAGTATTATTGGGACATCCCCCCCCCCACAAGGATCTCAGTGTCTGAGGCTCTATCCTTCCTCCTGGTCTGTGAATGACTACAAGCACACCCCTCTGCCATGGGGCTGAGGTGGGGGGGGGGATCCTGCTGTTGTATGGGGGGACCTAGACTGCAATCAGGATCTGAAAGTGGTCAGAGCCCCAGAGTCCTGCTCCAAGTACAGAGGACAGACCTCAGAAGTCTCTCTCCACCACCCTACCTTTGGTTGGTTGAGCACTCAAATGTTTACTAAATTGCTTAAAATTGACATGGATAGAATTTTACTGTTTAGCACCATTCCTGATCAAACTCCAAATTTTTAAATAAACTATTTGTCTCAAGTTGTTGACAATTTAGTTAGAAACCAGGAAATTCAATAGTTTGTTGCTTTGCACTGGGTAAACTATGCATATTAAGAAAAACAAAAAATAGGCCCCCAATTCCATCATTTCCTAAATATCTTTGTTCTAGATTGTGTTTAGATTGGCTCTAAATCTTAAGTTAAATGTAAATTTTTTAATAAGCTTTGTTTTAAGGAAATACCTTATGCTGAGACTTTTTACAGTTTCCTTGATTATTATTAAACCATTGCAATTTCCCTCTGTTGAAGATTTCTCTTTGAAAATCAAGTTATGTAGTAATCTTTTATGAGTTTTTATTACTGGATGAGGAAATGGAAGAATTTTTTATTTTCTTTGATAAGATTCCAAAATCTTCCATTGCTTAATTAAGAGGCTTTACTTATATTATTATTTTAACTAAGCCTCTTTGTATATGGAAACTTAACTATGTAAGGAACATCTTTTGCTGTATTTCTATTTGTCAATGTTCCTCTATCCTGCACTGAGAACTTCCAGGGTCTAGCTCTTATTATCATGCATGTTCTGGGCTAGGAAACCCTTCCACAAGAAGCTGTTTTGGTGCCTAAGGTTGGTTGGAATTTCTAAGTAAATGCTAAAACATTATGATTAGTCAAATTTTAAAATAAATATTTCAGAAAGGACCAAAAAGTACTCCTAGAACCGATTGTCATCTATGATGTCAATAACATCTATTTTTATTTACCTGTATATCAAATCTTTCTCACTCTAAGTCTTTCTATAGAAGCTAAGGAGAACTCTCTGGACAAAGAAGGAAAAATCATATTTCTTAGAAGCAGACAAAAGAAAAATAGAAGTAAATTATATTTCTTTAGAGATGTCTTCCATTTTCTGAACTAGGAGTGCTCAGTAGATTTTTCTTGGATATAGAATGTGAAATAGAACTAGAATCAATAGGTGGAAGTTTCAAAAGAAGGAAGTTTAAGCTTTATATAAATAAAAACTTCCTAACACACTCTTCCAAATTCTTCCAAGGTCTGGGATTCCTTCTCATTTTTGAGGTCTTTAAATCAAAGCTAGTTGACCACTCTCAAGTATTATGTAGAGGTGATTTTTTAATCAGGTATGGGAGTTATATAAATTGTATATGTTAACTAAGTTGTTTTTCAGATATGGTGCGTCTTCATGACCCTATTTGGAGTTTTCTTGGCAAAGATACTAGAGTGGTTTGCCATTTTCTTCTCCACTGGATAAAAGCAGACAAGATTAAATGACTTACCCAGGGTCACACAGTTAGTAAGTGTCTGAGGCAAAATTTTAACTCAGTTCTTCCTGATTTCAGGCCTAGCACTATAACTACTTAGGTGTAGTCCTGAGTTCTGTGGGCACCTTGTATTTAAATCATGTGCATGCATATACACGTCTGTGTGTATTTGGGCACATATATTGTTTATTTTTATGTGTCCTTACTGTCTTTCCTTTTAGAATATAAGAGCATTTCATTCTTTGTGCTTGAATCCATTGTGCCTGGCAAATAGTAGGCACTTTATAATTACTTGTTGATTGATTGAATTAGCCTAGATGACCCATAAGGTCTCTTCCACTCAGAGATTCTTTGATTCTACCACTTAAAAACTATTAAAAACATAACATAAATCTGATTACTAAAGAAAAACCTTTTGGGGAAGTGTTCATTTAAAAAGAACAAACAATTAGAACGGTTAAAAACTATTTTGCTTTCCAGGTCAATGTCTTATGTTCATGTTAAGGAAGTTTCAAATAGAATGCTGCTTACCAGATGTTTCTTTAAGTTAGGAAGAACTTTGTCTTTCAAAATAAAGGGAGAATAACTTCTCCATATATTTTTTTTTAATATCTGAGTTTGTTCATTTGTAGATGTAGGCTGTTTCAAGTCAAACTAATATCAGAAAATCCAGATTTCAAAGAGATAAATTAGAAGATGATTCTTTTCTTTTTTTTTTAAGGCAATGGGGTTAAGTGGCTTGGCCAAGGTCACATAAGCTAGGTCATTATTAAATATCTGAGGCTGGATTTGAAACCAGATCCTCCTTACTCCAGGGCTGGTGTTCTATCCTCTGTGCCACCCAGCTGCCCCTCTTTATTTTCTTACAGAAAGATTCCTAATAAGTTTCCTACCAAGATCCTTTTCAAATATTGAATTTACAAAAGGATCATTTCAGGAATGCATTTCATTGCATAAAGCAACCTAAACCTACCTCTAACTTTTAAAGTATAAATAATTTATATTATAATAATTGAGTAGCATGATTAAAATAATGGTGTTTTAAAAATAATTACTCTTTGTTTCCAAAAATTTACAAGCCTTCTTGCTTTCTTTTTTTTCCCCCCAACAGATATAAGCTTACCCAAATCGGCCACAATATGCTACACAGCTGCATTGCTCAAAGCAAGGGCTGTCTCTGACAAGTAAGTGAATCGTAACTTCTGCTGAGCTAAGTGCCTGAATCAACTTACAGAGATGGGTTGCTCTGAGCCCTTTCCACCAGAGGCTTCTCTTAGTCTATGAGATTGCTGCTTCTGAGCATGCATTTTCCAAAGTCTGCTGATCTTTTCTTTCACTGTTAGCAGAACAGACTGTATCTCCCTTGAGTACTGTAAGTGTGTGTGGGTCCCTAAAGAGGGATTTATATACACTTATCAAATTCAGTACCTCCCAAGTGATGGCTGCCAGATAGTCCATACCAAAAAAGGCCTGCTTGGGAATTGGATGAGATGCCTTCCTTTATTTCTTTTCCTTTTTCCTTTTCCTTTTCCTTTTCCTTTTTTTTTTTTCTGCTTTTATCTTCCTCCTTCACCAATCCAAGACAGATAGTGGTTTTGATGAAAACCCATAGTATGGCGGAGGGCCTGGGGGAGGGGAGTCACACATCCTTTGCCTCTTCAATACAAACCAACAAAATAAGGACACCCCCATCACCCCCACCCCACCCCACCCCCCACCAGCATCACTTCATTTTGACAGCCAGCGTCCCCGGTGGTGTTTGCTCACGTTATCCACTAGGCAGGTGGGTGTGGCATAGTCTTTCTATTAAAATAGTCAAGGATGACTGGCAGGTGAAAGAAGATTAGCGTGATGGTTTTTCAGCTCTCCCAAGCGTGCAGCCCTCTCTTGAGTCGGGAAGCAGATAGGGCAGAGGCTGTTTTCTTTTCCTGCTCTCAGAAAGGTTTGCTGTTCAGTGTGTGTGCACTTCAAGATCGAAGTAATTTTCTTTCATTCTTTTTTTTTTATCCTGTAGATCGCCAGTACCTACTGCAACATCTTTTCTCCCTACACAGCGACTCCAACTTGGGAGGGCAGGGCTAGGGGTGTCACAGCTTTCCCTGTGGTGTCTGCCTGCCAAGTACAGCTCTGGAGTTAGCCGTGGGGTGTGAGGTGAGAAAGAGATTGCATGGTCTGGTTTTTTTTCATCCACTGGGGCAGCCGATTTGCCCCCAGTCTGGGCATGCACACCCCTGCCGGTCCAGCCGACAGCAGACCCGCTTGCTGCCGACGCTGCCACCACCTTGACTCCCCACACTGCCACCGACGACACTGGGGTGGGGCCACCCTCCAGATCTCCCCAACTTCTGTTTTTAACACCCCACTCTTCCCTAACATGGTTTTCTCTTTTTCCTACACGGTCTGGCCCTTGAAGCCCCCCCTGCCCGCCCCCGCCCGCCCCCCGCCCCCCCAAACTGAGCAGGTACCCGTAGGCACTTTAGATTAGTTATTTAGAGAGAGAAAATGACTTTCTGGCACAAGTAGACGCAAGCTGGCGCTCCGCCTCCGCCGGGGCTGGCGCGGGCCTGGCTCTCGGGGCCGGCCCCGAGCCCCCCCGGCTGCCCTGCGGGAGCCCCCCGGGCCCGCGGCAGCCCCGGCCAACGCCCTGTCCGTCTGTCCCTCCCTTCCAGGTTCTCCCCGGAGGCGGCGTCGCGGCGCGGGCTGAGCACGGCCGAGATGAACGCGGTGGAGGCCATCCACAGAGCCGTGGAGTTCAACCCCCACGTGCCCAAGGTGAGCCGGGGCCGGGGCCGGGGCCGGGGCCGGGGCCGGGCTGGGCCGGGGCCGGGGCCGGGCTGGGCTGGGCCGGGCCGGGGCCGGGCTGGCTGCGCCTGGGAGGGGGCGTGGGCGTGGCCGCGGCCGTGACCGTGACCGTGACCGCGTTCTGAGCCGGGGCCCTCCGCGTGCCAGCCCAGGGTCAGCCGGGCTCGGGCTCGGCGCGGGGCTAGCTGAAGTCTGGCCCCGAAGCCTCGGGAAATAAATCTGGGCGAGAACAAATTATCGAATTGGGCGCCTTGGCATTTTGTGTCTCCGTGAATAAACGGCATTGCATCAGGCAAGAAAATGTATGAGAAGGAAAAAGGAAGTCAAACAGAAAAAATTGTAAGAAGAAAGGGCTTTAGTAGAAACACTAAAACATGGTTAAAGTGCAAATAGCGGAAAGATTGCGGGCTCTGGAGGCGGAGGATCTGGATTCAAATCTTGCCTCTGAGGCTCGCCACGGAACTCTGGGCAAATCAGCTTAACCTTCCTGAGCCCATGTTTCCTCTTTTCAAAAATGAAGTGTTCGGATTGCATAGTACTGAGGTTTAGGTCACTTTCAACTCTGGTACTAGGATCCTTCATCCACTTTAAACTCAGAGTAAATCAGTCTTCAAATGTAAATCACATGACTGAGTAAATTTAAAAGTGCCATTATTTGTTCCGTTTGAGAATTTCAGTGCCAGCCACCCTGTAGTGGGGTTTTTTGCATTTTTTTGTAATTTGCTACAGTTTTCTGTTCAGTAAGTTCACCAATTCAGCAATCATCTACTAAGCATTTCTTTTGGCAGAGCACTTTGCTGGGGAAGATCAAAACTTAAATGCATATGCATTGCCTAGTAGTAATTCTTATTAGGGAGCAAAAGACATGATTTACCTTAGCCAAGTATAACTTAGTTTCCTCACTAGCCCTTTTGAACACCTCTTTCAGGTATAATATCTACTGTCTTTGAATGAGTTTTATTAGGGAGTAAATTAATAAGGTAAACTTGTTTTTCTCATATGGCTACAATAATTCAAGGAAGGAATTTTTCTATAATGACATATAGAATAGCGGGTGCCTTACAAATGTTTATTGACTCAAGTCAAGTTGATGTTTTTAGTGGTGAAGTATTAAATTTGCAGAAGGGGAAGATGCCAAAGGCGTATCTAGTTATCCCCAATGAATTCAAGGCATCAGGCCTGAAGGAACCATATCCAGCAAATTGAAGAGGTAACTGCCAAACTTTGAGTGATGTTTCACTGAGCTTTGAAAGACTAAAGAGGACAAGAAAAATGACAAAGGACTGGAGGAGAGCAAATGTAGTTTCTAGTTTGAAATGGGGAAGAAGATGAAGCCGAAAGCTGTATACTAATGACCTTGACTTCTTTCATGAGCATCCAGGAAGGCTAACCCTGTTCATTAAAATCCAGCTTGACTTCATTAACATTAGGTTGTGACAGATTAGCTTCTTCAGACTGGTAGATCAGGAAAAAGGACAAATATTGAGTTCAGGAAAACATTTTGACAGATTCTCTTGTGCAATTTTTTTTTGGATTAAATGGATAAATGTGGTCTAGATAATAGTACAGTTGTGTTGATTGAGACCTATTTGAAAGGCTGGACCCAAGGAGCAATCATAATAGGTTGATGTCAACTTGGAGGGTGACTTCTTTCTTCAGCAACATTTATATGAATGACTCGGATGAATGAAGGCTTAGAAAATGCATCAAATGTATAGACAAAAGCTAGTAAACCATATAATATGTTGAATGACAGAACTATATTCTAAAAAGAACTTGGCAGATTAGAACAAGCTGAATCTAATATGTTGAAATATAGTCATAAATGCAAATATTTATATTTAGTTTTTTTAAATTTCAGCTTTGCAAATACAAAATAAAAGAACATAATAGTTTTTCTTTAAAAAAATGTATTAAGTCAATAAGAGTCAAGAATGTGCCTTGGCTGCCACAAAAAAACTAAGGCTATTCTAGGAAGCATTAAGAGAGCCATCTGTCAGGGTAGCTAGGTGGCATAACTGATAAAGCACCGGCCTTGGAGTAGGGAGTACCTGGGTTCAAATCCAGTCTCAGCTGTGTGGCCTTGGGCAAGCCACTTAACCCCATTTGCCTTGCAAAAACCTAAAAAAAAAAAAAGAGTCATCTATCTAAAATGAAGAACATTGTCTTACTGTCCTAGTCAGAATATTGAATTCATTTCTAATTACCATATTTTAAATAAGACATTTGCAAGTTAGAGCAACTTCAGAAGAGTTCAGCAGGATAAAATGGGCCTGGAAGGCATACCAAATGAGAGTCAGTTGAAGAAAGTGAGGTTTTTTAAGTCTGGTTAAAGGGTGATATTAGAGCTGAATTCAAGTATTCAAAGAACCATTGTGTAAAAGAAGGGATTAAAGGTAGAAGAAGAAGCAGATCATAACCACTGTGATGCTATAGCTAGCACTTAGATTGAGATTGACCAAATTCAGGTCCTCTAATTTCCCTAAGGTTGTCATAAAATGCTACAGAGATCCAGTGCTTTGAACCTCAGAAATCCGGGGGGTGGGGGTGGGCAAACCCTCGGTAGTAGAGGGCAGTGTAATGACCCATGGCAAGATCAAGCAAGGTTAATTATCCCACCCAAAAGTACAGTGGAGGCAGAGACTGGCCCTGGAACAAGCCCTAATTTAGATGAATAGATAAATCAATTAAAAAAATACATTGGTATAAAAATTTACTGCAAAGTTAATCTTGTGATGATCATAGAAACTCAAGGAGAAAAGTACATTTTCCACTAAAAAATACATGACTTTCAGAAGAAGTGAAGCAAGACATAAAAAATGAAATAAAAGCACTTGAGGGAAAAATTAAAAAAAAGTAGATTAGAAAAGAAAATATAGTAAACTTTACTGAAGAAATGGGATACCTAAAAACTGGAACAGAAATTAATAGCTATGAGATAGCAAGAAAAATTAAAACAAAATTTTAAAATTAAAAAAATGAGCTCTAGTATTTGTTTTAAAAAACTGATTTAAAAAAAACAGTTGGAGAAATAATTTAAGAATCTTTGGGCTCCCTGAAAACATTACTTTTTAAATTTTTTTCAAGAAATCATAAATGAAATCTGCCTGGATCTATTAGAGTAAAAGAGCAAATTTAGAACTCAACAATCACCTCCTAAGAGGAATTATAAAGGAAACCTGCCAGGAATGTCTTAGCCAATATCCAGAGCCTTACATCAAAGAATGAATAATGCAGGCTTCCAGAAAGAATTAGTATAAGAATCACAATCCAGATAGCACAAGACCTGATAGTGTCTACTAAAAAGGAGAGATCTTGGAATACAAGACAAAGGAAAGTAAAAGACAGAATTCAACACAGAAGAATGAGAAGAAGTTGGAGCTTGCTCTCTCATGGATTAGGATATATGAAATTATATAAACAGAGGTAGTGGTTGGTAGAGTAGGCGCCAGATGAACTTTATTCTTAACTGAAACAGAAATTAAGCAGAGATGGGAATAAAAAATAACAATAGAAGTATCAGTGATTCCCAGAAAAAATGATACTCCTTTCATAAAGGAAACCTTTCTCTAGACTCAAGACTCTATTGATCCCTCTGTTAAATCTACTTTACAAAATATATGGTCACTCTCAGTTATATAGGGCAAATCATTTTCACCCCCTTTTCTTTTTTTAAAGAACTCTTTCTTAATTGCCTTGCATAAGTAAACTTCCTGGGGATAGTTTTGCTTTATGAAAAACACCCTACATAATACATACATACATACATACATACACATACATACATATTATATGTAGGACTACAGAATTGTCATCCAGGATACATACTAATTATTCTTAAAAATAATACTGACTAGGGGTGGCTAGATGGTACAATGGATAGAGCACCAGCCCTGGAGTCAGGAGCACCTGAGTTCAAATCGGGCCTCAGACACTTAATAATTACCTAGCTGTGTGGTCTTGGGCAAGCCACTTAACCCCATTGCCTTGCAAAAACCGGAAAAAAAAATAATAATAATACTGACTTATCCTTTCAGAGCAGGCATTATAAGTAGTAGCTGTTAGATTTTACATTTGTATAGAAATGTAAAAAAAAGTAGTGCTAGTAGCCTTTTCCAAGTTTAGCATGATTTCTGACAGTCTTGACCATCAAAAACATAGCTTAAAACTGGGGATCAGGAGATAGCCTTTTCCATTTCCCTTCATTCTCTACAGATTTTTGAATCACTAAAATTACCATTATGAAACCTTAGAGAAAGGGAAGGTGATGAGATTTAGTCATAGTTCAGAGTTTATTGCCTCTTAACTTATAGAGTTCTGACTCCTGGATAATCTGATTTCTCATTACACAGTAAAAGGAAAAGAGCTGTAAGAGGCAATTGATGCAGCTAACACTAAGAAAGGGTAAAGAAAATTATATTAAACTTAGTAAATAAATAAAGGTCATCATAGTGATCTGAGCCATCAATAAAAATAAAAGGTTCAGGATACTCTTATTTATGAAAGTGAGGAAGATAGTAATATATTTTTAAATTCCATCCAAAATCATTCAAGTTAAAAAAATTGTTCTTAAAGGAATTAAGCATTGTATAGCTCATTATTGCTCATATATATTACTTCAGTTTTACACTTCCCAGTATGTGACTTGTGGGAAAAGACAATTAAATCGCTCATTTGGAGGTGGAATGGGAGGAGGTTACATTGAACTCCCTCTGGCCACTAAGGTCCAGTTAGTAAATTCATACTTCCTGTGAATTAAATAGCGCCCCAGAGATCCACAAAGAAGTAAATTAGTCTCTAAAAATAAGCAATTCATCAGGTATATGATAATGAGTACTTATTAGAGCTAAAAATGTATGTTGTATTGACTTTAAGTCATAATTTATTCACTTATGCGTAATTCATTTATATATGTGCTGCTTGGATATTTCAGAGTAATAATAACATTGAATGAAATCATTTCTTCCCTGTTGCATTAGGATAGCCATGGCAAAAGGACCTGTTTATATTTTTTGCTTCCCTTGTTCCCAGTCCTGAATTCTTTTTTATTTCTAACTGCAGTATACTTTGATAGAAAAATAGGTTCCTGTTTTTAAAATATGCTCCTTCTCCTCTCCCCTACCTTTATCAGGTGTGGAGTCAGCAAGACTAGGTTCAAATCTAGCCTCCTTTACTAGCTATATGTCTCTGAACAGTTTGCCTCAGTTTCTTTACCTGTGAAATGGGGATAGTAATGGCACCCTCCTCCCAGAATTGTTGTGACAATCAAATGAGATAAAAATGCTTAGCATATTAAGCATTATAAAAATATTAGTTGTTATGATATTATTATTCTTAATGGAAAAAAATATGTTGATAGAAAAAAGAAATAGGTGAGCGAATTCTATCCAGTCAGATAATAGAGATAATGTATGGACATCTTCATCTTTGTTATGTGTATTGGGATTTGTCCTGAATAAGAGGAGCCTTTTTTATTTCTTTAAGATTTGCTCCAACAAAATGAACATTCCCTAATATTGATAACAAACAATAGGCATTAGGCATTTCGCTTTTTTAATCAATGAAATTTAATCATTGAAATGTGAAAATCTCCCTCGGTATCAATTAATCTCTGGACACGGGGACCTAGTATATTCTTTCACCCATGCCATGGTCAGCAATGTCTTTATGACAAATTGCCCTTGGTAGTTCTGTAATGTTCCTGGATGGACATCAAAACAAAAAGTAGATAGAACAACAGATAGATAGTGACAGAAAGAAGATACATAACTTCCACTAACCCTAAAAATATAGGAGAAAAATTGAACACTTATAGAGTAAGGCATTTATGAAGAAGAAAATGTTTTGTTCGCATTCAGAAAATATCCTGATCTTCCAACATGCCTTTCTCCCAGGTCACTCATACCTTCTCGTAGTAAAAATCACAGATACTATGGGACTAGATGGCTACAGGATGGAACAGCTGAGAAGAACCATTGGTAGAGGATTACAATTTACTAAGTGTGTAAGACTTAATTTTATACACGCTCTAAGTCCATAAGCAAACTTAGCTAGCTAGTCTGCCCTTCTAGCTCTAATATCTTGACGCTCAAACATTGTCACTAAGATTTACAGCAAGTGAGATGGCATGAAGATGTACACCAAAGGGATTAGTGGGACACCATGTGAGCACTAGATACCTGGGAGAACTGTTAAGCAAGGAAGGATGAAGGAATTCCCCAAATAAATTTTGTCTTCTTAAAAGATTGGCTTAGTAGTATGTTGACTGAACAGTCAAGATTAAATTGAAATTGTAAGAAGTTGAATTAGATGCTTAGTAGATATTATCATGATAAAATTTAGCAATGAAGTATGTTAAAGGCCATTAGGATGAAAAAGGTGAGGAGAAACAGTTTTGTGACATAAATTTATTTCTTTGAAAAATTACACAAGGGGGAAAAAAGAATTTCACCTATCACTGCAGACTCCAATTTCATGAGGATTTCAGAAAACTTGTCAAGAGAGACATCCCAGTAATTGTATATGGTGATGAAGTGTCTGTAGGGTATTGTTATAAGAATGAAAGTTTTATTTTTATGCAAACAGCATGGCAATCCTACCTTTGCATCTCTATAAGACTGATTGACAGAGTATGAAATTGTTTCTTAATCCAATTTAGGAAACACAGAGTGTAGTGGGTCTTAGCATTTTAAAATGCTTCAAGCATGAAAATAGAACTAAAATGTCCTTGCTAGTTTTGAGGGGGATATTACATATCAGTGTTACATTTGAAAAAATATTATTTTTATATAAATTTTAAAAAATTGAATAGGTTGCTCCAAGTTTTTGTTTTGTTTTGTTTTTTAAAAGAGAAAAGGGAGTGGAAATCAATTTTTTATCTTATTTCTAGGGAAGCAATTAGGTGATTTTCAATACTCGCCCCCCCTGAAAATGTCCTCCAAGTCAATATCAACCCTATAAGCCAATTATAAGCTCCCCCAAATTGTAGATCTTTGAGTATGTATAAAGGACATGGAGTGGAAGTATAGCTGAAAAAAAACTTGATTTAAGAGACTAAATTTATTGACATTATTCATTTATCCTGTTTATCACAATGGTGTAGTAAATATGTTTGTTTTTTTTTTTAGGTTTGTTTTTTTTGCAAGGCAAATGGGGTTAAGTGGCTTGCCCAAGGCCACACAGCTAGGTAATTATTAAATGTCTGAGACCAGATCTGAGACCGGATTTGAACCCAGGTACTCCTGACTCCAAGGCCGGTGCTTTTATCCACTGCGCCACCTAGCCGCCCAGTAAATATGTTTTTGGAAATTTTTCTCTCTTTAGAAATGTGTCCCGCTCCCAGTATCTACTCTTTGGGATACAGACCTAGTAGTGTTATTACTAGATCAAAGGATATGTACAGTTTTAGTTATAGCCCATTGGGAGTTTCCCTTTTCAGAATGGTTGGACCAATTCACTACTCTACCACATCATTAGTATATCTGTTTCCTTCATCCTCTCCAGCATTTGTCATTTCTGATAGGTGTGAGGTAGTACCTCAAAGTTGTTTTAATTTTCCTTTCTTTAAATAATTATGACAGTATTTTTTATGTGATAGCTTTGATTTCTTCTGAAAACTACCTCTTCATTTAATTTAACCATTTATCAACTGGGGAATGACTCTTATTTTTATAAATTTTATTCAGTTCCTTGAATATTTAAGAAATAAGGCTTTTATCAGATAAACTTGGTATAAACTTATTTGGATATTATTTCATTGTCTAAGCAAAATGTAGTTTCCCTAATTATTCAGTTAATTAGGTCTAATTTTGCTTTTTTTTTTAACTTTGTTTAAGATCATGATTGCTACCTTTGTTTTCTTCACTTCAGCCCTTCATTTCAACTCTGGGTGTGTCTTTCTGTCCCAAGTGTTTCTCTTGTATTGGACATATTGTTAGAATCTGGTTTATAATCCATTCTGCTCTCTGCTTCCATTCTATGAGTTAGCTCATCTCATTCACATTTGCATTTATGATCACTGTGTGTTTCCCTCCATTGTATTTTCTTGTTTATCCTCTCTCTTTCTCTCTCTCTCTCTCTCTCTCTCTCTCTCTCTCTCTCTCTCTCTCTCTCTCTCTCTCTCTCTCTATCTCTCTCTCTCCCCCCCCCCTCTCTTTCTCATTTTATCCTGTCCCTTCTCAAAAGTCTTTTCTTGCTTCTGACCACCACCTCCTCCAATTTGCCTTTTCCTTATTATCCCCCACCCCATATCTCTTATCCAGTGCCTCCCTTATCTCTTTATTAAGTAAGATAGATATATATTCTTCCCTCTTTGGATCAATTTTCATGAAAATGAGATTCAAGCATTGCCTACCACCCCCCCCCCATTTTCCTCTTCACAAAAAAGTTCTCCCTTGCATGTCTCCTTTATATGAAAAAATTTCCCCCTCCCTATTCTCCTCTCCAGTGTACCCTTCTTTCTTACCTTTATATTATATTTTTGGTGATCATTTCAACATAATCAGTTAAGATCTGAGCCATCTGTCTATGCAGACACCTTCTAATTGTCCTATTAAGAATAAAGTTCTTAGGGGTTACATGTACATGTTTCATCTTCCCATACAGGAATGTAAACAGTTTAACCATTGAGTCCTTTATGATTACTCCTTCATGTTTACTTTTTCAGGCTTTTCTTGAGTCTTCTATTTGAATATCAGATTTTCTGTTCAGCTTTGGCCTTCTCATCAGAAATGCTTGGAAGACCTCTATTTCATTAAATATCCATTTTCCTCTTGAAGAATTTTTGCTGGAAAGGTGATTCTTGTTTCTAATCTCAGTTCCTCTGTCCTCTAGAATATCATATTACAAGCCTTCTGGTCCTTTCATTTGGAAGCCACTAGATCTTGTTTGATCCTAACTGGCTCCATGTTATTTTAATTGTTTCTCTCTGACTGCTTGCAATATTTTTTCCTTGAACTGGGGAATTTGGTTATAATATTTCTGGAAGTTTTTGTTTTGGGATCTCTTTCAGAAGGTGATACGTAGATTCTTTCAATTTCTAGTTTACCTTTGCATCTAAGATATCAGGGGAGTTTTTAATAATCACTGTTTTAAGAGTAGTTCCATGCATGCATTGGAACCAAACTTATTAATACTCCATTTAAAGCTTAATATTGACCCATCACTGCTTATTTAGCAGGTCTGTGTTGGCTAGCCAAGGGTACAAGCAGGTGAAAATTTAGTCACTGGAATGACGGCAATCACTCTAATAAATCAACAAAAACTACAATGAGATCACCATAAAAAGCTCAACATGATTTTCTGTTTTTTCTATAGAGGCAAAAAAAAAGACTTTATCTGTATGTAATTTAGACCAAGGTTCAATATTAAAGTTTCTCCTAAGTTCCTTCTATTCTTTAAAAAATTCTATTCTGGAATGCTTGAATTCTGATAGACATTTTGGAGAATCAGAGAATCACAAAATTGGAGAATTCAGAGGAACCTCATCAGACATCTAGTTCAACTCATACACAGAATATACCCACCATCCCCCCAAAGTGATTGTTCAGCCTCTTCTTAAAGACCTTGAAAAAAAGGAATGAATAACTCACCATCTTTGAAGATTTCCATAGTTCCTTTTGACTAGCTCTATATCTTAACGGTTTGTGTGTGTGTGTGTGTGTGTGTGTGTGTGTGTGTGACAGAGAAACAGAGAGAGAGAGATCTGAAAATCTTAAAAAACATGTCATCTATGTATGGAATTATTCAAATCACTGAAAAAAAAATATTCAATAACTTAGAGCCCATAACAGATTTCTGGGATATTCCACTAGAGACCTTCTGCCATGTTTAACATCGAATCATTAAAAACTACTCCTTGAGTCTGGCTGCCCATCTCTCCATCTTTTGCACATGAATAGTATTAGATGCTTTTTTAAAAGGTTTGCAAAAATATATATTCACATTCCCCACATCTACTAATTCAGTCAAAGAAGCAAATGAAGTTAGACTGGTATGACCTGTTCTTGATGCCCCATATTGTCTCTTTATAATTATTGATTTCTTTCTGCAACATTTACCAAACATATCCCTAATAATCTATTCTAGAAAACAGTTGAAATTATTTATTTATGAGAATCTTGAATGGTTAGAAAATACTAGATACATTTCTTTGTCTAGATTTTTTTGTCTTAGGGTAACCAAACAATTCCATCAGTAATAGGAAAAAGCAAGCCATCTATTTCTGGTATGTTACTGACATTTTGCAGGCAAAAGAAGATTCTTTTAAAAAGGCAATCACACAGAAGTAAGGTGTACCAATGATTAACAAAACTTATTAAATTTCATCTCTCTATTCTTCTTACAATGATATGAACTATTTGTGGTTCCAGGTTCTTGTATTTCCTTCTCCCATTAAGCAATTATTCATGCCTTTTCCTATCCTTTACACTGTCCTTCATCTCAGCGCATCGATGTCTCTTTCTTCCTAAAAAATCTAGCTTACATGCCTACTCCCACACCAAATAAAAGTGGTCTTTCCTCAACTTCTTTTAGTACTTTACCTCTGCCACTCCTTTATGCCTAACATATTTGTTTGAGGCCATATGGCATAAAAGATAGAGTTCTCTTGGACGCTTACTAGCTGAGTGATCCTAGGCAAATGACATAATCATTATGATACTTAGTTCCCTTATCTGTATGAGGATGATGATTCCTGTGATATTGCCTCACAGGGTTGTTTTGCTCAATAGTCTCTAAAGTGGAAACTGTAGCTTGAACCTATGTGTGTGTGTGCGAGAGAGAGAGAGAGATAGACTTGGAGAAGAAGATGCCTCAGAAGAGGCCTCATACCCCAGTGTTCCTGAGATAGCCAATATGGGGGGCTTGTCTCCAGCACAAACACTTGTTCCTGGTACCTTACGCTCAGCCAGATCCACAACATTAATGTTATTGTATGTTCCTCACCCTCTCTTACTCCACCTATCCAATCAGTTACCAAAGCTTATCATATATTCTTACACAAAATCTTTGACATCTGCCCTCTCCTCTCTGTTCACATAACCATCACTCTAGTTCAGGACCTCAGGACCTCTCCAATGGATTATTTAAATAGATTCCTAATTGGTCTCCCTGCGTCAAGTCTCTTCCAATTCATCCCATTCATACATCAAAGTGATTTTTTTTTAAGGATAGTTCCAACCATACCACTCCTACAGTAAACAAAGTCCAGTGACTCCCTTTTGATACTTGGATCAAATATTATTTCATCTTTCTAATTTATATTTTTGTGTTATCATATACATAATCATTGATATATTAGCACATGTATATAATTTGTAAATTAATAAGCATGCATTTTAAAGATCTATGCCATCCCCCCCCTTTTTAGCTAATGGTTGTACATAATCACAAAGGTATGTAGAACACTAGAGGATCAAATGAGAAAATGAATATAAAGTTCTCTTTGACAACTTGTTTTCTTTATTATATATGTACATGTAGCTTATAAATTCCTTGAGATCTAAATCTGTGTCATCTCTACATATTTATATTCTCATTACCAAACATAGAGCTTAGTGCAAAATAAATGCTTAAAAATATTTATTGAATGGAATTGAGTTGAATTGGACCAAATTAGATTTTTCTTGAGGAAATAAAGAATACCAATCCTTTTCTATAGATGCCAGTTCTTCTCCAGATAAGCTATATATTAATTATATATATATATGTATGTATACATATACACACACATATATATATAAATATATATATATATAAAATCATTTGATCTAAATCTGGGTGACATAACCTTCAGTTCCATCAGAATAATTTTCAGAATAAGTAAATAATTTATTAAGGTTCTCCAGGAACATGTAGTTATAATATGGAATTATACATCCCTTCTACCTTTGAAGGGCCAAGAGGACAAGATGAGGTCTTTTAATTCATGTTTGTCATAGTTGACATTTAAAAAATTTTTCTACTATGGCTGTTTTCACTTGAATTTGTGCCATAGTTTTGGTTGATGACTCTATTCAGAGTAGCTTTTTGCAGATGAGATTTTGTTAATTATGAACAATACTATCTTTTAGACTTACTATCTTTCATTATGAAGAAAAATATTTCTAGACTCAAGTGCACCATTGTGACTCACTTTTGCCCATACACATGGAAATTAATTATACTTTGAAAAGAAAATTAAACTGTCTCCATTGACTTTGAAGTTCTGTTAGAAAACTAAGGAATTGATGGATGTTCTTTTGACTTGTCAGTTATCAGTAATTCAGAGGAGAAAGAACAAAATAAGAAATGAAAGTTGGTTCATATAGGTGATGTCAGAGAACAGAAATTCTTGACAAAGATAGTGGTTAATACTGGATTTCACATCAAGGACCTGGGTTAGAATTTTATCTTCACTGTATATTATATGAATCTGGACAAGTCACTTGACCTCTCATGGCTTCAGTTTTCTCAAATAGAAGATTAGCTCATATTTATTTTGTGTTCTCTGATTTCCAAAGTATGTGCCCCATTTCCATTTACAAAGCCAGCAATATAGGATTTGATCCTAGGTTTCCTAATTTGAAGTTTATTTTCTCTATCTCTATATCAAACTACCTATCTTGTAAACCAAGGGGGTTGGTGCATATTTACTCTAAGATCTAGCTTCTATAACCTTCTAGCTCTATGTCCTATAATGTGATTTTCAGTAAGAATATACAGGGTGAATATAAATATGTGTGTATAAGATTGTGTGTGTGTGTGTGTGTGTGTATGTACATATATAGAGAGAGGGAGAATTATAGATAGATAGATAGATAGATAGATAGATAGATAGATAGATAGATAGATAGATAATTAACAAAATCTGATCTATAATATGTAGAATATACAATTCATCTGTGTGTATACATGTACATATTCCTATTTGTATCTAATGGTGGCCATTTCTAGGGGAATGGAGAGGGAAGAAAAAAAGAAATTTACTTAATAATTTTGTTGTGTATTTGAAAAGAATAGCCAGCTGTATATAGTAGATTTGCAGTTTTATGTGCAATCATCTTTTTTTTTATTGTACCATGTTATGGAAGTGCTTGTTATATTCCATAAATAAAAATAAAATTTAATAATGAGAAAAGAATATGTGGAATGGGATGTTTTCTTATTTTAACAGGAGAACCTTAGTTTTGGAGTTGGGAAGATGGGAGAGAGGGAGAGGGAGGGGGAGAGAGAGAGAGAGAGAGAGAGAGAGAGAGAGAGAGAGAGAGAGAACTGTAAAGTTGAAGTTGAATCCTGAGGTGGACAATAGGCAGGAGATAAATTCTAGCTATTAGATAGAAAGGATAAAAGATAGAAGGTAATTCCTGGGAATTCCAAGGGACAAAACTAGGAAAGATACTTCTGGTTTCAGATTTCTACAAGTGAGGTATATAGAATATGAATAGTAGATAAAATTAATCAAAGTTTTAATGGATTACTTAATACAGTCTTATAGGCATCACAAAGTATGTAATAGAACAAATACAGAAAAGGAAGACTATACCTTGTTGGGAAAAAAAAGAAAAGATATAATAGAAAGGGTAGAAGAACAATGGTTAATCATTATTCATTGCCTAAACACTGGCAATATAAAGTCAAAAACCAAATAGTAAGTCCTGGGAAAACAAGACAGTCCCTACTCTCAAAGAGCTTTCCATTCTAAAGAGGAAGACAATAAATAAAGAGAAATTGGAACATTTGAAATTCATGCAGACCATCCAGTAAAAAAAAAAATATCCAATAGGAGACTGGTGATGGGTGACTAGAGCTCAGGAAAGAGACTAGGTTTAGGTATATAGATCTGGAATTTAATTATACCAAGATGATCATTGATCCTTAGAGGACTGATGAGACCCCTCAGCACAGAGAGATATCATCTAGGAGGCATTGCCATGTTCTAATCATTAATTCAGTGTTATCCAAAAACAGAAGCATCAGAAATGGCATAGTGTTGTAGAAAGATGATGATGATGATGATGATGATGATGTTTGTCCTTTGTTCTTGAAGAAGACTAGGACTTCAGGAAGGTTAGGCCATGAATTGGATTTGAGTGAGGGGTGCTATGCTAAGTCACCAATCTCACTTTCTCCTCCAGAGTCATCTGGGTTTAGTGGCCAGATATGAATCAGGACAACTGGAGATGTCCCTGAATGGGAGGCAGTCAAGGTTAAGTGACTTGTCCAAGGTCACACAACTAATAAGAGTCAAGAGGCTGTATTCAAACTCCTATCCTCATGACTCCAGGGCCAGTGCTCTATCCACTGCACCACCTAGCTGTCCCTGTTGTGGAAAGAACTCTGGCTCTGAAGTCACTGCCTCTTACATTTACCTCTTGTGTGACCTTGGGCAAATTATAACCTCCCTGGGCCTCATTTGCTTCATCTGTAAAGTGACAGTCATTAAGATGTATAAAGGTATCATTTCCTTTCACATTTATTTTCTTTCCATTATAACGTAATTACAAGTTTCCTCACTATCCTACCACCTGTCAGCCTTTTCTCTTAAAGTGGGGTCTCATCATCACATAGAGGAGTTCTTTGGTAACCTGATATGTAATTCAATTGATTTAATAGAACTAGCATGATTATTACTTATTTAAAATAGCTGGGATTAATCTCACTGGAATAATTCTCCTTTGTCTTAGACCTCAGTTCCTTCAATCATTTTTGTTCCGCATTTTCAGATTGTACATTATTCTTTATAAGAGAAAAAAATATAATTTGGATACTTCTTGCCATCTGTTAACATTGCACTCTACACTTCAAAAAACACATACTCTTTTTGAATTCAACAGATATTAAAATGCCTACCCTGTTCCTATTTCAAGGAATATATAAAGGAAAACATGGCATTATCCCCTGCCTAAAATGTATTATATTTTACATATACACAGTGGCAGCATGATGCAACAGAAAGAATACTGTATTTGGAGTCAAAGGCCCTAGTTGACACTCTCTACTTGTGTGATATTAAACAAGTTATTTATCCTTTCTGAGCCTCTGTTCCCTCATCATTAACAAGAGGGTTGAACTAGTAAACTCTTCCATCTTCCTTTTGGTTCTAGAGCTGTACTTATATTAAAGAAGAGGGGCATGTTGGAATGAACAGAGTACTGAATTTTAAGTCAGGTAGACCTGGACCCTCAAACAGATTTACTAGGTGTATGACCCTGATCAATGCATTTACCAATCTATATTTTAATTTCCTAATCTATAAAATGAAGGAAGAGATTAGACTCATCCGCTTTTTAGGACCCTTGGATCTCTAAATTTATGATTCTGTGATCAAATAATATAAAGAATTTAGGAAGTAAAGGGTACAAAAGCTATTTCCCAGACAAAATACTTTTTTCCATGAATTTAGTCCAAAATATTTTTTGTTTCCTTAATGTTCTCTGTATATTCTGAGATAGTCTACCTAACATTCTAAGAGTTCTTCAACAGTCTTTCACATTCAACTTTGGTTGCACATTCCTGTGTTGTCTAATACACACACACACACACACTACCTTTCAGAATTTGAAGTCAATGCAGAGCTACCTAAGGAGTTGCATTGACTTCTTTTGAAAATGTTCCCTTTTCTTTCCAAGCAAGGGCATACATGATAATAATATCATTCAAATTTATTTCTTGAGAGCAAGAATGGAAGTAAATAAATGGGAAGGGAAAGGAATAGGCATTTCTTAAGCAGGCTGTGCTAAGCATTTTACAAATATCTCATTTCCTCCTCCCAGCAACCCTATGACATAGATGTTTATCCCTATTTTACAGTTGAGGAAACTGAGGCAGCCAGAAGTTAATCTACTTAGGGTTACACAGCTCACAATTGTCTCAGACTGATTTGAACTCTGGTTTTCTTGCCTTCAGACCCAATGATCTTTTTCACTGTGCCAACAAGCTACCTTTAATTAGCACACCATAACTTGGCCATAACAGCTTTGCAAGATAAATTTTTATCAGCTAGGATACAAACAAGACTCAACTGACTCTAAATTCAGTGTTTTTCCTTATGCTCCTAATAGAAGCACAGGGACATCTTTCAAAATTAGTGTCTCTGAGAGACTACCAAATTAAGTTAGCTGCCAAACCAATAGTCAGATTCTGAACTTCCTGAAGAAATCTTTAATCTGGGATTTGAATACACTGGACAGCATTTTGCATGGTGATCTTTAAAGTAATGCTGGCATTTAATAGGCATTTAATAAATGTTTGATTTAACCTACCATTATTAAAGAGATTTGATTTATTTGACTGCATGTTGACTGGCAAGACAGTGTCTCTGACTATAAAATGTTTAGATTATTTTTTCTAAAACACAAAACTTAAACTTCAATTTTTATACCTCTGATTAATATCACTAGAATTAACTCATAAAATATTAAGAGCTTGTCCCCAGAATGTGCTAATGTCTCATTTGCTTTGGGAAAGTTCTTTAAGAGTGTAGTACAGTAACTGACCCTCTTAAGATAGGGATGAACCTCTTCCCTATGATATTGGTAACTATACCCAGAAGAATGGGGAAGGATCAGTGATGCCACATTTAAAAAGAAGGAGAATTCAAGCTAAAGTGTTTGGGGAAATTTTGAGGAAGAAGAAACATTTCCTAATAGGAAGAGCAGGGAAGATTATACATAGAAATTATCACTTGAGCAGAGCTTTAAATTAAATGTAAATTCTCAATGAAGGGAGAGGAGGCATAGCATTCTACTCATGAGATACAGTCAGAATGAATCCATAAAGATTAAATATAACTTATTATGTTCAGGGAACATATAGAAACTACAACTTGACTAGTGTCTTTGAAAATATGAAATGTGTTAGGAAAGGTAGACTGGCAACAAATTTTGAATTTGAACTTAGATGGCAGCTTAATTTTGAATTTTGAATTTAGATGCCAGCTTAAGGAATTTATATTTATCCTAGTCATATTAAAAAGCTATATATGTATTTGAGCACAAGTTGGTATGACCAATCTTGGGGAAATTATTTTGTTAGCTATATGATTAAAGAGTAAAAAGTCTAGAGACACTGGGACATGAGTCAAGAAGCTATTTGAATTGTTAAAGTGAGAGATGAAGGTCTAAACTAATGTGGGAGTTTGATGAAAAAAAGGTGGATGGGTAAGAAAGACATTGTGGAGGTAGGGTCCACAGAACATTAAAAACTAATTAAATGTAAGAAGAGAGAGGTGAAAGAGTGCAAAGTGGCTGAAATGTAGAGTCCAGGTATCTGGTACAGTAACAGAATTAATGAAGTTGAGAGGGACATACTTAGGAGGGAAGATGATGAATTTTGTTTAGAACATACTGAATTTGATGTGCTGGAGGGTTATCCCTATGGAGAAAGATATGCAGCAGCCAATTGAAGATGTGGGTCTAGGGTCAGAGGAGATATTTTATAAATACCAGATGTGAATTTGGGAGGTACTTGCATTAAGATGATTATTAAACTCATGGGAGTATAGAATAATTACCATGGCAGAGAGTGGAGAAAGAAAAGGACTCTAGGAGAGGGTATATATATTTATTGGGAGGGGTAGGAAAACAAAGGACCAAAGCAAACAAAAGGAATAGTCAAATAGGTTGAAGAATCAGGAAGCAATATTGTCTTATAAATTCAGAATAGAGCATCCAAGGAAAGAAGGTAATCAATGTTTTTTAAATTCCAAAATATTAATTATTCAGGGGTGGCTAGGTTGCATAGTGGATAGAGCACCAGCCCTGGAGGCAGGAAGGCCTGAGTTCAAATCCAGCCTCAGGCTCATAATAATTACCTACGCTGTGTGACCTTGGGCAAGTCACTTAATCCCATTGCCTTGGCCAAAAAAAAACTAAATAAAATATTAATTATTCACCTTTATAATGAAAGTAATAATATTTTCCTTTATAGTTTACAAAGAATTTTAGATAATTTTTATGATTTGATTCTCAAAATAATCCTGTGAGTTTACTTTGTTGTTCTTATTCCATAAATGAGACTTGAAAAGATTAGCTGTGTGAGTGCAGAGATCGGGACAGATGAAGAGATATTAAGATGGTAGAGACAAGATTTGGCAACCAATATTACATGAAATATGAGGGAGATTAAAGAGTCTAGGATTCTTCCATGACTGCAGACCTCATTGACTGGAAGAATGGTGTTATTCTTGATAAAAAAAATAATTGATGAGGTAGATGATGAATTACATTTAAGATATATGTACTGAGATCCCTAGGAGACATCTAGATGGTACTGGGAGTCTGGATCTCACAAAAAGGGTGAGCTCAAGTCAAGGGTTCTTTCCATTACGACACATTACTTCCCTGGCAACTTGTGATACTCTCTTAAGAGCCCTCCTCCTTTAACTCTGATGATCCTCTAATCTCTTCTCTAAGGATCTGCCTTTCTGTTGTCAAAGATAGTGGAGTCAAATTCAAATAGAAATGAGAGCCTCTAAACCATACAAAAAGAGCCCCTTATTAACTTAGAAATTAGTTAATGTAGCTAAACATAGATTAATACTATCAATTTTATTGGGTTTTTAAAATTTATTTTTGTCAAATATTTCCCACTTCCATTTTAGTCTGGTTCAAGCTGTGCTTGTGAGTGCTGTAGGTCAGATGTTCCATAGCTCTAGTCTAATATATATCTGACAATACCCTCTATTTTTTCCTTAGCTATGATGAGTTGAAAATTAACATGTTTACTCATCATTATAGATTCCTAACTTTTCCAATTTTCCAAGTACTTTCTTGATTACATAATTAGGTCTAGGGTAACAGCACCTCTCCTCGATTTCTTTACCTCTGAAGTAAGAGAATGTATCAGTTCTCTGCTTTTAGCAGAAAAGTGTTTCTCAGATGTCTTTTGAGTTGACATCCCCACTCTACCCATCATCATTGCATCTTGCCTTAACTCAACTTAATTTATTACTGGAAGTGAAAAGACTAATGAGAATTTGAAATTCGTTCTCTAGTATTGACAGTTATACAAAAGGTAAAGTTAATATCACTTTCCTTTTGAATCATCAAAGCTTAATGTAGGAAGATTTCTTAGAGGCCATCTAGTCTAGCCTCCATGCCAAATGAAGCAATTCTTTTTTCATTGTCCTTAATAGTTGTTTAGCCAAGTCTTTTCTTGAACACTATCAGTTGTGAGAAGAACATTTCCTAACTCTTTAAAATTGTCATCTTAGTTGTAAGTTTTCATTGTAAATGCTCGGGTTTTGGGGGGAGAAGGAAGAGGATCTTGATACAAATACATTCTGAAAGTTGCTTCTGAATCCTTTAGAAATTCTGTTATTTGGGGATCTCTGAAGAAAATGACAAGAAAGATGGCAGACTAAATAAATTGGTATGCAGATCTAGCTGGTAGGAGCCAAATAATTATTATAGGCAGGCAGATAGAATTCTCTGATTTTCAAGCCTCAGTTACTCTAATTGATTTCTGCATACTTGTGGATAGGGATCTGCCCTCTTCCATTTATTTTTCTCTTGACATGTAAGATGTGAAATGTTGTTCCATGCTTTTCTAATTTAAATGTTGCACATGTTGAGAACTGATCGTGCCAGGCATTTTAACTTTAGCCAAAAAATAGCACATTGTTGTTATTAGTCTTCATTATCTGGTTAGGGCCAACATTGTGTTTGGAACCATACAGGAATATAAATCTAATTTATAGGCATAGCCTAGTTTAGACATAAAACCCATATGATGAGAAGGAAATTAGGTTTCCATGGTGTGAACTTGATTTGGTTAGTTTTATAACACCACTTCTTGAGCATAGATCCTAAAACTTGGGGGAAGTGATATTTCAGGAGTGGGGCACTGTTACTAGCATCTCAAAAGCATTATTTTGCAAACAATTTTCTTAAATATTTAAGTCTCCCAAAATTTACTGGACCAATTTACTGGACTCCCCATTTACCAGTGCCAGACCCTCTTTCTACTTCCTTTACTGCTCTCCAGTTCATTAGGCTAAATTCATATACAGAGTCTCATAAAAATCATAAAATAAGTATTTCTCAAGCCAAATAAGACTACAAAGAAGAAAGCAATTTTATTTTTAAATAATAATAATACTAAATATTATTATTTAGCTTTTTTTACTGATTCTCATAAATTCCAAATCTAATTTCTGTTGAAAATTTCAACAACTTTTATTTTCATAAAATTTATTTTTACATTTCGCATCTTAACTTTTACTTTCTAATGCTTTATCATAGTGTAGAGCTGACTCAGGGTTCCCAAAAACAGTGCCAGCATAATGCATTCCCCAGCATTACCTGCCAAACCAATTTGAATCAGTAAACATTTAGTAAATCTATCTTCCTTCAAACACTCTGCTAGTTGCTGAGAATACAAAGAAAAAACAAAAAAATAGTCCTTGTACTCAAATTTACTTCCTACCAATGGATTCATGGGCTATGACTAGACAGCTTTCAGGCCATCACCACCACATCAGAGTTCACCAACCACAACCCAGCCTTCTCTGGACTCTTAGATGAACAGCCCATAGGACTTACTAAGTAATTGGAGCCTTATACAAAACTGTGACACCTCCCCTCCCTCACAAGGTGATGAAAGTTTTGGGCTAAAACAACTCATGAAGACTTTTAATAAGGCATGGGAGAAAGGGAAGAAGGAAAGGAATGAAGAAGTTTGAGAGGAAGCAGGAAAGGGAAGGAAGGAGAAAAGGGAAAAGAAAGGAAGGAAGGGGGGAAAAGGGAGAAAGTAAGGGACAGAAAGGAAGGAAGGAGAGATTTATTGAATTCTTCCTGTGTGTCTAGGTTTTTTCCAGTGTTCTCTTATTTGATTCTCACAATGATTGAGTGAGGCAGATGCTGTTATTCCAATTTTATAGTTGAAGAAACTGAGTAACTTACTCAGGGCCACACAGCAAGTGTTTGAGGTCGAATTTGAACTCAGGTCTTCCTGAGTTCCTGCTTTATCATTCACTGTCTCACCTAGCTTCCAGAGTTGTAATATAGAATAAATCATGGAATTACCCACAATGTTAAAAAACAAGAATTTTTGTAGTTAATTTGATCTTAATGTCAGAATCAAATTCTTATTTGACCCCAGTCATTAGTGAGATCCTTTTGTCTATGGGATAAAATACAAACTCTTTAATTTGGCAAAGAAAATAACTTACAATGGACCCAGGCTCCGTTGTTGCTTCAGATACTTGTTAGCTATGACCCTGTACAAGCCCCTTGACCCCCTTGAGACCCTATTTCCTCTTCTATAAAATGGAGATAATATCTGTAATCTTTAGCTCACAAGGTTTTTTGTGAGGAACAACACATGTAAAGCTCTTGGCAAATGTTAATATAAACTGTTATTTTAAGGTCCCTTCACATTTCAACTTCTTTCTGAAATCCATGTTATAGAATGGAAAGGGCTCTGGACTTGAAATCCAAAGTCTTCTGTTGGCATCGTGGTTCAGTCAGTTATTGCCTGGGTGACCTGGGACTGGTCAGTCTTTCTCAGTCTCTGTTTCCTCATCTTTAAAATGAAAGAGTTGGACTAAATGATCACTCAAGTCCCTTCCAGTTCTCAACCTTGTCAGGGTCCTACAGCTTTATTTCACATCATTCTCCTTCATCTCTCTTTTGTTCCAACCAAATTTATCTACTAAATGTTGCTCATATTACCCTACTGCATTCTTCTGTCTCTGGACTTCTCACTTCTCTTGATTCTCTCTCTTTCTTCCACCCCAACTTAATGGATTTATTTTTATTTTTTTCCTTCCCTTTCTTAAATTTCATAGCATTCTTATGTTTTCTCCTTTAAGTATCACGTTCTACATGACTTGATTTGTACATGTCATATTGGTGTAAGTTCCTTGGGGGGCAAGAATTGAGTCATTTTTCATCTTTGTATTCCCAGCACCTATTACAATGTTTTGAGTTATTTATTTTGCTTTTGATGCCAAGAATGGATAATTTCACACCTCTCTCTGGCTTGTACAGTACAACTTTCAGAATGTCTCTGTGTCTTTCTGGGATGAATGTAAACATCTTTACTGATTAAATTGATTTTGAAACCCCAGAGAGACAGTGTTAGACAGCAGTTAGACATCTTCTGGGAAAGAAGATACGAGCATTTTAGTGGACTGCAAATTCCATTTATGTTAACAGTGTGATGTGGCATCTGAGGAATTTTTGCTTTATTCTATGAGAGTATGGAGGCACTGGAGGTTTTTGAAGAGGATAATAATGTAATAAGATATATGCTTTATAGGAAAATGATTTTATAAGTTGGATGGGGGATTTATGAGACAGAGGAGAGAATGGAAAGAGAGACCAATTATAAATCAGACAGGAAGTAATGAGGACTTTGAATTAAGATGGTGACCATTTGAATAAGGACAAGGAGGAAAAGATTTGAATATGATATTGTAAAGTTGAATGTTATAGGAAGAGAAACGCAAGACTCTACAAAGGATTTTAGCTTTGGGGATAGATTTCTGGGGGTCTGTAAACTTAGACAACAAATTCCATCTTTATTTTAACATGGTTGGTTTTATTTATATTCACTTAAAAGCATTATTCTGAAAAAGGGCCTATAGGCTTTACCAAACAGGATCCATGACACGAAAAAAAATGTTAAGAACCCTAGCTCTAGGATGATTCCATGGTTATGGATGTAATTTCCAGGAAGATAGCAATATCCCTAACAGAAAATTTGGAGAAAGCATGAATTTAAAATAGGAGCAAAAGTAATGAGCTACATGGACATGCTGGGTCAAAATGTCTATGGGAAACCCATGACAGATAACCAGATAATTGGAGACCAATTATGATTGGAAGTATAGATTTGAGAGTTAATTGTATTGTGGAAAGGAGATGGATGATAATTTAGCAAAGAAAACTTGGAAAGTGGTAAGACAGGTAGGTTAAATAGTTGAGAGTCATGTCAAAGAAATCAAGTAGAAAAGACTATTCAGGAGATTATGCATAATAGTTTCAAAATAGAGGGATTACGGAGAAAAGGACAGAGAAAGTTTGGATTTGGTAGCTAGGACTTTGTCATTGGTAACCTTAACAAAAACATTTTGGGGGCAGCTATGTGGCACAGTTATAGAGTACCTGCCCTGGAGTCAGGAGGACCAGAGTTCAAATCCTGCCCCAGACACTTAATAATTACCTAGCTGTGTGATCTTGGGCAAGTCACTTAATCCCATTGCCTTAAATAAATTAAAAAAACAAACTTTAAAAAACCCAAGAAAGTTTTATCAGTTAAAAGTCTAATGATTAGGGGTTGAAAGTCCATCTAGAGGCAAAGAAGTAGAATGATTATAGATAACGCTCCTTGAGTTTGGCAGTGAAAGGAAGGGGAGATATAGGCCGAGAACTTAAGGAGATAAAATTAAGAGGGTGGTTTTTTGGGGTGTGTGTGTGTG